>NC_092205.1:83372264-83382767 GCF_043381705.1 Parasteatoda tepidariorum | reverse complement strand
TATATATGTGTAGTATGGCATGGGAGCGAAAATTAACCATGAACTATAAACCATGCTCACTATGGCGGGGTTTGACTGTATATATTTAGCCGTATTTTAATAGTTGTAGTTTCTATTTTAATATTAAGATGCAAACTTATTAACAACTACAAATAAAAAACTTGTACTTCTATATTTTAAATAAACTGTACGTCAATTATAACAAGTGTAAACTTGTTATAATTGACGTACAGTTTACTTAAAAGCAACTCTTTTCAAAAAATATATTGCTATGAAGAAAAAATTTATAAATAATCTAATTTTTATTATGGGTAATCAAAATACCATGACGATTTCATTTATGAACCCTACTATATATTTAGTCGCATTTGAATAGTTTTAGTTTTTTATCTTAATCTTACGATATTATAAACTTATTAAAAATCGCAATTAAAAAGGATTGCTCAACTACATTTATAATAATATGTACGTCAATTATATCTACAATTGTACTCTTTAAAAACAAACCTTCTAAAAAATACAATGATACTATGAAGAAAAAAAATTATAGATAGCTAAAATTTTAATATTGCATTACATCATATTAATTATAATAGCTTTACATTTTAATTTCATTAATTGTTTTGCAAAGAATTTATATATAATATAAAGAATAATGGAGTTACATATATAATTATCTTTTATCATGTAATTATAGATTACTATTATATTTTAATTATATTAATTGTGTGTTGTAATGAAATTATATATCATTAAAAAAAGATTAAATTTGTGTCTTTTTAATTAATTTTATTTTTATTTTAATGATGTAAATTTTATAGTTATCTATTTATAATAATGATCTATAATGTATTTATAATAATCTATTAATGATAAACTATTTGTAATAATCTATTTATAGTTATATATTTAAATGATATTTAATGTAATTTTAACGGTTTCAAAAATAAAAATAAATAAGGTAATTGTGCGTAAATAAATTACAAATAATGGCAATCCATCAATGATCAATGAGTTACAGATAGCAACCAATAAGAATAACTTCCCATTGGGATGTGAATATAAATTAACAATCGGAATGGTACAAACGACAATTAATTGATTTTTCCACTCAGTGATATAATTCAGCTTATAGCTTGGACATTCTATTGTCTTTAGTAATAATATTCAAAACAAAAAGATGCTGATAAAAACTTGATAATTAGCCCATGTATTCTCATTTCAGGGGAATTACAGGATAAAAATTTTATTGAACCATATACATCAATGAATAGTTGCAACAATGAACATCGCCCATGTTTAAAATCCACACCCATAACCCTTTTTTTCATCTAATATACATGCTCCCCAACTTCCGAAATATCACATCTATCTCTTGTCGTTTACTCATTTCTTTACTTCACTTATTTGTATAAATTGTTTATAACAAAACATCTAAAATCAAGGTCTTGCAACAACAAAAAAATAAATAAAAATAGCTGCTGTATTATTTGTTTGGCAGTTCTATCAGAAAGGAACCTTGATAAATTTTAAAAAAATACCGTAAAAATCAGAGCTTTCCTGACAGTAATATGTGTAATTACAAGAATAATACAGCGTGATATACATTGTTTTCATTATGTGGTAAAACTCATAAAAACTTACTTTTAACCTTTATCTTTTAATTTTGGTATTCCGGTAAACATAATGAGACAGATAATTCAATGTTGTGTTGACAACAACAATAAAAGCAAGGATATAATATATCCTTGTTTTTATTGTTACTGAAATGAACAATTTTGTGACAGTTTAAAGTTATACTTCCTTATAATTAAACTTTTTTTTAATCAAACAAAAAGAAACAAACACGAGCCTTACGGTTAGCTGCAAGATATTTATTCCGTTAATTTTCTATTGAATTTATTTTCTCTCGAATATTTCAGAAAGCTTGAAACTTTTATTTATTCATAACGCAATATTGTTTATTATTCATCATATACATTCATCTGTATTATTATATATTGCGCAATACACTTAACGTATTGTACCCAACACTGACAATAAATTTTAAGCCAATTTTAACGGCTGTACTTAAAATTGTTAATCTTAATCTAATGTCCTCTAATAACTATATATATGTATATATGGGCAAAAAATTGGGAAGGATAAAAGATGATTGTTTCAATTTCAAATACAGAGCATGATAATTTAATGAGTTTTTCTTTTCTAAATAATGCATTAAAAATCAATTCCATCGCATTGCTTCACAACGAAACGGTTTTTACAAGCATACTTTAAGTGTTCACGTTGCACGTAAAATATTGTTTAAGGAAATTCTAAAGCTTGTCAACGTTTTCTTTTGGGGAATTATAGTACATGTAGCTTGGGGAATACCAGAACATTATGAGAGTACAATGTTATCTGATTCTTATATCATTGGCTTAAATGACACACTGATAATTTATAAAATCATAAAGTGTATTGAGTTTTGAAGCTTATCTTTATTGAAAAGGCACATCTCTGTGATTGTGTAAAAGATATTTATTTATAGGTCTTAGCAATTTTATTGATGATATTAAAAGTAAAAACATGCAGACATTTTCTTTTATTTCATTTGTTTCAATTTTATTTAAAAGAAAATTAAAGGGATCCTTTACACATTTACTTCAAAAAAGGAAAATGCTTGTATTTTTTTTATAAGTATGCAAAATTTGTGCATAAAGTTTTTATGGAGACGTTTTGAGTAATTTTCTACATGTTAAAAGTTTAATGTTTCTGATTTGTAATGTAACTGAAAATATTATTTTTTGATACTATCAAGTTGGAATTTAGTTTTAAAACAGCAGATTTTAGTTTATTTTCGGAAATTTAGATGTTATTAGTATTTATAAATAATGAATAAATTTTTTAAATATAAAATTGTAAACTTTTAATTTCAATTGATTCTTCAAAATTTATTTTTTTAAACTATATGAAATTAAATTAAGGAAACCCTAAATTAAAATGAGGTAGACAGAAACAGTATCGCCTGCCAAGCGCTATGTTAAGCATGGAGGTGGCGGGTTCGAATCCTGCTGTAGCACTGGTTGTATTCTTTGTGATGTCCTTCTCTGTATTGTGCTATTTGTCCTTCTACTTGACAAAGGTTTATAAGCCTTAATTGAGCACACAAGACTGCAAATGTACTTTGTTGTACCAATAAACCAATAAAGTACCTACCTACAATTCAGAGAGTGACAGCACGAAAATACTTCAGGGGTTACATTGGGATTCGAACCTTTTACCTCTACTCTACAAAGCGTTTGACGGCAATGCCGCTAGGCTAGGGAAGCCCCAGATCAAGGGGTAAGTTTTTGTACATTATAATTCTACATTTAAGAGCTAATGCTTTTCACTTGTAATCGCTGGAATTTTTATATGTATATATTTATTTATTCAGAATGTCAAGCTCAAATCTGTGATTTTGAGTTCTGAATGCACATTAAATTGCATTGTTTTATCGCCCAAACTTGCTCAATAAAGTACACAGCATACAAATTATTAATTTCAGAATTTTTAAATTTAACAAATATAGCTTATTTCAAATGATATCATCAGTTATTATCTATTAATAAATGAGATTGCATTTGACTATGGTTCCGCAGTGGACTGATCGTTAAGACACGGTTCCCAGCAGATCACCGAAGTCAAGCATCACTGGCTACGGTCAGTGTGCGGGTGGGTGACCACTTGGATCAGTCTGCGTAGGGACCGAGGGTGTGCGGTATTGGTCCTCGTTAAACTGTGCTACCGTAAAGTGCTCGACTTCGCACGCAGGTCGTCGGGCTACCGAAGTGGGGGTGCCATCCCCTCCGCAGAGGATCAAAATTGTGGTGGCATGTCTTCGGATCATCCTCCTGGATGTTTCCCAGACCGTGGCCAATAGCCCATTGTGCAGCTCTAGTGCGACGTAAATTAACAACAACAACAACAACATTTGACTATGAGAGTCTAGCATTTAACTATAATTGTCTTCCTGAAATGCGCTAGGATGCATCGTTAATGTGTTCCGTTTTGAAACGTAATATTTTTGCTTTTGGATGTCTTTGTATAGTTCGTTTCCCAGTTTGACAATGAAGAAAACAATTTATTGCTGCCTTACAAAACAGTGAATTGTGTCAGAAGTTAATTGGAAAAGCTGGCTCTTTGCAAACTACCATTGTCTCTTTGGGAAACGCCTGCAAGCTTACTACAAAAAGTCTAACAAATGACGTCTGCAGTTTGCAAAGAACAGGACTTTTCAAATAGCCTATCTGCGACCGCGACAAAATTAGCATACATATCAACGAATACTTGATATTTGTCTCCAGGCTCAACTCATCACCAGGAACTAACTTGAATGTACACACCAACCAAACTGCTCACTCAATATTTCTCTCGCTGTAAAAACTATGCAAGTTAAAAACTAGGATTATTGCTTTAACTGGGAGGTAAGGAAATTTTGTAGGCAGATTTGTGATGAAGTTAGCCCTACTTTAACTAATGTAAGCTACTCATTTAAAAGCTGTGAGGTTCGTTTGTGACTTTGGGGCACAAATTTAGGATCTCATCTGTCAAATTCTAGGCGAAGTCAAGCATCACTGGCTACGGTCAGTGTGCGGGTGGGTGACCACTTGGATCAGTCTGCGTAGGGACCGAGGGTGTGCGGTATTGGTCCTCGTTAAACTGTGCTACCGTAAAGNTATTTTTTGATATTATCAAATTGGAATTTAGTTTAAAAACAGCAGATTTTATTTTATTTTCGGAAATTTAGATGCTATTAGTATTTATAAATAATGAATAAATTTTTTAAATATAAAATTGTAAACTTTTAATTTCTATTGATTCTTCAAAATTTATTTTTTTAAACTATATGAAATTAAATTAAGGAAACCCTAAATTAAAATGAGGTAGGCCGAACAGTATCGCCTGCCAAACGCTATGTTAAGCGTGGAGGTGACTGGTTCGAATCCCGCCGTAACCCTGGTTGTATTCTTTGTGATGTCCTTCTCTGTATTGTGCTATCTGTCCTTCTACTTGACAAAGGTTTGTAAGCCTTAATTGAGCACACAAGACGGAAAAGGTACTATGTTGTACCAATAAACCAATAAAGTATCTACCTACAATTCAGAGAGGGACAGCACGAAGATACTTCAAGGGTTACATTGGGATTCGAACCTACAACCTCTACTCTACAAAGCGTTTGACGGCAATGCCGCTAGGCTAGGGAAGCCTCAGATCAAGGGGTCAGTTTTTGTACATTATAGTTCTACATTTAAGAGCTAATGCTATTCACTTGTAATCGCTGGAATTTTTATCTGTATATATTTATTTATTAAGAACGTGAAGCTCAAATCTGTGATTTTTAGTTCTGAATGCACATTAAATTGCATTGTTTTATTGCCAAATTTGCTCAATCAAGCATACGCAGCATACAAACGATTAATTTGTGAATTTTCAAATTTAACAAACATAGCTTATATCAGATGATATCATCAGTTATTATCTATTAATAAATGAGATTGCATTTGATATTGATTATGAGAGTCTAGCATTTAACTACAATTGTCTTCCTAAAATGCACTAGGATGCATCGTTAGTGTGCTCCGTTTTGAAACGTAATATTTTTGTCTTTGGATGTCTTTGTACAGTTCGTCTCCCAGTTTGCCAATGACTAGAAAACAATTTATTGCTGCTTTACAAAACAGTGAATTGTGTCAGAAGTTAATTGGAAAAGCTGGCTCTTTGCAAACTACCATTGTCTCTTTAGGAAACGCCTGCAAGGCTTACTGCAAAAAGTCTAACAAATGACGTCTGCAGTTTGCAAGGAACAGGACTTTTCAAATAGCCTATCTGCGACCGCGACAAAATTAGCATACATCTCAACGAATACTTGATATTTGTCTCCAGGCTCAACTCATCCCCAGGAACTAACTTGAATGTACACAGCAACCAAACTGCTCACTCAATATTTCTCTCGCTGTAAAAACTATGCAAGTTAAAAGCTAGGATTATTGCTTTAACTGGGATGTAAGGAAATTTTGTAGGCAGATTTGTGATGAAGTTAGCCCTACTTTAACTTAACTAATGTAAGCTACTCACTTAAAAGCTGTGAGGTTCGTTTGTGACTTTGGGGCACAAATTTATGATCTCATCTGTCAAATTCTAGGCGAAGTCAAGCATCACTGGCTGCGGTAAGTGTGCGGGTGGGTGACCACTTGGATCAGTCTGCGTAGGGATCGAGGGTGTGCGGTATTGGTCCTCGTTTAACTGTGATACCATGAAGTGCTCGACTTCGCGTGCAGGTCGTTGGGCTACCGAAGCGGGGATGCCACCCCTCTGCAGAGAATCAAAATTGTGATGGCATGTCTTCGGATCATCCTCAGGGATGTTTCCCAGACCGTCGCCAATAGTCCATTGTGCAGCTCTAGTGCGACGTAAATGAACTACAACATCAACAAATTCTAGGACCTTACGTATCAATTATGATTATCGCATTTTGAGTTGAGTACAATAGAATGCCAAAATAATAATTAAAAATACAAACCACTCACAGATCTGAGCCTCTTTGGCTACATTGTGCAGAAATTTGAAATTGCAACTGAATTTGTTTTCTACTAACAGCATGCAGGTTCTGATTCTATGAAGTCTCTACAGAACGTTAGATTTTACAAGCATACAATTACACTTATCAAAATAGAATTAATAAAAAAAAAACACAACACACGTGTTATGAAAGTGTACCAAAAGGTAAGGTTAACTTCGGAAATGATAATCCTTGGTTAAATTCTCTTCTCGTTCATCAGCCATATCGGATTTCACTCTCATCGGCCGCAATAATCTTACTTTTTAATTCTACAGTTACCTTTAAATTCCATAGTTGAAACGCTTTAAGCTATTTGTCAGGAAGTGCTGAGGTTTTAAAGTGACTAATAATCACGTGAGCTTTTGTGCTACAATTACAGAGAAGTGCTTGTTTGGTATTCGTTTGCAAACGCTAAGGTTATTCGTTTAATGTTAGAATTACAAAGTCTAATTTTCTGTATCTCAGTTTAGGACTTCAGTTTAGAAAAAGACTTCACGGCCTCTTACATTTGTCTCTTGTAAACCATAGTTCCACATTAAGTTGATCTTACTTCAATTAAGCCTTTCTATGTTATACGCTTGCAAGAACTGTGACTTTTCAATAACTTTCATGACACAATACCGTGTCCTTTTATCTCACAGCCTGTGACCTTAGCCCACACGATTCCACTGTCATTAAAATAAGGTTTCTAGAACATCTCAGTAACACTTTACTTTGAAATAGATCTAATACTTCAATTAAACGTTTCTATCTTATTCACTTGTAAGAGATGAGGTTCTTCATTATCACTGCTGCACGAACCTGTGACCTTTTCTGTGGCAGTCTTTGGTTTTAGCCACGACCTGTAAAATCAGATCTCCAGAACATCTCAGTGGCATATCATTATGAAATTGATCTTATATTTCAATTAAACGCCTCTATGCTATACACTTGAAAGAACTGAAGTTTTTCACAACTATTGTGGGACAAACCTGTGACTCTTTCAGTCGTAGTCCTAGACCTTGGTCTCTCAGTATCCGGCCAATCACATTAAGAGTTAAAAACAATTGGATGCCATACAAAATTTAAATGGAAACATGTTCTTTTAAAACGGCATTTTCACAATTAGACAAGTTTGATTAATCTAAACATTAATTGAATTTATAAGTAAATAGATGTCTAGACACTGAAAAACGTAACGTCAGAGCCAACAAGCAAAACATCTATATTCACATACTGTAAGATCTGATTCCTACTAAATGTTCTCAGATGATGTCACAGTTTTTTTTCTTATCGTGACAAAACCCATAGAATTATAACACCTAGTTCATCATTTTTTTTTTATTGTTCAGTTCCATGTTCTTAAACTGGC
Source organism: Parasteatoda tepidariorum (assembly GCF_043381705.1). Taxonomy (NCBI): domain Eukaryota; kingdom Metazoa; phylum Arthropoda; class Arachnida; order Araneae; family Theridiidae; genus Parasteatoda; species Parasteatoda tepidariorum. Next base: position 83,374,833 of record NC_092205.1, on the reverse strand, counting down.
GAAGAAACGAGAACAAAAGTGGAATTTGCTTTCGCTTCGATAAGAATTCTCTCCAAGCATAATTTAATAGGTAAACGAAGATGGCTTCGTTTTTTCCGCTTGTTGCGGTCTAAAAGGTGTGACGTCACATGTAGAGCTGAAATTCGTCTTTCTTTCCCCGCGAACTGACAACTTCAATGAGAAATTCGAAATCGGTTACTTTTTTGTTTGTTCCGCTGGAGAAAAGTGTTGAATGCTATGAGAGTTAAAGCTCGGTCGTTAAAAGTTTTTTCTATTTACGAACAAACACACGGTAAATATTGATTTGAATTTTCTTTTTATAAATATTATAAATAATATGAAATTTGAATGCAGATCAGTTGTAGATTTTTAACTATATTAATGTGACATTGTTAATTGCTTAGAGATTATTCATTAGTTTAATCCCTTAATAGTTGCTTATAAATACAGTATTTTTCTTATGGTATTTGGAGTTATAATTGAAATTTGAAATTAAGAGAGGGGTTAGCAATTTATTGTTTTGTTCAACCCATCGTAAAAATGTGTGCAATGCTATAAGAGTTATAACTTGGTAATTGTTTTTATTTATTTATTATTTAGGAACAAAGATTACATACTATTTTCAATTTTTCTTAACAGTTTAAAATGTTAATCTTATTGTAGTAAATGATTGCATACCGTAACATCTCATGTTTTAATAAGAGTGATATATAAAGACTGATGTTTTAATATCTGATAGTCAGTTTCTCATTTTCGTTCTATAATACTATGCTTCCCTGATTAGATTGCATTTCTTAAAATTTATTTTAAACTATCCGAATCAAACTGTCGATCGTATTTTACATGAATTTTATTACAAGCAAGTTATTATTGTGCTTCTGTATAGCAATCAATTATTATAGCAATTATAATGTAGTGATAATTTAAAAAAATAATGAAGTATATGTTGACATTTTGAAAACTATCAAATTTCAAGGCTTAAAGTTTTGCTAATGGCAGATTAAACCTATTCTGTCAAAACTTCAATCAAATACTCTAATTTGTCGGAGACAGACAAATTGTCTGTGTCAAATTAGCGTGTTTGATTGAAGTCAATGACAAATCACTTTGTTCCGTCGAAATACAATTTTTGCTTTTTCAAATAAGATTTTTTGTAACGAAATATGATATAGAATATTCTAAAGAGCTTATACATTCTAAATTTAAATGTCTTGAATTTATTGCCATTTAAACTTGTTCTTTTATATTTTATTTTCAATTCTTATGACCCAAGTCATGGTGGCTCAAGGTAAAGAGCGCTCGCCTCCCAATGAGGTTACCATGTCCGAATCCCAGCTGTGGCTGGTAGATACGAATTCTGCTCTCAGCTGTCACAGACCAGAATACTGACATAAAATATCCTCAGTGGTAGACGGCTCATGGGTTAAAGTCCCCTTACGTTAGGCTAACCATGAGAGGCATTCGTGGTTTTCCTCTCCATGTACCGCAAATGCTGTTTAATTCCTTCAAAAAAGTCCTTCACAAAGGCTAGTTTGTTCCAATGCTTAATCCAGGAATTCTCTTGTCTTCTGGATTGAATTCAAAACTACAAGGCTACAGAGTTTAACATTGATAGTTGTAAACTCAGAATTTGGTTGGCTGCTCGACACGGGTTGTGAAATGTATTCTAGAATTGTTGTGCTTTATAAATCTTTTATTTGCTAACAAAATGTCCAATCAGCTGTCAATTTAAGTTGAAAAAGGTGTTAAATGTCATTTAACTTCTATATTGTTTACAGAGCAATGCTACAAAAACTTATTTACGAATAAAATTTCCAGTCAATTGAAGTCTTTGATAAAACATGTTAAATGTCATTTAACATTTTATTTTACAAAGTTTCAGTTCCCAAATCTTTTTTTACTTTTTTTTTATTTACGAAATTTCTTTTATATTGAAAACCTTAGTAGATCATGTTAAATATCATTTAACGTTTTCTTTTACCAAGGTTTTGAGTGTCATGTTTCACAATTTTTTATTTGTAAACAAATGATCTAGTCTATATTTATAAAACAATTCTTATCAATTTAATAAAAATCTTGTGAAAATAATTGTCTGAAAAACGTTTTTGCTCAATTTTTAAGATTTTTAATGTTAAATATAGCTGTTTGCTGTTAGGAATTTTTTTTTTTATTTGCTATGTTTGCGAAGTGTGAGTGGTTTAATAGAGGAGTTTACATAACTAGGTCAGCACAATATATTTACAAAAAAGATACGAGATAGCTTAATTTCATTTTAAATATAAAAAAATTAACATATTGTAACCGAATTTGTATTTTAGAAAAAGAAAGATGGCAAATTTTATATTTTATTTAAATGTGGTACGTTAAAATATTCAATTTTAAAACTCTATTTCTCACCACTTTCTCTGAAATTAGGGAATTGTTCTACATTATTTATTTGAAATTTAATTATTATTTATTTGAAATTTAATTATTATTTATTTGAAATTTAATTATTATTTATTTGAAATTTAATTATTATTTATTTGAAATTTAATTATTATTTATTTGAAATTTAATTATTATTTAT
>NC_092205.1:83266552-83372204 GCF_043381705.1 Parasteatoda tepidariorum | reverse complement strand
TTGCTTGTAACGCAACCTTATTTGAAATTTAATTATTATTTATTTGAAATTTAATTATTATTGATTTAAAAATTATTTATTTGAAATTGTTCTACATCATTTATTTGTTATTTATTTTGAATTTATTTTCATGAGACACTTCCGATTTCTATATTTCTGATAAAAATACATTTAAAAATGTAGAAAGTTTTAAACATTTAGAAAAATTAATTAAAAGTTTAGTTACTTTAATCGACATTAAAAAAATATTTCTGTAAAACCTTAGATAGTTTAAATAGTATTATGAAAAAGGAATATTTAAAAAAAAACTATATTAAAATATGCTTAAAATGTTGAGGAATTAATAATCATGTCTAATTGAACTAAACAAAAATCCTTTTAGCTCTATTCTTCAGATATAAAATTCATAATTAGATTTTCTTATCTCAAACATTTTCTTACAGCTTTGAATACTTTAATATGAGAATTGTCAAGGTTAATAAATCTGAACTGTCTTAATATCTACAAAATGTCAGATTTCTGTTAATTCTGACTAGCAATCGAGCAAATTTGATATGTACTTTTGGGAGTTTTATTTCCTTCAAAGCACGAGGACTCAGAATTATTTAAATTTCTCTTTAATTTATTTAGCTTTCTTTATAAAGTATCTTCACCTTGTAATACTTGTAATAACCGGATTAACCATGATAAAAATTGGACAGTAATGTATGGACCATTACATTTGCCAGGTTATTCCCTACACTGATACGTTTCTAATTATCAACAACAGATAAGCCAATTAAAATAAAAATATATCTTCCTTAAAAAATTATTTCCTTGAATTAAGAAAATATTTTTTTGGTCATCAATTCAGTAAATATTTTTTTTTAAAAAGAAAGCGAAGAAAAATAATACGTTCCATAAAAAATATACTATTTCCTTTTTTGTGAATATCCGCTAAATAATTTTATCACGCTTTGCCTGAAAAATGCATTGGTCATTACATACAAGTTAATACCAATTCTCATATATTTATCCTACAAATTCGACGTTATATATATTATGTCGGCAACTTTTATTCATGTATTTCAAAACTAGGATTTTTTATTTACAATTTTATTTGTTTTTTCTCAAAAAACTCATTACTATATTTTCATAATAAACGGAAGCGACAAAAGGGAAATTTTTATACGTTTGCATTTTTAAAGGAAACCTCCACTTCCTTCTTAGAACAGAAATAGAGATTTCTGTTTGTATTTTTTTGCATTATTAATTATATATTTATTTTTTAATAGCTATTTGATTATTTAAAGATTTTGACCATGATTAGAATAAATGGAAAACTTTTAAAGTGATGTGAAATATGAAATTTTTGATGAATGTGAAATTTTGATTTTTAAGAAAGGAATTTTTAATAAGATCTTTTAGCTTTTCTTTTTAAGACATAGAATGAGTGATAAAACTAGATCTCACAAATTGTTAGATTTAAAATTTTTAAAACCATGATGCGCAAAATTCCACGTTACATATATATATATAAAATAATTTACGAAAATTATGCATTACAATTTAATTAGTCTCAGGTTTTTTTTCGTTACAGTAGACCATTTTTTAGTTTTTTAAAGTTTTTAAATGAGCACAATATTTGCATGAGGTGAAAAAGTTCCAGGTCCAAAAAAATACAGAAAGAAGTTCAGCTCATCGAATACGTAACTAACGGCTCTGTGCGGTATACTATACCAGAAAAATGACTTAACATATAAAGCGAGCAACATACTCACATATAGCAAAGAATCATATATGTACAGAGATCCTGCGCATGGGAAGCAAAGTGACNCTACAAATTCGACGTTATATATATTATGTCGGCAACTTTTATTCATGTATTTCAAAACTAGGATTTTTTATTTACAATTTTATTTGTTTTTTCTCAAAAAACTCATTACTATATTTTCATAATAAACGGAAGCGACAAAAGGGAAATTTTTATACGTTTGCATTTTTAAAGGAAACCTCCACTTCCTTCTTAGAACAGAAATAGAGATTTCTGTTTTTATTTCTTTTACATTATTAATTATATATTAATTTCTTAATAGCTATTTGATTATTTAAAGATTTTGATTATGATTGGAATAAATGGAAAATTTTTAAAGTTCGCAATTAAATTTTTGATGAATGCGAAATTTTGATTTTTTAGAAAGGAATTTTTAATAAGATCTTTTAGCTTTTCTTTTTAAGACGTGGAATGAGTGATCAAACTAGATCTCACAAATTGTTCGATTTAAAATTTTTAAAACCATGATGCGCAATATTCCACGTTACACGTTACAGAGATCCAGCGCATGCGCATGAGAAGCAAAGTGACAGTCAGGAGGTACTACGTTATCTGAGAAGAGGTTGTAGGACAACTCTGCTTGTATAGTCTGTCTAAAAGAACTCCTCCCGCCACAAAGTATGAGGCTGTCTGGTGCTATGTAAACAAGAATGGCACATTTTAGGGAGGGTAGCTTCACTCTAAGACTAACAATAAACTGAAGAAAGAGATTCCCTTTCTCCCGCCGACCCAAACCGAAACCCCTCCAAAAAAGTGACCCCGCACCCCTACTTGAAATAGTCATACCTTGTTACCATGGTCACCGCCACAGGTACAGACGAATGTCTGGAGGAGTTCTTATTTTAGACAAACTATATGGCTACGTACGCTGTCCCCCGCTAACCGCCATTTTATTCTTTCTGTCTAAAAATATGTTAGCAGACAAGGATGATATAAATGTATTCTCAACGAAATATCTTAATCAATATTCTGTTTATATAAATAATGCAAAAATGCATAAAAAACCAACAATAAAAGGAGAACTTTTCCTCCCCAATCCTTCCCAAACCCCAGTAGTGGTTAAGAGGAGAGGAGGGTGAAAACCTATTTCAAAAACTTCTTCTGGTGTGTCCCTAAATATTGTTTTTTCCTTTATACACATCAACCGCACCAAGCCTTGGGGGACTGGTTTTGGTTTACATTATGTCTGTCGAAGCTAGCCTTCTTCCCCTATGCATATTTTTTGACAGGTCTTGCTTTCAAGTTGGCCCGTGCCTTCAATATCGATTTTTTGAGAAAATTGCGGAAAATTGCGATTCGGAAATTTATGCAAAATAAAAGAAGCAAATCCAAAACTGACATTGGTATTTAACTATTTGTTATACGTGCTGCATATACTTTTATGCTTATTTCATTCTTTTGAAATTCAAATAAAATTTTTTAGTTTCTTTTAAATACTTTCCTTTTTTCTATTAAATAAATACCATAATTTTTTTGACAGAATTATATATGAACCAAACTGAAAAATAATTCAGGCATAAATTAATGCAATGCTATTAAATGTTTTTTTTTAATTATACTTTTCGCAATAAAAGTGATTACGATTTTACTTTAAATCTACGAGCTTAATTTGTTCTAGTCACCTTTTTTAATTCTAGTTTTTAACTTCTGCGTGTGTGTATTTTTGCATCAGTTATATTTCCTAGCATTATTGTTTTTTTTCCTAGTGAACTTTTCAAGTCTGTTTCTATTTTATTGGGGGGCCCAATTTTAATCTATTTTATTGGGGGGGTGGAGGGCTGTAAAGCCGCATTTGGTTTATTAAGTCAGGGAGTTTAAAGTTATGTTCTTCCAAACAAAAAAAGAAGAAAAACGCTAACATTTTTCTGTACTTATATCAATAATTTCGCATCGTATCATAATTTATACGATACGAAATACAAATAGATAATTGATACAAATTACAAAAAGGGAAATGAGCTTTAAAATTTAACTTTAATGCAAGCCAAAAATTTATTTCAAATTCTCTTTAATTGTTTTAAATCATTTGCATAAACTGAATTCAAATATTTCAATTTAAAAAAAAAAAACTATCTTTGAAAACTTTGCTATTCTTGTTTATTCATTTATTTATGTATTCAACGTATTTAATATTACTTTTTTATTATTGTCTTTGAAAATTTTGTTAGTCTAGTTTATTTATTTAATCAATAATATATTCTTTATATTAAATCTTTTCTCTTTTTGTTTTAGTTTCAAAACCTTTCCTCAATGGTCTATACTAAATCTCTATAATATTTACTAAATTTTAATCAAGCATTTTCTTGGTAACAATGATCCGAGCATCTCTTGTTACCCTGTAAGTTAAGACTTTAATTTTCGATAAAGCTTCATATATTTTACTTATACTGACTGTAAACGGAAATCGCGTTAATAAGGAAATGCATATAGGGTTATAATAAGGTTGCTTGTAACGCAACCCTGTTTCTTAATCGTAAGCCAACGTCGGTGGTCTTTTGATTATTTTATCTTGTCCCACATTTTTTCTCGTTCATGGAATTGCTTTATCCATTTTAGGATCGATAAAATGTTTTTTTGTGTATGCTATGCTTTATAATTTTTTGAGACATTTTTTTTAAAATTTAACATATGTCAGAAAATGTGATTTCTGTTTTTTTTTTTTAAATATATCTAGCTTAGAAAAATAACTTGACCATGCAATGAAATATTTTTTTTATTTAAAAATCGTATTTAAAAATCATGATTAAAAAATTTTAATAAACTTTTCTTGTTTTGTTTTAAAAATTAAATAACTTTTGTTGTAATTTTTATTTGTTGTATAAAATTGCTCAAAGGGTTACAGGAATCGAATTTATTCAATTGATTCCCTTTCTTGTAATTTTTTGTACATTATAGAACATTTTTATAGTGTGTTTCTTCGAATTTTGGTCATAAAACAAAATCCACTTGACTGAATTAATGAGATACTCTCCTGCCATATAAAATTGCCCTAAAGGTTACAAGGATTAAATTTATTCAATTGATTCTCTTTCTTGTAATTTTTTGTACATTATAGAATATTTTTATAGTGTGTTTCTTCGCATTTTGGCCATGTAACAAAATCCACTTGACTGAAGTATTGAGATATTTGTATGTCATACAAAATTGTGCAAAAATTTACTTGAATCAAATTTATTTCCTCTCTTATAACATTTTTGCCTTATAGAATATTTTTATAGTGTATTTCTTCATACTTTTGCATTGAAATAAAATCAACTAGACTGAAGTAATGAGATATTTGCTTGCCATATAAAATTGTCCAAAAGGTAACTAAAAGGTAAAGCGAATTTCTTCCCCCTAATAATATTTCGATGTAATTAAAAACTGCGATCGTCAACGGTAATTCTTATTGAATTTATAAAGAGACAATTGCTTTGTAAGGGCAAACAGACAAAAATCTAAAAATATTATTTTTTAGAGATAAAATTGCATTAAATGTTGTCCTATATATTGAATGCTGAATCTCAATAGGTAAAATAAAATAGTTTTTGGAAAATATTTTTTAACAAAAATAACCATGCACTGAATAAAACAATTTAGTGTTTTAGTTTAATCACTTATGTTTATGAATTATAAGTTACTAAAAAATAACTATAAAGTTAAAATTATGAAGAATATTTTAAGTAAAGTATTTTATTCAAGGCAATTTTTGATTAGTTACTCTATTTACTGATATTTAAAAAAAAATTAAGTTACAACACCATTTTTGTGTAAACACTTTGAATGCCATGGGGGTCACCGCACCGGTGACTGGCACTGAGTTTGTTCGTAGTTCCACGGGGGTCACCGGTGACCGGCGAAGCCAAGATTATTAGAAACACATAATTCGAGTAAATTTTAATGCTTTTAATTTTTTTCTATTATTATCCTTACTAAAATGGTTTGAAGAAATTAATGCAATATAGAATACACAAAAATCATTTTGGCCAGACGGGTAAGCCATGTAAAATTAGCGTGGCATTTAGCGTGTTAATTATATATTACTCATCGCTGTTTAATGTAGTATAACGGGAAAAAAATTAAGCTGTTTTTTTTCAGCAGTAGCCTATCAAATTATTATTGCTTAGAAAAACTTTGACAACCGGGATTTAAAACTCCAATTAGTCAATAATTCAAAACACTCATCGTCAATGTAAAAGCTTTACGATCGACCTGTTTAAACGAGTTATAATTGTTTCCCTTTAAAGCCACTTTATTTTAACGTAAGGAATGTCTTCCGCAAAACTAATTATTCCTAATAATGCTTCATTTTTAGACAGATGCAGGTCGTAACATCTTTGGGAAGAAATTAGAGGAATTAACGTCAAACCAACCCTAAGTTAGTCCACGAAACAATCAGACCGATAAGTTCCATTTGAAATCTAAGTTCTCAGGTTTCGTAATTGTATATTTTCTCCGGTGCATATTTTCCACTGGGAATATTTTTTTCTTTAATAGCATTTTTTAGCACAAGCATTGAACTGCTAATTCATATCGGTTTTGCGGCTTCGTAGTCTTTTAAATTTGAACAGTAAAAGCTCTGAAGATAAAGGAACTTCTAGATCCAACTTGCATGAGGCCGGGGTCCACAATTAAAAACACAAATCAAATGGCGGGCCACAACTTTGTCAAAATTTTATGTAGGACTCCTTTATGTTTGAAGGAACATTAAATATTATTGTCAGATTTTTACCAAGTTGTACAAAACAAAAGTATTGAACTACAAATTAAAATAAGAAGTAGATTTTTAAAAATATTTAATTGCATATTGAAAAATTCAGGCTACAATAACTTTAATGTGCACCCATAGATTCAACAATTAATGTGCAACAGATATCTAATTGTTAAGATCTAAAACTTTTAAAAGGTTGGTATTAAAACTTACATAGTAGCACGCAAAATGTTCAATGACAAAATTAAGGTTTGTCTGCTGCAACCACCAGAGAATAGATACATATTTACATTTTAAATTTTAAATTTACAAATGTATGTGTAAATATTTTCACCCAAAATGAGTGGTTTCAAAAATTTAAGTCGAAGAATTTCTTCGAGAAAATTTCTGATACACGCATGCTAAATTATATTCACAAAACACGAAAAAATAAATAAATAAGTAAATAAAAAAGAGCAACATACACAATTATTTTTGTATTTGAATAAATATTTTCTTGGATGCAAAACCTGAGAAATTTGTTTTTTTCTTGCACCGTTGGTATGATAAATTTCACAGAAACGAAGAAATTAGGTTTTTATTAACGAGAAAAGTATTTTAAACCCATATAGATTTTTTACGAAAATTGTACTAAAAAAATGACAACTATTGTATTTTAGTTCGCGGGCCACAAAAACAGGCTTTGCGGGCCGCCAGTTGGAAACCACTGTTCTAGATCAAGCATTAGTACATATTCCTTGTTGTAGAGGACAAGTTGTGTGAAGTCTATCAAAATATTATAGAAGAGAGAAGACCTCAGCACGGCTCAATTTAGAAGTACGACGAAACAAACATAAACTGCGCAGCGAAGGAAAAATGCTACTACGTTCGGCCTACTAGGCTGCGCGGTGGGAATAATACTAAAAATGGCATTACATTTCGGCTACTAAAAGATCGAATTTCATGTTTATGATAACCTCTGCTGAGACCTTTTTTCTAGGAGGTATTGAGCCTATCATCTAGGGAACATTTTTGTATTAATCCCTTTTCTTGCCAACTAGAATCGCCGAGATGGCAAAGGATTTTTGTACTCGCAATAAATATATAATTAAAATAAAAAATATCTGTAATGTTTTGACAGTCTAGTATGCTTTGACAGTCATAATAAACTAAAGTTTACTAACAGCTAAAGAGGATTTGCTATAATCAAAGTGAACTAATTTTTATGTTCAAAAGTCAATGGAATTTGAAACAATTTAAATTATTTATAATTCTAAAAATAACATATTTAATTCAGCAAAACTGGCCGAATTATTGAAATCTTTGAAATTTTTCTGAATTTATTGAAATCTTTTAAAATACATTTGTCATATTTAAAAAACTTTGTATATGACGATGAAATTTATTTATTTCAATACAAAATATTATTGCTAATGTTTCTTCAACATATTTTTTCACAAGTTTATTAATTATTATTCAATCTAAGAAATAAAATTAATGAACCATTTGTGATAAATAAATATCAAAAAGAAATGAATCTACGATTAAGATGAATACATGATTTTTTCACCATCCCACGAAGTGAATAACAAGTAACTTGTTAAGAAGTAAATTTCGTCAAATTTCGAAAAGAATTACAGTATTGTGGGAGTCTAGCCCACTAATTAATAATCCATTAAAAAACCGGTCCCGCAGTGGACTGATCGTTAAGACACGGTTCCCAGCAGATCACCGAAGTCAAGCATCACTGGCTGCGGTCAGTGTGCGGGTGGGTGACCACTTGGATCAGTCTGCGTAGGGATCGAGGGTGTGCGGTATTGGTCCTCGTTAAACTGTGCTACCGTAAAGTGCTCGACTTCGCGCGCAGGTCGTCGGGCTACCGAAGAGGGGGTGCCATCCCCTCCGCAGAGGATCAAAATTGTTGATGGCATGTCTTCGGATCATCCTCCGGGATGTTTCCCAGACCGTCGCCAATAGCCCATTGTGCAGCTCTAGTGCGACGTAAATTAACAACAACAACAACCATTAAAAAACCGTAAGGAAAATATTTGACATTCTATGCGCCCCAACAATGTAAGAAATAAGTATTCTTTGCTAACCTCACATGTTAGTATTCTGCCGTCCAATAAAAATATCATAGTAAAAGATAAAAATTCAAAATTCAGATTTTTATGTATCTGGAAAGAAAATAGTTATCTCTAATTCTACCTTGAATGATATACGTTATTTTTTTTTTCAATTGCACGGCAGTATAAAAAACACATTTTTTTTTAAAATTTAATTACCTTGCAGGTAATTTAAATTCTTTTTAAAACGATTCAACAGTTCATTTTTCTATAAATATTTTAAAAAAACTTACATTGTTTCATTTAACAGTCTTTAAGCTATGTAAGTGAGAAGCATGTTTGGCGAAAATTATCTGAAATTGTGGTAAATGGTGTGGCAGTGACTTTTTTTTAAAAAAACATTGAGAGATAATCGCAAAATATTTCCAGAAATTAAACACTGAACTTAGCGTTGTTTATGCAGTCTTTTAATTTTTAAAAACTTTGTGTATTTTTAAAGAGTCAGAAATGTTTCTACTGTATGTAAGTAAATTGATATTTTTTTAAACTTCGTGCACCATACGCTTTTATTGCTAACCAAACTGTATTTACCTCTACACTGTTGCACTTTTTAATTTCTTTTCTATAAAAGAAGACGAAAGGTTTTTGAAGGTGATCTAATTGGCATATTCACTCTCAATTTCTGATGAAAATGAAACAGACTCCTTTGTCTGAAATAGCTTCCCTTGGAAATAGGAGTTCTACAACGAGTGATTGAAAAGTGGGTTTTTCAATAGCAAAGAGATTAGATTTGTTGAGAAAGACGTAAGAATTGTTAAATGGATACCTGAAATGTACATAGTTTTTCATTGCTTTTCAAAAGAAAGTTAATCAGAGATGTCATATTGATTAATTTTATTTGTGTTTTCATTGCGAAAAAAAAATTAAATTTCTTTATGCCGAATGGCCTGGCAAAATTTGCCAAAAATCTTGAGGGGGGGGGGTCACAGCAACCTCTCGGAGCCCGTGTCTGGTATGGGACATCAGCGAGATACAGCTCTTTACAAATGTACAAATGGGTGACAATTTAATATCACCAACGCTTTGTTGATTCGACTGAAATAGTGTTTCCGCGCGCGTTAGCAGGCTATGAAAATTTCTTGCAAGAATTGTCTGCAAATTTTGTTATCGAAAATTGCCATAACTGTTTTGTTTAAAAATATAGTTCAAAGGCCAAAAACACATATATCTATGAGTATTGAATAAAAAATGCGAATGATACTTATTTTTGAAAAAAGTAAATTGCGATATCTAAATGTAAGAACTTGAAGTTACATGAGAGAAACTCGTAGAAAAATTATACGAGCTGTGTATTGTACTTAAGTGTTTCCTAAGCTTCCCCCTTTATATCTATTTTTAGAATTTTTGTCCTTAGATTAGAATCTACACATTAGAGGTCTCCAATATTCAAAAAAAGAAAGAATACAAAAAAGGAAATCTACATCGTAATTTTAGGACGCAGATTCTAGGTTGATCTTAGCAAAGTTTGGAGGGGAAAAAAATCAGAATTAGTAATTTAGTCGGATGAAAAACTAAGACAAGTACCAAATAATGCCTTTTCCAGTTATTTACTAAAATTATCATTACATATTTATCGCATTTTGCATTTTAATAGGAAATAACGCACTATTTATTTTTGTTTACTTTAACTTCTACGGCATTTAAAAACACTTTGGTTCATAGAGTTCGTATGTAGCTAAAAGCGGGTCACATAGTTAACAACATTTATCTTTATTCCACTTTTTAATTCCTACCTGAAGGTTACTTATCTGAAAAACGGAGGTTAATAGATATAAATGAATGCAGAATAGTGCTGCTTTTGTGGGAGATATGCTCTGAATTTTTAATATACTACCATAAACATTTTTCAAGTAACTTGCTTTTTATGCAAAAACATCGTTTTGAAAGAAAACAAAAAATTATAAATTATTTTTTTTAGCTTTCATTGACACTGAATCGTAAAAATTCTTGTCACTGTATCATGAAAATCTCATTAAAAATTCTTTCAAGAAAATTCTTGTAATTTATTAATTTTGTAAATATACTCATGATCCAAATCAAGTTTTAATATTTTTATTTGATTCAATGTGCTGAAAAAATTCGTTCTTCAGGCTAGAATTTAGATATTGTTCAAAACTAATTTTCGATGATAAATTTTACAAAAAAATATTTTTTTTTCTTTGCCTAAAAAAGTTATGATTCTTTTTCCAAAATTTTTACATGAAAACTGTTTGACTAAATACTAAACTTACAAACTCAAGGCGTACTTATTTTTTCCTCTCTCTTTTTTTAAAAATTATTTTCTCTCCATTTTTTATTTATTTATTTATTTTTTTGCATAAGACTTTAATTTTAAAGCCCTTCGATTTCGTTATTTATTAAAAGCGTAACATCGTATTGCTTAGCACCAAATTGCAGATTCAGGATGTTTTGGCAGTGAATGGCACATAATAAATCATATAACATTAATCTTTGTCAAAACTTTGTTGATCATTAAACACGTTGATTGCCATGGAGGTCATCGGTGACCCGCACTGAGTTCGTTCGTGGAGCCACGGGGGTCACCGGTGACTGGCGAAGCCACGATTATTAGAAACACATAATTCCAGTAAATTTTTAACGATTTTAATTTTTTTTATGTTATTATCGTTACTAAAATGGTTGGAGGAAATTAATGCAATGCATACTGAGAAAATCATTTTGGCCAGGCGGGCAAGGCATGTAAAATTAGAGTGGCATTCAACGTGTTAATATCGATCGAAATCGTATGAAATAAAGTTTTTTTGTCAAGTTAAAACAATTTTATAGAGCGAATTCCTGATTTGGGCACTTGCTTTAACGATGGTTCAGAGCATTTCTACTATAGTCTTGTTATTTTTCTAGACACATTGATACAACGTGACGCAATTATGTTTAAAACCATGATGTGTTTGCATAACAAATCTATCCAATCATTTTAGTTGAAATTGATAACAAGACAGCCCTTCTTGCAAGAATCAAAATTTAGTACACCTCACTACAATTTTGCTTTTTAAAATGCGTATAACTTTTATTTCCACACTTTTTATTATCTTAGATTACTTATTTTTTGCAAAAAGTAGAATTTACCGGCATTAAAAGTCGGTCACTGATCCCAAAATGACGGAATTATGTAACAGAAGACAGGAATTTGGCGAAAACATAAATATTAAAATACAAAATTTACTGACTATTACCGTTGTCTGAAAACAATGCAAATACCTTGGGAACATTTTATTCTTTCTTAAATGGGGCTTCATAGTAAATAAACTTGAGATAGGTTCATTCTTTTAGAAACTTAATTTATTACCACATATGACTTAATTTTTTCATTTATTTTGTAAAAGTAATAATAAATAATAAGTGAAATACTTATTTAAATATTATATTTAAATGTCTTGCATAAACGATAAGCAAGATGAATATTTAAAATAATTTATTTCATATTAATCAAAATTTTAAATACCTTTTTCCAACTTTTTTTATATTTTAGCCCTTAAAATTTTAATTTTTCGGTATAAATTTTGTAATTACTACTGTAATCAATGCCCATTTTCCTGGACATTATACTTCTGTTTTTTTTCTTTCTATTTTCGTTTTTATCATGCTGCATCGATCTATTTGATGCAATATTTCTTTCTTTTCAAAGTTAGAACGGATTATTAAATGCATGTATTTATTTTATAAAACTTTTGCTTAGTTTTTCTTAAATTTTAATTACATTTTTAAACCTTGTATGATATTAAACAAAAACATCGTTCATTTTTTAAAATATACTAAATACAGATTTTTAAAAAATTTTGAAAAGAATTAACGACTAGTCTTTGTTGAATACGAAACTTTTTTTTCTCTATCTTGCTGAGTTTCTGATAGCGGGATTGAGCTAGTTATGTAGCAAAACGTTATAGTCTATCAATTTATAAGTGATTCCTTATGCATTGAAGCGAGAGTCTATTCATCAATTTGTTTTCTGAATCGAAAGTTAAGATATTGTAACTAACCTGAATGTTAGATGGCGCCATCTAATGTTATCTTCTTTTTTTTTCCCCTACCCTTAAGATTAAATTTAAAAGAATCGCATTTCGTTTGAAAAAATGATTACCCCTAAAAATATTAAAAGCATAACGACAGTTTTAAGTTTTTTTTCCCCATGAGATTATCTTCCTTTACGAGAAATTTGTTACCAACTGAAAAATTGCTAGGAAAAGTTATGATTTTGTTATTAGGGATAAAAAAAATTATGATATCATTATTTTATTGTTCCCGGCAATACTAGTTTGTGTTAGACATAATTATTTATTATTGGAAACTGAGAGTATGCTTTAAAAAAAGCTATTTTAAACTTTAAAAAATTTAACCAACATTAGTAATTAAATTTGGAAAAGGAATTCAGGGCATTGAGAATAAAATCGAATTTTTTAAGAATAAAACAGCATTGCTTCAGATATTTTCTAAATATCAAACTAATATTTCGTAACAAACAACAAAACTATCATCCGTTTTAGAAGGATCTGATTGATGTCTATCACTCCAAAGTGCTTTGATTTACGTTTTTTCCGGTACAAAGAATAATTAGAATTAGTAATTGTCTTACAGAGGCGTTTGGATGCTCGGAGCAAATATCGCAATAATAGGTTACTTGAGATTACCTTGGAAATAAGAAAGTAAATCAGAAAATAAATCCAGTTTAATTAATAAGAAGGGAACAACATAACTTAAAAATCTGAATCAATATTTAAAATTTTTCTTTAGTCAACTATTGTAAGATCTTTTAAGAAAATGATATGAGTTGTTTTTCTGAAATGCAAAGAACATTTAAATTGTAATGGTTTAAAGCTTTATTATTGTGTTTATCATATCTTGTCGCAAGCGTGAAAGCGTAAATGCACGTTACTAGAAATTTCTTAACTAAAAGTAATTTCTCGCTTAGACAACGAAAAGCTAAAATAAACTGAGCTTGTATGTTGTAAAGAAAGAATTGAAAAGTTAAAAGAGAATTGATGATATCAACAAACAAAGTGTTTTACATTATGTTAACTATGCAGGTTAAAAATAGTAACATTAACTTTCATTTAAATATTTTTCATTCCAATAGCTTATTATTTAGTTGCAGCGTTTAACAAGCAGGGGGCAGAGACTACTAGTATTTATAAAATATTTCACTTAGATCACATATATACCTGCTAAAAAATTAAATCGCATCATAAAAATAATAATGAATTTAAGTGTGAGTTTCCTTATACTTCGATTGGCTGCCTTCTTTGGCTAGAAGTTTGCAGCCGTCCTCCCTTTGCAGCCTGCTACTGAAAGTATTAAGGAATGTGACGATATGTTTTTAATCGTTTGCAAAAAATAAGGTCAATCTGTTTTTTTTTTAAATTTACAATTAATTATTTAAACCTATTTCAGAAATAAGCCAAAAATGAATCAGTCATTTAGGGATATTTCAATGTCACTTTTTTATTGCTAGCAAAGATATTTAGCTTTTCTTAAAAATATCAATTCGGTAAATATCGATTTTAAGTTTAAGAAGAAGGTTTACCATAATGTATTTCATATTTTACTTGTACTTAAATTCCGAGCCTGAAAAGCTAATAGGCTGCCTAATTTGATATGAAAAATACAACTACCTAATTTTTAATGGTATCTCCCATTTTCAAGCCTTGTTCTCATTAAAAAAAATCAAATTTGGCTGCAAAATTATAATTTGATGAAAAAGGTAATCAATTATAATTTCAGCTGCCGAAAATGAGAATTTAATAAACAAAAAATTTCATTGTTCTTGGAAAACTTTTTCATGGTAATTTAAGTTTTTGACTTCAATAAAAAAAATTGCATTAAAACCTTATCTTCTTTTATCTGCCTTTCAACATAATTGTCACCCTGAAAACTTACGTGATTCTTTAAGACAAAATTATCTCAAGTAAAGGCAATGTTTTTATTTTATTTTTAAAAAATTATTTCCATATTACATATTAAAAACTTCATTCACTTAAGAATGATACAAATAGGAAATAATAGTTAATACGTTCTAAGCGCTTTCTTGAAGCGCTATTCAAATTATTTATAGAGATGTACCCCCCAAAAAAGTTTTTTATGAATTTCTTTATAATATAAAATTTATATTAAACTACTTAAATTGGATACTTTTATTTGAAAGTGAGATAGAAATAAATTGATTGAAGTAAAATGTTAACTTCTCCCATTTCATACAAGCTACTACAAATAATTAAACTCAATTTGAACTCCGTAAAAACTTCTGTAAATCTGTGTCTATTGCAATAAAGAAATTTAATATCGGAATATGAAAGTTGTCATTAAAATATTTCTTCGGACTATCAAGTACCGAATGAAGTGTCATTACTTCAGTTTAATGACTTTATCTGAACAAGTTATTATTTTCTTTTTCATAACAGTGCAGGATGTGGAAATGGTATTCTAAAATATTCATTCATTCAACATAGATCAAATGTTGTATGCGCATATTTGTCTCGGAAAATAATCCAAACTTCTTTGTCAAGTTAACTGTTTTCGTAAGTTAGTTTTTTTTTATAATCCAAATGAAAATAATCCAAACTTCTTTGTCAAGTTAACTGTTTTCGTAAGTTATTTTTTTTTTTTTATAATCCAAATGAAAATAATCCAAACTTCTTTGCCAAGTTAACTGTTTTCGTAAGTTAGTTTTTTTTTTACCCGAATAAGAATTCGAAGTTCCGCTGCTTGAAACAAAATTTTTAAATAGCCACCAGTTAAAACTGCATAAACGAAATTTAATTTTAATCTAATTCATTTAACACAAAACTTTTAACTGTAAAACTATATAAACTATTAAAAACAAAAAATATTTATCACTATAACTATTCTTACTTTTTAAAACAAAGTATAAGTGTTGAAACTAATAAAAAAATTTAAATTATTTTCGAACCATCTTAAATATTTAAACAATTTTATCCTTGTTAAATTATTAAAACATTTTAAAATAATTTTAAATTAATATTAAGTTTTCAAACATTTGAAGCAGAATTGAAGTTTAAAGATTTTTATTAATGGATATTTTGTATTTTATTGTAATACAGAATAGTGCGACGAGCTCTTTACGGAAGCTTATAGCTTTGCTGGATATTCTTTTATTTTTTGTAGCAAGTACTCTACTAGCGGTTTTTGTGCGGTGTATTGTTTTGTACCGAAAATTCGTAGAAGCTATAACGCCATGCAGTTTAATTTTTTACTGAATAACTTTTACTTTTCAATAAAATATATGTTTTGTATAGAGTAAATTGTAATCAATTCTATGACAAGTGCTACACAAGATAAGCAGGCTGAAGCAGAATCGAAACTTTTTTCATGTACCCAATTTTGAAAGACCATTTAAAAAGTAATATTGTTTAAATTTTTAGCGTTTTTTTTTATATGTATTTAATGGTTAATGTGCACATGATCTGAAGTGCTCCTTAACATATCAGACTTCGACAACTTTTTTTTAAAATATTAATAAAAAAATTTAAAATACTAATTTATTTGTTTCCGCGTGCATAAAAACTTATTAAATTAGCAAAAAGAACATTTATTATTCAAATGATCATTTTTAGGTTAAAAATACGACCTTTTTTTGCAAATGCGCTTGACACTGTAAAAAAATTCTGTGGACTAAAACAAAAAATCCTTTGAGGATTTTATTTAGAAGCTATCAACTATGCAACTGAGTTAGGGATCAATGTAGTTAAAAAAGCAAATTTTTAAAAATTTCTGCAGTTGTTTCTGCGAAAAAACATGCATAAAAAATTTATTCTACTTTTTTCTCTTAGTCTCTAGTTCAAAACACGTGTGCTGTAATCATAAACACTCATGAAAAATTGTAGACATTTATTTTAAAAACAGCATGAAATTGAAAGCGATGTAAAATGTGAGAAAGAAATCTTATTTTGAGATAAACGCATTCATTGACTTAAAATCATTAATCTATCGGGATACGAACTGTTCGCTTTCAGCAAAAATTATAATAAATTGGTAGGGAATTAAATAGTAAGAAATGTATATATGTTGCCTGTTCTTTAAAAGATTCACCACGAGATAATACTGCAGTAAAAGTGCATTTCATATCAAATTTTCGATATGTAGTGGTGAAAAATATTTAACTACGAATTACTTAAATTTTGTAAATACTGGAAAATGCTTTTTTACAAAAGGGGAAAAGTTGGCATCTCTGGTCTATCCACTGTTATCACCCTGCACATAAGATGCTATAACTTTGTAAATAATTAGGATAAAAGCAAAAATTATATGTATTTAAAAAGCTAAGAGTTCATAGATTCTAAATTTAAAATAAACTCAATTTCAAAAATTTTAACCAAAATCATGCTTTTACACTAGCAAAGCATTTCAAAGGCTCCTGTATAATTAGTTCAGAACATTTCTTTGGCCGAACTAGATAAATTATGACGTCTGGCTAAAAATAAAAGAAGCATATTCTCGAAAACAAAATTATGAAACTAAAACTCTAAACAAGAAACAAAACTTTGTAAAACTATAAAACGAAAACTCAGAATTTAGTCTGTTGTTCAACGACGGTTATAAAATAAAATGTTGAATAGAGCCTCAAACCAATGTGTAACAGGTTTTGAATATTTCACAATTGTTAGAAATCTAAAAGAACTATTACTAATTGGGTTACTAAGGGAATATTCAATAGAAAAATGAGAACTTTAAAATTTAAATGATGGTGCGCTTTTAATAAGTGTAATAACTTTATGCGGGAAGCTTTGAAGCCATATTATATATTTTATAATGGGAAAAAATACAAATATTTAGTCAAAACCTGACGGGCGGTCATTATTAAGTGATGGAATAAAAACGTTTCAAATCAATTTTACTGATGATAAAGAGCAACTTATTTAATAAAAAAAGCACCTTTTAGTTTTATCCAATAATCATTTTTATCTCAATTTATGGTTTTTAAGTTCTTGAAAAATAATTGATGCTAACTATTATAATAATTATTCTTTTTAGTAATTTTTGACACAGTTTTTGCAAATTCGCATTTGAGAGGAATTCAAAAAATGTATCTAAAGAACGTAGGCAAAGTAAAACGCAATAAAAATTCCTGTTGAAGTTATCTTTTAGACTTATAAAAAAATGTTTGAAAATTAGTTACACTATTCTTAATTAGACGAACAAATAAATATTTGGTGGAACATCTTTCGATTTCATCCATAGATGTGATTACTTTAGTCTGAGCATTACAATAAGTGACCTTGACGGTGATTAATTTTTTTCCATAATAAAATAACCCTTTTGACCTCGAAAATGTAAATGCTAATGACTTTATTAGTGACAAGGACCCTACAAATTTGTTTTAAACAAAGAGGTTCAAAAATACTGAGTATTTTTGATTACTAAGAGAACCGAGAACTCAAAATACAGAGTATTTTTGAATTTTTTTTTCTGTTCAAAAATAATTAACTGGTTTAAAACATCATCAAAAAAAACTTCATTAATATAATTTCAAATTCTAAAAGTTTTCAAGCTTTATATTAAACTTAGGTTGCAATCTTGTAGAAAAAATACTTTTTTGGTGCTACCACTATTTTTTATATTACAAATATCAAACTAACCAACGATTAAAATACAAACTAATTTGTTTTAAATTTGTCATGTGTTCACTATTTTAAGTTTAAAAAATACCATTCATTTTTAGTCTAACTGCATATTTGTTAAACTATATTTTTGCTTTGTGTTCACTGTTTTATTTCATTAATAACATTTTTTTTTTATCGTTTCTGTCTGTATACTCTTCAAATCATTTTGTATTTGTTTTGCGTTTCTGTTTCAATTTACAAAGGAACATAATTCTTTTTATCTTTTGATTTTTGCTCATCGTTTCTGTGCGCGTCCTTTGCTCTGAATTAATTTTTATGTTCTATGACTCTGTTTTAATTCGTTAAAAATATTAATTAATTTTGATGTTTTGTTTCATAATGTGAACTCTGGTATATTTTATTGGCTTTTTTAGGTTAGGATAAGCTTTTTTTTGTATCATGGGTGTAATTGAATATTATATTATCAAAGGACTTCTGATACACATAGTAGATTTATCAAATTTAAACCTCTCTGGATTTTTACCTTCCTCGAATTATTGTGGATTCCCTAAATCTGAAATTGCTGTTTTGACTCCTTCTTTAAACCTTAGACTCAGAATTTTTATTAAACATATTTTTCATACTTTTTTTCCTCAATATTTCATATTAATTTAGATAAAAAAAATGAGTAAAAATGTTATATTTAGCGTTTTAATAATGGATGGTTATATTTAGCGTTTAAATACAGCAAGTAACATCAGTTTCATTTTTTTCTGCCTGAAAGAGAAAATTTTCAAACACGGCTCATATTCCTAAGCAATTTTTCATCTATGCACTTATTTACAGATAATTTGATCTAAAAGAAATTTCAGTCATCATAGACAGTTCTTTAGATTAAAATATGAATGAAAAATATTTCAAATTAAAAAATTTCCACAATTTCTTTAATTTACTATTGGGTACTTGCACTTCAAGATGATCAAACATACCCACACATGTGAGCTATGAAGTTAGTGCCAGCTGATTGTCAATAAACAAAATGGCTTGTCAAAGTTGACCTAAGCTTTCCCACATAAGTTAGAATGTTAATTTAAGTGAAGTTAATTAAATACACCTCCGTATCGCACATTGAATTTGTTGAAATATAATCCTTTCTTAGATTAATTGATTGCTAGTGGGCTGAGCCCCCTGCTCGCTAACGCTCGCCAACCCCCTAAAATTGCTACGCAATTTATATGGATTGCTTCGCAAACCAAGCTCGCTTTACTCGCTACTAACTTAGGTGCATTGCAAATGCACAAAATTCTAAGAATTCAAAACAATCATTCAAATCCATTTAACAACTTTTTAAAAAAAAAAAAATTACATATTTTTATTAAATACTAAGTCATTAAAATAAACTTGAATTCAAATAAATGACATGTAATTCGTTAAACCGATTAGAAATGTGCTATAGTACTCGTATAAAATCTCAAAGCGTAACAGCACGTCTGAGACTCATTTTTCAATGAATAACTAATAACAATAATAAAACAAATAAATTCGTGATATAAATAAAAAATCGTCAAATAAATTCGTAATATATAAATTCGTGAAAAAAAGCGCTTTCGACAAAATACTAAAATAGAGATCTATCGACCTAGACTACTCACTTCTGCCTAGCTTAATAGTATGAGATTGCCGAAGCTGATAGGATGAATTTCGGAAGATATCACATTTGATGAGAATAAGCCTTTGGTTATTTCAGTTTCCGTTTTTAAAAGCACTATATGTTGAACCACCTCAGCTAGATTTGGCATGTGACTTTTTAGCGGCAATCATTGGTCGATTTTCCAGCGTTGCCATTCGGGGAGTTGTAATGAGGCTTTTTTTTGTTGCCGTGTAAGAGAAATACATATATGTAGATGTATTTTATTGTAACACGTGATATATTTTTGTTTTGTGTCCATGGCAACTTCAATTACTGATTCATAATTAGTTTGTTTATGTTCTACATGGGCTTCGTGTCTGTCTTTGTGATAAGTAATAAATATATGGTTAAAGAATTGAAATCAATGTGAACGAATCTTTGTAAGGGATCATAGAATGTATCACTTAAGAGAATGGATACTTGACGGGGTAAGTTAACTCGAAATAGAATGGAAAGAACAGTTGCTAACGTAAACTAAGCTACGTTTTAACATTCAATCTGGCTCTTGATACCCACACTACATCCCTTGCTGGCATCCCATTGAATATGAATGAAAAAATATATCAAACTACTTTTTTTGGACATATTTCAGAACAAATATATTCCAGATAATATAACTCATTTTTTAGTAAGCAATAAACTGCTTGTTACAATTAAAAAAATATCAAAATATAGTTTTCCCATTAATTAGTGTCAGAAAAATATATTTAAAAGGGACACCGGTGTCGCATTAACTTATATTCGAGTAAGGAGCAGCTTACTGGCTTTTAGCTCTTTTCTACATTATATCTAACGTTATCATATGCATTTAATATCTCTTAATCTGATGGGTCTTTTCATAAATTTTTTGTTTTCCTAATACTATTTCAACTTACTCATCAAGTTCTCTTTTTGTCGCAAAATTTTTTTATTACGCTCATGTTACCAACTTTTTTTTTGTTCAATTCAAAGAAAACTTAAACTTTCTTAAAGATAGTTGAAAAATATTCTTTAGCAAAAATTTCGAAATAAAATCCCCCTTTCTTTGTGTCAAATATTTAAAGTAAAACACTAGAAAGTTCTCTACCTATATTCTAAAAATAAATGTTCACACGATGCTGAGACAGCGCCATGTGGTAGACTTTCTCTTACTTACTGCGTGATAAAAATGAATTCATAGGTCAAAGATTACTATATTAATTTCAATAACACGAATGGATATTTCATTTCTTAAACGTAAGTCATAAAAATTTTCAATAATTTCAAAAGTATGTATTAGTAAATTGTTAGTTATTAGATATTAGTATTAGTAAATTAAACTTCTCTCGATATGTGCTAAATAAACATAAACATTTGAATAAATATAGCAAAATATACAAATTTTTAAGAAAAAAACTCTCAAAATTTAAACCTAAAAAAACTATCTAATAATACACCAACTGGCTGTGAAATATATCGAATTTAGTTTAAATATTTGAGATTAATTGCAATAAATAAACATCAATCCAAATATATTAAAAATAGAATATTTTTAAAAATTTTGTTATACATACCTCACCACTTTTTTACGTAGCATCTTTTAACATTATGATAGTTTTATGTTCTATTATTTAGTATTATATTTTGCATTAGTATTTTGTATTTAGTTTAATTTTCTATCAAAATTCTAATTTAAATTATTCACATCTTACAAGTTTTCGCTTTGAAAGCTAGAAAACGATTCTGAAAATGTTTTTATAAATTTGTTTGTTCAAAATCGCTTGCTTTTTCTTTGTTAAAATATGAAATTAATATTTCAAAATGGAAAAGGACTCAATCACTTTTTTGAAAACTAATATAAGGTAAAAGTTATTTTTTCGCAAAGCTCTCCGAATTTCAAAATAAATATTTGAGATTTCTAATATGTGTACATATATTTAGTTTTCCTTGTAACACTAAAAATTGTTTTTAATCCATAATCGTTTGACAAAAAAATTTTTAAGAACTATTCTTCTTTTATGTTTTCATATTTGAAGTTGAAAAGTTTTTGAAATAATAAATCTGTAATTTTCATTAGTATAATTCTTAACATTTAATCGAACTAGACACACGAAATTCATTCATTTGAATTTTATTGTGTAAATAGGAGAAACTGGAAAATTTAGCAAATTATGTTTTGTTAAAAGGGAACCTACGAGTACAAAAAGAATGCTTTGTTATGATAAAATTAGTAAGTAATAAATAATTATTAAAAAATTTGACTGCTAAATTTAAGACAAATCATATATTATATGCCTATTTTTTTAAAAAAATAATATACTGTATATAGTAGTTTTATCAAGCTATTAAAATTTATCTTGCTATAGTATTTCTAACAAGCACTGATCCTGTAAACTTCAGAAATACATGTGAACTTCAAATTAAATTTTGAATGTAATTAAATTTTTTTTTTAAAAATAATTGCGTTCGAATAATTTAATTACATTAAATTTGGGTTCATCAGCCGGAATCGAATCAAATGCAAAATTTATGTAATAGTAAAGAAGACGTCGTTTTCGGTGCTTTTTTTTTCTATGATTTAATATAGAGGCTGTGATTATTCATGTATGGCTGAGATTCGAAAATGATATATTAGTTACTAGACACTCTGAGTTAGTTACTAAGTAATGGAAACATTTTCTGATGACAGATCATAAACTTTAACTTTATGAGAAATATTTTGTCATTTTTAAAATTTGAATCCGTTTTATTAAAATACTTTTATAATATTTTACAATAAATGTAAAACAATTTAAAAAGTGCATTTTAAATTAGAAAAATAAATATCTCGCAGGGTATATTTAATATTTTCAGCAACATTTTCAAGTTATACCTAATTAAAAACCATAAAAAAGCTTTAGATTTCTTAAATAGTATTGATCGTTTGATATACAAATTACTTAAGAGCAATTTTACCATTTATTATTTAATTAATTATTAGAAACTTTTAGAAATTTACTACTTTTTTAATTCAAAAACTAGTTGTTTCTTTCGTAACGTAATGTGATACATCCATAACACAAAGTTCGCAATTTTTAAAACTTTTTATATCTTATGAAAATTACTAAAAAATGCAATAAATATGAATGATACCAAGACTATTTATTTAAACAACAGTTATTAGAACTGCTCGATTTTTTTTTATCCCTTAACTCAAAAACCAAAGATAACTCAGCCCGAGACAACTGTTAAGTTAAGGCAGTGTTTCCCAAAGTGGGGTACGCGTACCCCCAAAGGTACGGGAACAGTTTAGCTGGGGTACTCGTTCTTATGCGAAATATCAAACGAAAATCTCAAAAAAATTTATTTAAAAGCAAAGCTAGCCATGAAAATTTACGATTACGTGTTTTTCTATTGACTATTGTTTGCTGAGTTAACAGTTAACAATTAGTGGTGTCAACAGCCAGTTGTGCTTTTTAACTTTAGTGCAATTTTTTATAGCAATAAATACATTAATTTTATTAGTAATACACAGAGTTACGAAAAATTTAGAAAGGATACACAAAAGTCATAAGTTTGGGAAACACTGAGTTAAGGGGTTAACTGAACTATATGCTTTTGAAGTCTGCAACTACGTCATTCCTAAAAGACGAAATCGCCCATAAGTATAGTTACTGACATATTTAAATGTGTTGATTCGCTAAACGGATATAAACATAGCGATAAAACAAAAGCTTTTTACATTTCTGTTTATTTCACCACGTCGGAAATTTTTTTTCATAAATATCAATTTATTTCATTTTGATGTGTCTGGTAATGAAATTTTAATGCATAATTGTTATGTCGGCATCAATTGCATATTCAACGTCTTCCTTTGTAATTTAATGAATTGCATTCGATTCCAGTCTGGCTGGCGGTTCTTTTTTCTGCCCTCAAATGTGCACAATATAACTTACTGTCTTTGCATTAATAAGTGCAAAAAAAATGATTTTCAGCATTTATGTTCTCATATTTTATTCTATTTTACGGACAGAATAAAAAAAGAGCTTTATCAATTGTTTAAATGATAATAGCTGTGTTTTCGAATTTGTTTGTTCTAGAATAAATTTATATTCTTAAGTGAAAAACAGTTTGGTTATAAGTATTTTTTTTTAAAGTTGAGATATGTTTGTTGCATTAGATGAAGTGCTAAATCTAAAGGATTTATTTGCAGTTCATATCCTCCATTTGAATTTTTTGTAATATATATTCATTATTAGTAGCGAACTAAAGCAAAAATTTTAAAACTAATGTAATTTTTTATAAGACTTTGTACTGAGTGTATAGTGGCTGTTAATTATTTTTACAACATTTAGTACATGGTAAATACTTTATTTGTCCTTTTTAATGTATTTTTTTATGTTATACACTGGTAAAATTTTTTTTTCATTTCTTAACATATTAGTCAATTAAACTTACCTCGATTAGAAAAGAATTATCTGAAACTACAAAAATGCCACAGTAGTTGAAAGATATTATAATTTTCGTTAGTTTCTCTAAATATTGTGTCCCTGTTATGTAAAATCTACGTTTAGTTTGTGAAGTCTTAACTAGGACCATTTAGGTCTAATTTAAATGAAAAAGAAAATATTTATGTAAACTATGCACTAAAAATAACCAAAAAATACATGCGTATAATTTGAAAAGTCTATTAAAGGAAATCGCTTCATAACGTTTTGAAAACTCAACTGATGGTACTATTGTATGCTTTTTTCATAAAGTCGCAAGAATAGGGCAAACTAATGATGCAATAATTTTTAAATTGATTTAGAGATCATATTTTAAGAAAATGTTTGGTAAAAAAAAACCGCTATGTATTCCCATGTGAGCGAAAAATCGTTTTCCTATTAGAAGTTACCATGTAGATAGCTGTTATCTGCAGGAAATTTCGAAAACTTTTGATGTATCTATCTCAAAACAATACTAAGGATCAGTTTGGTGTAAAAAATGACACTCTTATAAAAAGTGACTTTTTGCTTTACATTCCTAAACCTTTAATTATAACTAAGACTAAAACGCTTCTTCCACATTTCTGATGTAAATAGAGACAGACAAATAGCACAATATTAAGCTTTTTTTGTCAAGAACGCGATCATATTTAACTCATAATAATATTACCTCTCATATTCTCTCATTAAACTAATGTAGAAAAATTGAACACAAAATCTTTTTGAGTAAAAGGAGAGAGAATTATTAAAATTTCCTGATAAAAAAGAAAACCGAAGTAAGCATTTTTTTTTAAGAATTCAATAGAAATAGTGACCTTAACAGTTAAAAAAAAAAGAAAAGAAAAGAAACTTTAATATTTGACCTGACTCTAGGAATTCAATCTAACTTTAAATAACCTCATTGTTGATGAAAACGGCAAATTTATAAACGGAACTTTTTTATTTAAAAGAAAGGAGGAAATAGGTAATGTGATATTTAATGTTAGTTTCTTGTCTTTTTGTTTCCTGCTTAATATTATTACATGGTCCATTTAATGTAACGAAACAAACGTAAATATACAACGCAGTATGGTCTAAGGTTTTATAGACCGTAAAATTGAAAAAAATTGAATAACATGTCCTTAATTAAATGATATAATTAGTAATCGAAAAAATATTCCGATATTGTTTATAGTATATTGTTAAAATTTCTACGAATATTAAACATATTTTTCCTTTCATTCATAAAATCGTTTTGTAATTTCTAAATTTAAAGTCGATAATTAAAGAAAGATCGTTTGCGCTAATAAAAGTATTATAATCAAAGCAAGCTAAAAGACTTTTTTTTTTATTTTCTCTCACTCAAACAGTGGCTCTAGTCTGTCATACGATCTAAGTTATATTCTTTTGTTTTTTTGTTTGAAGAATAAGTCAATGAGAAGTTATGCTCGAATTATCAGTTATCTAGAATTTCCGAACAGAATCTTCCAATCAATGGGGAAAAAACTATATCATTATTTTGAAAAGATAATTTTTTATTGTGGCGTATGGATTGTTTATTTACTATGAGATTGTTATAGGTATTGTTTGTCTGTTTTAAGTTTGAAATATTTCCAAAAAGATTATGTAACCCTATCACGTTTTATCAAAGTTGAATTGCTAATTTTAATGCGTAGAACTGATTTTAAGTATTGTAAATTTGGAAACTTATGTAAATATGATGCGTAAACTTTATTTGGCTAGGAGTAACATTGGACTTTAATGCAAAAAAATATATTTATTTCAATTTATTAATCGCTTTTGATATAAAATATTCAAAAAATATATTGGTTTTTAAGAAATATATCGGTTCTTAAAGTCAACTTAAAGTACAATTAATTTTTGTAAAGTTTTAAAAAAAACAGTGCTTTATATGCATTAATTATGAATTAAATAATAAGACTTTTCCTATTTGCTGTTAAATTCAAAGAAGAAAAAAATCATTACTCTATAACAAAAGCATAAATTTCTTAATTTTTCTTCCTATCTTTTACTTTTGTTATATTAGTTTCTAGGAAATAAAGGTTTATAGTATTAAAATGCATGTGATATGTAATATGCGTTTCAAAATCTACGAATCAATTTTCAATTTAACTCTAAAATGAATTGATTAGAATTTTAAATTTGACTAAAATATTGAACACATTCTATATCATACTAAACTAATGTATAAACTATATTGAACCTATATTTTGCAGAAAACTAATCTTAATCCGATAAAGTAATGTCTATTCATATATTTATTCAGATATAAACTATATTTCCTTGACTGATTTTGTAACTTAAATTAAGGCCTGCACTATTTAACTAACAAAATTTAAGCTATTTATTCGAACTATTAAGATTGTATGTTAGAACAAGATAATCCAATAATTAGATAAATTAGATAAAGGTATTTTATTTTTATATCAAACTTTGAATATAGGCTTCTGTCATTTAAAATTACATACTTTAAAAAGATGCAGAAATTTTTTTATTATGCTATAGCGTTTTTTCGGTTATTATTAAACAAGTTCTCGAGAATATAGTGAATTATGAAAATTACAGTTTCAATAAAGTAAAATTAACAGAACCTAAATCCATCGAAAAAGCTTTTTCAGAGAAGGAACGTTTTTGTGTATGATTTCATACTTTAAAATATCATTTACACGAATTAACTTATTTAACTCTTCATCGCGACACTATATAATTTCAGGGTGCGTAGCATTTTTAAAGAGTGCTTTATGGTGCTTATTTTCGTAGCCCTTAAAGGTGCTTTTTTCATTGGGAGTTTTTAAAAAGTGCTTAATTTTCCTTTTCCAAAATGAGATTTTTCCTTTATGTTGATTTTAACTACGAATTATGCAGAAAGTCGCTGTTCACATTGTTCTATACAACGTTTTCACAATTAATTCAACTCCAATCTATTTCTGCTTATCGTCAGTCCGTAGCGTATGAAAACGCCATTCGATTTGCATGATTAAAATGTTTTGACAATTGTCAAAAGCAATGCTGAAAGTTTTTTTTTTAATTTTTTGACATGACGGTTAAAACCAGATAAAACCGTCAATTGTCAAAAACTTTCCAATTCTACCTAATTGTGTTTTTTTAAGTGCTTAAAAATATTATTTGAGTACTTGAAAAGTGCTTAAAAGGTGCTTATTTTTTGTTGAATAATTTGGCTACGCACCCTGAATTTGTCTTCCAGGCATATTCGCTGTGCACTATTGTTCTATTCATGAGTATTGTTATTGATTCCAATTGATTGTTATTTTATTTTAAATTAAAAAGACAGGTTTTAAGAGAATTTGTGTATTTTGTTTTAATTTTAGCACCGGAAGGACTCAGCTCCGAGGGTAGATCAGAAACGCGCCCCTGCCTCACTGAAATTGTCAAGCCCCTCCAACCATTAACATTGCATCTGATCACTTGATCAAAAGTTATTTGAACAGTTCCGTTTTTCCTTTTATGCTGTGCGTATTTAAATTTTAAATATTTGTTACATAAGTTCTTTAGAATTTTTTAAAAAAAGTATTTTACATGGTAACATGAAAAATTTTGAAAGTAATTGGTCGAATAGCTCCTCAGACATAGATTTTTAAAAAAAGTCGGTGACTTTAAAGTCCGAATTTTAACACAAACGTTGTATGTAAAATTATATGCCATGTAAAATCATTTAAATTTATATTCCTTAAAATCATGCAGCTTTTTATTATTTAAAATCATGTAAAAAATTGAATAACTATTTAACATTTTTTCAACTATTATTAAATGAAATAATAATTATTTGCCAAAAGTTATTTTTTGCATGAAATTATCTTTGGGTGAACGAATTTTATAATAGTGAATAAAAATGTTACAATTCATTTTTAAAGCGAATTAAAGATATGGCGAAATAACTAAAAATAAATTTTAATGAGTCTAAATTTTGAACCGCTCTTTTTACCAAACTATTGGGACCATATTTCACAGATTTTTGCTACCCCCTACACTAAACTCAGTGGCGCGACAGCTCATAGAGGGCCAAGGCCTACTGTGCCCATCTCAGTTTTCTTGATCTTGGGCTCTGGGGTGCAGGAGCAGATGTTCCGGTAAGGTGGTCAGCCGAAAGCGAAACCCCCAGTGTTTAGTTCCCAAGCATGCTTGGTACTCATTTATCGACCCACTGAAGGGATGAAAGGCTGAGTCAACCTTGCCCGGCCCAAGGATCGAACCCAGGACCTGTGGCACAGGAGCACGAATCGCTACCACTCAGCCACCGGGCGTTTTGCTACCCCCTATATTATCAACAAAAAAAAGTATGATTATCTTATATGTCATGAGTCCCGCAGTGGACTGATCGTTAAGACGCGGTTCCCAGCAGATCACCGAAGTCAAGCTTCACTGGCTGCGGTCAGTGTGCGGGTGGGTGACCCACTTGGATCAGTCTGCGTAGGGACCGAGGGTGTGCGGTATTGGTCCTCGTTAAACTGTGTATAAAAAAGTGCTCGACTAAAGTGCTCGACTTCGCGTGCAGGTCGTTGGGCTACCCAAGCAGGAGTGCCTTCCCCTCTGCAGATGATCAAAATTGTGATGGCTTGTCTTCGGATCATCCTCAGGGATGTTTCCCAGACCGTCGCCAATAGCCCATTGTGCAGCTCTAGTGCGACGTAAATGAACAACAACAACTTATATGTCATGAAAAAAATGCACGTCGAAAAATGGTACATTTGTATTAAGAAATATATTTAAAGTCAACCCCTTAACCACTAAGATTAAGTCCTAGAACGAGAAGATCGGATCATTAGATCAAAAGTTATTCAAATTGGTCTTTTTTTTTTCGCTCTGTACTACTTAATCCTAAAATGCTAAAAAATCAATGTTAGAAAATTTACTATCAAGTGAGAGACGCATAACTTTCTTTCAAGGTAGAATTAAGTGAATTACATATATCGAGTAAACTGATACATACTTAAACATCCACAGTCAACAAGGAAGAACATTCTTATATTTACGTCTGCCTTAATACGAATTATTTATGAAACTCGTTAATTAAATGAAATATTATGGAATTTCGGAAATTAGTGCATATAAAGGACTTCAAAGGCGTCATTCTCTCACAATGACATCATTCCAGTCAAAAAGATCCTGCTAGCCACCTCCTCCAAAAATAATTGGTCTTTGTATAATGGATTTCCTTTGATTGGCGCTTTTAAAGACTTGCTCATCGTGTTTGTAAGTCTTACTTAGGTATGGCAATTTGGAAAAACACTATTCTGCCGCATCAGATCTCTAATATCAGTGACTTTACGAACAGATTTGTGGATATTTTGAATAAAAAGTGCGCTCCTTGCCGCTGATTTTACGAAAGTTATTCTCACTAAAAAGTATGTTTTATTTTTTCTTTATACTTTTTAACATTATACTATTGTTTACTTCGCATTGTAAAAAGAGTTTAAAATAGTTTGATAAAATATTTTATGAAAATATTTAAGTTGTAGTTATAATTGTATCATTTCATTGTATTTTTTGTTTTCTTGTCGTTTTTAGATTGAAATTTTAAATTCTAGTGCGATATATTTTGCTTGATTAAAATTAAATTTTAAAACTTTTACTTACAAAAGTAACTTAAAAATGTAATTTAACTAGATTATATGATTTTACTTCTTAAAATTTGTAACAAAATTTAGAAATAAATAACAATTTTTTCTAAAGTAATACGATTCCAACATTTAATATTGGCTTTTTAACTTTTTTTTGAAAAACTACTAAAATATTAGAAATCTTATTAAAAATTTGACTTTATCGTTTTGACTGTTGAACATTAAATAGATCTGAAAGTTGAAAACTCATGATATTTTTTTTAAATAAAATGAAAAAGAAAACTGAAAAGTATTTTTTTATGAAAATATTTTCTCTTTGAGATTTATTTTAAGAATAGAAAGTCTTTTTCGTAATTTACAATTAGAGAGTTTTATTTACTGGAAATTGTCTTTCCTAAATAGCTAATTATTTGAATAAAGATTAGTTTTTGTACCGAAAATTGCATTAATAAACAAAACTATAAATAAAATCTTTAAATAAATCTTTTGTAACGATATAATATTTTTATTTTTAAAAGGAAAATATTATTCCATTCAAAAAAAGAATTTAGAAAAAAAACTCATTTAGAGTGACTGTTACAACTGTAACAAATATATTATAGCATTATCAGTGTGGTATGATTTCTTGATTGTAAACAAACTAAAGGCGACTGTATTTTAAAACCCATGATTAATTTAAATAAATGAATTTTTTAATTAATTTTATAATGCCATATTAATTTATTGAATTTTTTTCTTAGAAAGATAGGTTTTTAAGAATTTAGTTTTGTAACTGTTTCACTTCTATATTGATAGTTATTATGCCTACTAAAATGTGCAAAAATAGTGTTTAAGTGCTTTTATGCATATTTGTATAATTTCAAATAAAAGCTCATCATAGTTGGACTGCAATTTTACAATTTTTTATTATCTAGCTTAATCTGATACGCGTGTGTCAGCTAATTTTACACTTTTATCTCTAACTTTACATCTGTATGATAAGAAGGGAGTAAAGAATTGTTTTCGTTTTAATCAATTATTGTTAAGAAGAAATATATTGTTTTCATACATGTTTTTCTTCGATAAAACTTTGCGTTTGTGGACGATAATTTTAAATAATCATTTTTCAGTACAAGGAATGGATATTTTTAAAAAAATACATTAGGCTTAAAAAAAATCGTCACCAAAAATGTTTTTAGCAGCTTATTATTACGGTAAGCATTCTTTTAACGCTCAGAGTAATAAAAACTAATAATATCTTAACGAACTAGTGAATTTCGCTATTTTTATTAGTGCTCTCTTGAAAAAACTGCAAATTTAGAATTAAAAATAATAAAAGCTATTAATTTTTCCTTATTATTAATTTAATAAGTTTCGTTAAAAAAATATTTGAGTTTTTATTTCATTAAGCGTATAAAACTTATATCTATATCTAATTCTTTCTATTAACTATACCATTAAAATTAAACTATTAATTAATAGGGATAAACTTTATTGAGCAAGACATTTCTAAGCTATATAACATAAAATTTCCCAATAAGCACAGGAAGAGTTAGAATTACATTTTGGACGAAGGTAGTGCTTATTTCCTCTAATATGCAAAATCTTTATCTTAAATTTACTTCAAAATTCTCCTGCACAAAAATACTCCTAATTTTTATTTGCTAGTTTGAAAAATTATCCTACAAACTGGTTATATTCTTAACGTGCTACTGCTTACAAACCTACCCGCGGAGAAATTCTAGCTTTTCAAAATACTTATGGTGGTATATTAATAACATTTTTAATTCAGCAAATGTTTCAAAATTTGTGTTAGCCCCTCCCTAAAACCACCATAATGCTTTTTAAGGCATTAAATTATTAAAATGCCATGGTGGTAAAAATTATTTTAAATAGCATGTAAAAGAAGTACCAGCAATATTACTGAATTTAAGGAGAAACTGACAAGTCTATTTGTATTCCTAATTAAATTAATCATAAACATTAAAATAACTAGTTAACTAAAAAAAAAACTTATATTATATTAAAAACTTTGGCCCGAAATATTTTAAATGAGTATAGATCATAAAATTTCTAGCTATGTATAGATCTAACTTAACATTGCCAACTTAATAAGTATAGATCTACATACTAACTTACTTCTTTAAAGTATCTATAAGGAGTATAGATCTAGCCACCCAGATCTGAAATAAAATTTTTAAATGGACGCTTTCTACTGTTTTCGCACATTCAAAAGTTAACTATATTTAACATAGATTAGTCAGAGATATCAACTGCTCCTGATTCTACAAATTATTTTACACAAATGACAAAAAACTATAAAACTAACTTGTAGTTTTTCGGTTAATTTCGCTACTTTTTTAAAATGCTCAACACGAAATAACTATCAAAGTAACAGGGCCGCGCGAAGGATTTCAAATTATTAGCAAATAAATTACCCAAATATCAAAAGTATTCGCCAATTTTCGAAAGTCTTCGCCAAATGCAAATCTTAACAATTTTTCCCCATAAAAAACTATTTTACAGCTGTTTGTTTTAGGCTCATATTATTTGAACCCAATTCTTTTTGGTTATACGGTGCATCTACAAAAACCAAATTTAAGATTTTGACGCATTTGGTGAATGCTTAACCCGGTCTCTTGTTTCTCATAAGCTTTTGAAATGTTTAGAAGTTTTTACTTAAAAACCCTATGAATCATATTTACTGAACCAAGAATCGTATATCAAAGCATAAATTTCGCTACCACTAGAAAATATTTATCCGCTATATAGAGCAAGTTAACATGTCTGCATAGTATGTCTCTGAAGTATTCAAACAGTATTGTTTTTTAATTAATTAATTAATACCCATTTAGTTTCTTTTAAAATAAGATAATTTCATTTTGCAACACATGTGAATATAGTTTTTATTGCACATTTCATATTCTATCTCAGTGGCAATAAGAGAACTGAAATTGACATTTAAATCATTTAATAGTAAAATTACTATTGAGAAATTCATTCTGAAAATGCTTATTTCAGAACTTTTAAAAATTCCAACACGTATTTGTATGTTCATTGATCATATAAAATTTTTAAAAAAAACTCGTTTCAATTTATAATGTTAAACACTATTCATAAATAAAATAAAATTCCAGATATGCAAGTTTTTTTTAAATATAACTCTCTTGTTCTATTCTTATAATTAAGTTTTTTAATGTTTAAATAAGTTTATAAGTATAATGTAGAAACTTGATTTGCTTCAAAATATTCTAAAGCTGAGTAGACACGTTTTCGAGCTCTCAAAATATTCTCCTATTCCCAAGATTCGTTCACGCCTGATGAGTTTTGAGAATGGGCGCCTATTTTCGAGCGCTAGAAGCAATAACTTTTTATCTTTAATATTTTAAGCAAAGGATTTTTTGAGTTATGGAGCATACCATTCCTCTCCAATTTCTCGGGATTACTAATTTCAAGTTTTTAGATTATTACACTAATACGAGCTCATCAGAATCCACCAATCGCACCAAACGTTCTTAGTTTAATACGTTAAATGCAGTTTTTTTTTTACTTAAAATAATAGTAAATTCTAATAACGTAAATGCTGCTTCTCACTGAAAATCCTGTTTTGTTGATTTTGCATCGTCACTACGTTAGTGATCGTCACTACGTTAGTAATCCTGATAATAATTTAATTTATTGTCCAGATAATATTTCTCTTACAATTATTTTCCCACACGTTTTATCTGGCAGTAAATTTTTACTCATTTTTAGTGTTATAAACAAGTCTTCACTGTCTGGTTTGCCAACTTTAATGATTAATTTGATGTGGGATGAATATATTAGCATGTGCTCATTATTAATTAGGAAAATAAGGTTTCATAAATTGCTTAATTTTCTTTTACGCATTAGAATTACATCATAGCAATGAATTTCGATTCATGATTTTTATTATCTAAGCTTTTTCGATGAGAATTTTACGCGATTTTTTTAACTTAATTATTATAAACAAGTTCCTTATTGCGTTGTGTAAACAAAATTAAGATCTAAGCAGCAATGAAATCATGTTACTTTTTTAATAATGTGGGGTAGTATTTCCATATGTAGGGTTTTTAAAGACTTGTTTTAAGGTTTGTAAAGGTATAGCAGAGTCCCGATTATCCGACGCCTGATCATACACTTTGGTTATCCGACATCCAATAAAAACATCACTACACACGTTGCATCATTATACAGTTGATAGCCCCCAATTATTGTTGATATTTGAATCCTATACCTTTACATTCCCAATCCAATTACTCTTGTTTCAACGAATACGCAATCTGACTGCTTGAAAAGACTAGTTTTCTGTTTATATTCTTCATAAATTGTCTTAAAAAGAACCAGTGATTAACCAATGATATCGATATATCGATAATCGTGGTTCGCGATATATAGGGGGTTCAATAGTATCTATTGACCTGAACCCAAGGATAATCTGGGTTCTACTGTATGACTAAACCATTGTACGTTCTTCTTAAAAAGTCATCAGTCTTCTTAAATACATGAGATCAGTTCGAAACTTTTTGGATGATAAATTTTTCACTTGTTATGAAATTAAAAGAAATTGGAATGTTACAAATCTATTTCTTAAACATTGCTAACTTAATTTTTACGAATAAAAAGCCCTTTATAAGCCCTAAGAAAATCTTATTGATATTTTGTTAATGTCCTGGAAAAAATTCCGAAAAAATCCTGAAAAAATTAATTTTGTGTAAAAAATTTGTCAGAATTTATTTTTCTTATTTATGCTTACCAGTATATAATTATCATTTTATTAGTTAACCCTTTACCAGTATTAAGGTTTTTAGACTAGTTTACTTTTACTGGTATTTACGTTTTGATGCTGGTTAACCCTCTTGTAGTATTAATGTTTTAATACTAGTTAACCTTTACTACTATTAATGTTTTGACACCACTGGAAAAATCTTTTTAAAAGTAAAAATTCCTTTTAAACCATTATGTATAGATTTAATAGTTTTAAAAGAACCATTAATAATGCTGCACGCAAACATGTTTTCGCGAACTTTTTACTTAACAGCTTTTTTGTGTGTGTCTTTTCAATTCTTTTGAGGTGCGTGTTAAAATAACTGTGTGAAAAATGATATAATAAAGATAAAGAAAGGAAACGAAAAGGATATCAACACTTTTTAATGAAGATATACAAATTGTGACTGTAAAATTAACGGTGTTTTGTCAGTCAAAGTCACAAAATTATTTTTGGAAAAGAATTAACCAGGAAAAATCTGCAGCATGCAAACATGCAGTTTCCAATTATCACTAGTTTCATTTTTTCCCCATCGAAGCTTCAAAATTGATGTCTAGTACTTAAAATGGTTTTTTTAAACTTGAGCATTGTTTTAGGCGATGGCCTTGAAAACTTACATGAATGAGAGTAAATTACTGATGTAGCTTAAGCCAGCCCAGTGATAAAACATGCACGCGAACTTTAAAAGGCTGATCAAAGAAAACGTCAGTTCGCGAAAACAATACTGTGAATATAAATATACAATGATATATGGCATAGCTAGAACTGTGTTAGAAATAATGAACAAAAGTCAAAATTTTCATATCAAAATTATATTTTTATTTTACTAAATGCATATTTTCAATGTTGAGGAGAAATTTTGAATTGTTCACAGAACAGTAACATGATTCCGCCAGCGTAAAATTGACTCAATTATAAATTTGTTTATTCTGTAAAAAATTAGCGGGGTAGCTACTTATACGGAAATTATAAGAAAAATGGTAGTAAGAACCTTTCATTTTTACATAGTTCCTTTTTATTTAATTTTTTTATGGCATCTATTCGCAACTATTACTACCCTCCACCCCCCGATTAGAACATATACATTTACTTGTAAAGTTTCTTTCAAGTAAATGAATATTCCGGGGTCTGTTTAGAAAAAAATTTGGGTTCGTTAACGGACCCTTCACAAAATATCTTTTCATAAAAACGGACCCTTCACAAAATATNGGTGACAAGTGACAAGAACCTTTCATTTTTACATAGTTCTTTTTTATTTAATTTTTTATGGCAACTATTCGCAACTATTACTACCCTCCACCCCCCGATTAGAACATATACATTTACTTGTAAAGTTTATTTCAAGTCAATGAATATTATAACTGTTATTAAGTAATGGTAGCCCCGAATAGTAGAAAAAAATAAAAAGTAGAAAAACAACGTTTTTACAAACCATTTTTTTTAATTTTCCACAAATATGTAACTGACGTAAATTGACTTTTATAATACACTCCTGCTTTAACCCTTTATCTCAGAAATTTTACTCAGCATATTTTTCACACACGTTTCATTATTAGTACTAATCTATACCAAAATAAGTGAAAATATTATATTTAGCATTTTAAATAATTTATGGTTGTGAAATAAAGCATGAAATACCGGTGTCTTTTTCTCAGTTAAAAGTAAAATCTTCCAAACACGGCATTCTTTCAAACAAGAATTTTTCACATTTGTACTTATTTGCAGTTATTTAGATCTAAGAGAAACAGTTATTCAACATTGCAATTTCTTTAATTTACAAAGTCAATTATTTATTAATTTTTGAATATGAATGGAAGAAACAGCAAACTACTTTTTTTTGGATTTTATATTTTTGTACAGACATTCTAACAGATTTTAGTAGTTATTAGACTGCCTTTTTTATAATTAAAAAATATCAAAATATATATTTTTGTTTGTAATTAGAGAGTCAGAAAAAAATATATAAAAAGGACAAAAAGTGTTCCATCTGCGTCAACGAATTATAGCGGTAAGTCCAAAATTCCTGACTTTTGCTTAATTATCATTTATTTCGAGTTGTAAAGATACAGTTTTAAAAACAGGCGATCAGGAAACAAAGATGTCTCAAACGTTACTTCGTCTAATATTAGTGATTTAAAGGTGGTAAGGAAGAAGAAAAGAACGAAAAAATTTCAATATATTAAAGAAAAGTTTATATCTTCTGCGAAATTCTGTTGTTCTGATTCTGATTCCTTACTTTATATATTATTTGAAATATTTATCGTAACTCTAAGGACAAGAATCAATGATCAGAGAAATATCAGTTCGTTATAGCATCAGTATTTTGTAAAAACAAAGGAAATAGACTTGAAATACTTGTAAAGAACGTTTATATATTTCCTAATACTGGATATTTTATGACACTTCTTGTAAATTGTATGACACTTCTTGTAAACGCATATTTGCCGCCGAATAACCACTTAATTTTCGGCAATGCTTTCATTTAGAGGTTTAATTAGTTTTAGCGGTTTTTTTTCCTCTATGCCACTTCGCTTTTTTTTTTAATTATACGCGGCCCACGCCAGCCCAAGTTTTATCAAACCGCAAACACGAGCTTTTGATTCAGATAAAATAACCAACTTAAATATTGATGACGACTTCGTATTAAAAATTTTCTAGGAATGAGTGATCTTTCTATAAAACTCTTGGCATACTTAGAATATCTTAATGAATGTTCTAGTTTCTGATATGCAGAAGTAATCTCAGATAATTTCAGAACTCGCAAGAAAAGAAAAGCAAGTTCTCTGTATTACCCAATTCAAAGACAGCGGAAGAACTGTATCCTTCTACGAATTTTTTTTTAAAAAAATATGACAAAATTTTAAGGAATGTCAAGAACATCACCTCGCATTAATAAACTTTAATGTTCTGTGATATAAAATAACTTAGTTAACTTAGTTAAAACCTTCCTGCAATAATTGAAAAATTGTAGCAAAAACCAGGAATAAAAAAAAAAGTGTATTTTTCGTCAAATTGAGCTTTTCCCTATACCTTTAATTGCTTTCTGAGCCATCACCATTTATTCGTTTAAATTTATTTTGCTTTATTTTTTTGTATTTTTACTAAATGTATGGTAATAAGAACAATAATTATCAAAAAACAGAATTTCCGGTAAACTTTTACCCTACGAACGTAAAAATTACCAAATGAATGGTTTAAATACCGTATATTTTGTTTTATAAACAGAATGTTTTTTCCTTTAGAAATGCCATTTACAAATACAATAGTTTTACCAGAATTTTTTCCCTGCGTATGTATCGAAGTTTTGTGTTTGCCCCTTTGTTTTAAAACAGAATGTTTTAAAAAAAAATTTCAAAATATTGAGGAAACACATAGGAAAATGTTTCCGTTTACAGAATATTTTCTCGTAATAATAACTATTTTCCTTACAGATTTTATTGTATTAGTCTTACTTCATTTCCAAAACATTCCATTTTTTTCTAGTGGAAATCTATTTTCTTTAGACCATCAAAATGCTTTCTTAAAGAAAGTTTAAACCTTCTATTTTTTTTGTTCCAAATAGTGGTAGAAAATTTTTGTAATTGATTTGATTTGTAATCTTGTGTGTTTGATTGTTGCGATCTTGCAAAACTGAAAAACTTAATCTCTCCTATTTTTTTGAAAGTTACTCATTATAATCATTATAAAATATAGGAAAATGTCTCATTTATCACAGACGAAGTATACAAAATGAATCACTTGCGGAAATTTTTTTTTAGAGTTAAGATAATTATTTTTTCATGAATATATCTTTCTCTACAAAATTCACGTGTCTTATTCTAAATATAATGAACAAACTCTGAATTGCTAAAGTAAAATATCGCCTCTAAATAAGTTCATTAAACCCACAGTTAATTATTATTAAAATAATCTTTATTGGGCGATTTGCAAAACTCCAAGTATAACAACTTAATTTAGTGCCCTCTTCCGAAATCCCGAAATTCTTAAGTCATTCCTTTGCTTGCATTGTTGACATTCTTCGCGGACTGACACTGTGTTTCCTAATTATTTCAAAGTCCACAGTTAAATTATTAATGCTTTTTTCTGGTCAAGTTGGGTGACATCTTTAAATATTTCGTACATTTTTTCTAACCTTTCTCTGAAGCTCTTTTTTTT
The DNA here is from genome assembly GCF_043381705.1 of Parasteatoda tepidariorum. NCBI lineage: Eukaryota > Metazoa > Arthropoda > Arachnida > Araneae > Theridiidae > Parasteatoda > Parasteatoda tepidariorum. Next base: position 83,333,411 of record NC_092205.1, on the reverse strand, counting down.
TAGTATGAATAATCTAGCATGAGTCCTGTGATGGGTTTAGAAAACGGGAAAGGGGACATATGCTTTGAAAAGTTTAAAAAATAGTAGGCATAAAAATTAATTGACCTTCCACCGGTAATTTTTCGCAATCCTGGCTATCATCGTGGGACCACCCCTCCGAAAATTAAATTTTTTTTAAACTTTCAAAACTTCGTTATTTCCTAAACTTGACATAATTAACGAGAAAAATTGGTTTCTTTTTATTAATAATGTATATGGATAAAAATAGATAATGTACGCGATAGACTAAAATAGAACAAATATATACTACCTAGATAAATAACTTTCTTTTAAAAAAAAATGGAAAACCATAAAAAATGCGTGAAGAAACTTATTATTGAAAAAAATAAGTTCATTACGAATGTATAGTTAATTATGAATGAAAGGCATATGAAAAGATTTTTTGCGCATTTTAAATTATGACTTCGAGCTGAAGTAAAATTTTATAAATTTTATTAAACTTTAATCTTTATAATCTTTTTAGAATTGTATAATGCTAATAAGCTTAATTGTATAAGCCGTAAATGTACACTAAAATTACATAAATTAACTACAACCATACTTCGATTTATGAGGTAAAATTTACTTCAATTTATGAGGTAAAATGTACAATCTATCACATATTTATTTTATTTTATAAGTCTTTGAACAGCCGTCCAAGCTTTGAGTTTACGACTATTAATGTTCAACTCCGTAGCTTTGTAATTTTGAACCCAAACTAGAAGACAAGGGAACTTTTGAATCAAGTATTGGGAGAAATTTGTTTTCATGGAGAACTTTTTGATGGAACTAACCAGCTTTCGCATAACATGGAGGGGAAAACCACGAAAACCTCCAACAGTTAGTCTGACGGCCAGAGGACTCTAATGCATGATCCGTCTACCGTCTACCACTGAGGATATTTTACGTCAACACTGTGGTCGGTGCGAGATGGGTGCGGAATTCGTACCGACCAGCCCTCGCTGGGATCCGAACCCGGTTCACCACATTGGGAGGCGAGAGCTCTATCCCCTGAGCCACCATGACTAAGTCCCTATCTTACATCCCTTTGAATTTTGAATACTATCTTTTTTTTAAAAAAAAGTTCGAATTGTGCTCATTGAAATCGTATAACGCCAACAAAATTTTCTAGCAATAGTTATAAACAAACTCTCATATTTAAACTTTAATTCTTAAATTTTTAATAAAAGTTTCGCTATTATACTTATACCTTTATGCACTTAAATGTCATAAAATGTTAATTTTTGTTTGTTTTTCAAATATATCGACAATTTTCAGTAGAATTTTGCCCCTAATGCATGCATCTGAACTACACTCCATTCTTATAAATTACACTAGGATCTACATTCTGAAACATATAGAAAAGTTTATCCAAATATTTGCTTTCATTCACTAACAGTAGTCTGCAAATTTATAAAATCTTATATTTAATTGGAGTTAAATGCAGCATTAAATTGGGAAAGAACATCTATACAGCGCCTAATGTAAACGGTATCATCTAATTTTGATAAACCTTACAACCAACCACAATTTACTCAAAATAAAGGAAAAGATGGTTTCTGGGGGGCACTTTATGGTCTTGAAACCCATGATGTTTACCTGAATTCCCTTAGTGAAATATAAGTTCTTATTTTGTTTCTTTTCATGAAAAAATACAGACATTGATATTCAAAAGCGTAATTTAATGTCTGTTCGCCACTTTTTTTTCTAAACTTGAATCAAAAATATTATTTATTTTTATACGATTTATTTTTAAAATGTTCATTATTTTATGAATAAAATGCAATGAATATAAGAAATAAAAATAAGAGAAGAATGAAAAATATCATAAATTCTTGAAGAGTTTCTAAGTTAAGAGATAAGTTTTATACAATAAAAATATGTAATAACCCATTTTTTGATATCTAATTTTACGACCTTGTGTTTCTTACAACCATTAAAAAACTGTGTATCAATATTTTTAAATAAATTTATTGTCAAACAAAAATGAATGAATATTTTTAAGTACCTTATATTGTGTTTTTTTTTCTCGAATATCATCAAATCGATGTGAGAACACCTGCATATACAATTCATTGGAAATTTTATGCATATCTTAATATTTCTTTTTTGAAGAAGCATAAAATTCTGTCTGTGGAAGTTTCTCGTTTGTGGAGCCGATGATCTCGTTTGTTCAGAGGATCTAATTGCAGCTGATTTTGTTTTATGAGTCTGAATAGCATTCTTATATTCTGATAAAACTGAATAAGACTTTAACCCTTCTTTAGAATAGATTTTGACCTGAAGTAATCAGTTTCCAAGTAGTTTGATGTCGTATATTTATGACAAATATTGCTTTTTAACATAAATAAAATGCGATCTACTGTTTCGCAGTCAAAAGTTTAATTGTGAACTTGCATGAAACGTTTTTGCTGTTCGAAAAAAAGGAATTTACTCATAGTAAGAAAAATGTAAGTGATATTTAATTTGAATTTTCTCATAGTGATGAGGATGTGAGTGATATTTAATTTGAATTTACTCGTTGTAACAAAAACAGCAAGTGATATTTAATTTGAATTTACTCATAGTAACGAAAATATAACTGATATTTAATTTGAAATTTACTCATAGTAACGAAAATGTAAGTGATATTTAATTTGGATTTACTCAGAGTAACGAAAATGTAAGTGATATTTAATTTGAATTTACTCATAGTAACGAAAATGTGAGTGATATTTAATTTGAAGTTACTCATAGTAGCAAAAAACAGGAAGTGATATTTAATTTGAAGTTACTCATAGTAACAAAAACAGCAAGTAATATTTAATTTGAATTTAATCATAGTAACAAAAATGTGGGACATGTTTAATTTAACATAGCAGATTTGATATGGTTTTAAAACTTTATTTGATGAATGATAAACTTAGTTTTTGAAATGTTATAATAAGAGAACAAGATTACGATTCTGTAGTGCTATCGAAATTAAAATAAGAGAATGTTGTGATATTTTTATAATATAAACTAAACTATTTCCAGATAATTTTTACTATATTGTGACCATAAATGTGTGAATTGGTAATTTTCCGCTTTTTCCTCCTTTTTTTCTTAACGAAAATTGAAACTCTGAATTTTTGTATTCATATTTCTAAACTTTAATTTAAATTCTTTGCACAATGAAATCGTGCTCCTCTTTTTACATATTAGTAGCACATGTAAGCAAATTCAACATTCATTTTACCAAGATGCTTTCACCATCTTACAAAAATTTAAATTTCAGATATATCATTTTTCTATGAATAGAAAGGGAAATAAAATGACCAGATTAAACTATCTGTATCTAACGTAGTTAAAGAACGATTAGAAGTAGTTTTAAAATCGTTCGAAAGAGTAAGATGATGACTACCACAATTAGAAAAGTTAGAGGAGAAAAACTTTCTTTACCCTTCCTGAAAATCAGGTTAACAATAGAGTTAAGTTTAATTTTTTCTATTAATTACACCGCCCACACGCACGAACACACACACACACACAAAGTAGCGTAGATTATTGTTAGAATAATTAGTTAGTTTAATAATATAAGAATATGAATTTTATGTTACGTTACTTTAATATTTTTTGTTCATTTGAAAAATGTTCTAGGAATATCAGGCAAGAAAACTATCATTTTATCGAAAAACTTTTTATTTGACATACATTAACACATACCAACAAGCAGCAGCCAAATGGAGATATCAAATTTTTGAAAGCTAATTATTTAAAAGAAATTGGTTATCTAGTTATTCAGCATTATATTTGCATATTATAGACTCTTTACTAGATTAGTTTTTAAAGCCAGAAAATTACCTATATTTTTTGAGATACCTATAGTTTTGAGAATATTTCTTTCGTTTCTTTTCGGTATATTTTGGCTCCCAGCCAACCACAAATTGTACCCATACATCGTGATTCTTTAACTACGCTAGATATAGATTAACAAGCTTTCGAGCACCAAGCATATATTTCCCCCCATAAAGCTTTATTTTTAGTTTAAATAGCTACATTCAATACTTAAGAGTTGTACAAAATTTAAGGAAAATTCTTGAAAGTTATTTAAAGTGTGTTTTTTGTGTTATTACTAACACTGCTGTTTGTGTATTTATTAACTGTGCTGTTTGTATAATTATTAACACTAAGTTTTTGTGTCTCATGGTATTCTCTTAAAACATGAACTTACACAAATTACTATATTTAAAACTAATTCTTTATCGATAGATACCTGGCTAAAAAGGCTAAATGGCTCGCCTTCTTGGAATGCGCCGCCTTGAGCCTGTTGTCGATTTTCGACAGTCAGAATCGAGCTCCAACCTAACGTCAATCAATCCTGAACAACCTGAATGTTTTCAGAATCCATCCTTTCAAGACGACTATGAAAAAGGTAAAATATAAGCACTATAGGATATTTATTTTGTGTATCGATTATACATGGCACTGTAATACATGGTAGCCACAGTCTGGAAAAATTTAAAAAGGTGGTGACGACTGTTTCATTAGGTTATCATAAATTTTATAAGCTTTCATTTTACATTACTTACAGGCATGCAATTCGGTCAATTGTAACACAAATATTTATTTTACAAATATTTTTGGTCGATAATAAATAGTTAAAACACTTTAATTGCTTCAATTTTTTTCTACTAATTTTTAAATTTTTCTAATAAGCAACTACCATGTAATATCATAATTTCCTTCTTTAAATCAAAGTTATGTTATTTTAAAGTCAAGAAAACTAAAAAGTACGTTTCGGGTACAGTGCAAGAACTAGTTTTAAATACTGGTCTAGTGATTATTACCTTCTATTGTGTCCATCTGGAAACAATAATTAGAGGTTAATTTGATGTAAAAATTTGGAGAAAAAGTGCAAACAATAATATAAAAATCTAAGACTATCAAAATCTTATCAACAAAAAATTGAAAATATTCTATTTTTGAAAATATTTATTGCAAAGTAGTTCTATTTTTAAACACGTTATTTTTGTATATTTTATAAACAATTTTTGACTTGATAATTGCAATGATCATCTTAAAGTTTTTTATATTTATTTGATTAAATATTATGTCAATTAAACTTACGTAAAATGGTTCAATTATTTAAATAGTGAGTTATTTAAAAGACTGCTCACTGCTCTCTCAGATTCCAACTATTCATACGCATCAAAATTAATATTAACTTGAAAGATGCCAAAATACTTTATTGTATTTTCTGAAATATTCATCTAATTTATTATTTATCAAATAATTTAATTTTTGATTTCTGTAAAAAAAATTATTTAGTCAAAGAAATTACTTAACATTAGCGTGGAATGTCAATTCCTAATAATGTTTTACGATTTTGTATTCTTTATTTTAATTGCATTTGTTAACTGGGCATAGTTTTACACAAAGCCTATTAAAATAAATAAAACGTATTAATTATTTTACAATTAAAAAATGGTTAATAAAACATTTTTAAATATGTATATCACAAAATTTCCCTTTATAAGATAACATAATTGATAGATTCAAAACTTTAATTTCGAAAAATATTCAAAATCGAAAACGTAAGAACAAAAAACACTTCTATGAAAAGATAAATTTTTAAAAATTACCGTTAAATGAGGGACAGGGACATATTTTACAGGTAAAAAAAAAAACACTTTTATTAATTTTACGCTGGGGACAATCAAACAAATATTAATCTTTTATCGTACGAGCTTATTTATAGGTTAATAAGAATGCACTGACAATTAGGAACGATTTAATATAATTCATTTTTATCGAATCCATTAAACCGACTTCAAAAAAAATTCCAAATTAGAATAGAGCAATTTAAGCTCAAATTATAAGCAAACACAACAAATCAAATATGAGAAACTATTTTCAAGTCAGTGCTTTTTTTTTCTTGAAAAGATGAATGAGTTTATTCTTAAAATGACTCATATTGTTTTAAATAATTCAGATGGACCAATAAAATATTTGTCATATTTGAAATTGTTTTCTAGTTATACTGTAGGCATTAAATTAATTTCCAATATTTTATTCATTTATAGATACTGTGACCTCATATTCATATCAATCCACATATAACACAAATCTCAAAAAACCGAAAACCATATCTCATTTCTTTACCAGCAATTGTTATTGTTCTCGCATGAAATTAACTATTTAGGGAAAAAACGCTGCTAGAAATTTTATCCATGTGTGCTTAAAGACAGTATCAATCTTTCCTCAAAATTAGAAAGCAAAAATGTGGAACAGAAAAAAATGTTCTAGAACAACTTATTTCGTTATTTATTGCTTGTTTTATAGTCTTTTATTGCTTTTACATTTTTTACAAAATTATTACGAAATTTATTTGTCATTGTCTTCGCTGTTCTAATTTCCTTTCAAGGCAAATGCATACTACATAATACTTGTTTTCTAGAAAAAACGGCGTTTACAAATGACCCTCTGAATAAATATTAACAAACTCAACTCAAAACGTGCTTACGAGCAGAAAAAACAAACAAACAAAACACGGAATTTTTTTTGTGTCTTACTCGTAATTATTTTCCTTGGGTGAATTCTTAAGATATTTAAATAGTGTTAACTACTTTAAAAATTAACTAGCCCCATCACAGACAATTTTAAGCTTACCAGCTAACGAGTAAAATTATTAAATGCATGTATTTATGACAAATGTTTTTTATATTAATATATATAAATATAAATACCGAATGATTGTGTGATACAAAAGTTTATTTATAATTTTAAAAAATAGATTAAAATGGTGAGTGGTTAAATCTGTAATGGTATTTCTATATGTTAAAAACTGTAAAATTGATCACACACATTTGAGATTTATATTTTATTGTAAATAAATATATATTATATAGAACACGCTGAAGAGCTACAAAATTTCTGAAGCTAATTCAAATTTTTAATAACGACCTCAATCAAATTTAAATATTTAGAAGACAAAGATCACGTGTTTAATCGCCCCTCATATGGCCGTGAATGTCAACAATCACATTGTCGCTTTTGTGAATGTCTGAAATATTTGTTATATCCGATTTAATATTAATTTATTCGTTGATATTATTATATTTATTCGATATTTTAATATCTGCTTAGGATAGATTAGGAGAAACATCAGTGTTCGGACAACCGGTTAAATGCATTCCGGGCAATGGAACTTAACTTAAAAAAACATCAGTGTAGGACATACCGAGCAAATGTATACCGGGCAGTGGCACTGAATCTTAAAAAAATATGACGTAGGGCATAGCAAATGAATGTATACATTATCCGGTATATATATCGGATAGTGGCACTTAACTAGATATTTCGGACGTTTACCAAAGCGACTATGTGATAGTCAACATTCACCGGAAGTCAACAACTACCGATTTCGGCCATTCATTGTAACATTATTATTAACAGATAGGTACCTTACAAATTTCGGGAATTTCCACTACATAGCAGGACAATGCATAAAAACAGCTTTTATTGTCTACATAAAAATCGAGTTTTTCACTAAATGAACTTTTAAAAAAGCAATTTGAAAATGTAGCTTATCATTGTATTTCCCCATGCTCTCTACTCAAAAAAAAGTGCTTTAATAACAGTGAGTTTATATTTCAAACAATAACATTTTTAATAATAATGAGAATCGCTAATTTTTTTCTAGATTGCACAACATTTTTCTGCTCAAGAAGTTAAAACGAATGCTTCATAAATATATTAATTATTTTATGTATGAATTTGGAAGAAAGATATTGTTAAAATGTAATATTTTCCGAAGAATAATAAAATTAAATATTAAAATGAAAATGTCTATGCTAATGAAGCGTGTTATCAAAAACATGTCTAGAAGAAATTGCGATTCATCAAATTGATTTATATCCATAGAGACTATAACTTCTCCTTTTTCTGTAATTAATTTTTCTCAAGATGAGATAAATATTGATTTCTTCCCTCCAAATTCACTTTTTTCTTAAAAACGTTTTATGGTGTAGGTAAAAATGGTTTTTGATTATTTTCAAAATATTTCTGGCATTCAGTGTTAGATATTTTAGAACGCGTGTCAATGAATCCTTACACCCTGAAAATTTGATTGAAATTAAATTCGGTGCCGAATTGAACCATATTATTTAAAAAAATTCGACCACCTTGATTACACGATACTATGGTTTAATTTGTGATAACACGTTAAAGTACGGTTTAATATGATACCTTATTATGGTTACAGCAAGTTTTCATTCTATAATATGGTTCAATGTACCAGTATTATAATATTAGTTTGGAATCAATTTTTGCGAGTATATATATTTTCTACAAATATTAGAGGATAGCCTGGTCGGTAGGGCGTTGGGCCCATGTCCGAGAGTTCGAACCCCGCCGTGTAGTAAATGGCGACCTCCCGTGTAGTAAATGGCGACTGATGCACATTAAATCTGTCGAGTTGCAAAGTCCTCCATGTTCCCGTAACAAATCAATACAGCAGCGAGTACTGAATTGGAGATCGATCGTTCTCTGATTCAGGTCAAAATTACGATCTGTGGATGAATGAATGGATGTATGAATGAGTTTGCCCTATGAAACGGTCTGTGACGTGTGTGTGGCTGAAGACGAATTCTTGGCCATAGGATGGCGCCATTGAAAAAACAAGAAACGCAAACTCTGCCTTAAATTTGCTCGGTTTCACCTAGCAGGCTTGCCCGTGTGGCAAGTGGCATTAGAAACAACAACAAATATTAGAAAAAAATNTTTGGCTATCCGTGGAAAAACAATATCCCGTTTTATGCAAGAATGCCATCAGAGTGTTAATACAATTTGCATCAACGTATTTATGTGAAACTGGATTTAGCAAACTAGTTTCAATAAAAACTAAATACCGCTCGCGTTTAAACCCTGAAGATGATATGCGAATTGCAATTAGCAACATACATCCAAACATCGATGAGATAATTAGAAACTTGCAGCCACATACATCTCATTAAAGGGCAATTTACTGATTTTTGTGTTATACAAAAAGTATTTTCTTAAAATTATAAATAAATTTAATATCAGTCAAATATGATGATGTTTTTTTTCGATGAAACGAAAGAAATGCGCGAAATATATATCGTATTTGTGAACATTTATCTCTAGGGGTCGCGAAAAATTTTCTCTCTACAAAAGGGGTCGCAGTCGAAAAAAGTTTGCGCACCGCTGTCTTATCTGACCTACACGTTGATTTGCGCTCAACACAATAGTTTAAAACGTATACAATTGGTTAACTGCAACTAACATTATGTAAGGTAATTCTCGGCATTTATTGATTTAGAAGCCAATCCGGTTTGAAACAATCGCGTGACGTAACTTGCAGGTATCCAATTAAATCTGACTTGAATCGCGTGTTTAGGCATAATCACTTCACTTCTTTTCGAGTTTCAAATATCCAGTTGCTAAAAGATGAGGACATTTCAAATGACTACAATTAAACAGTTCCCGGGTTGTCATAATAACGTAACTCAACCTCAGTGATAAACACCACTTATAACAGTTTTTCTTAACCAATGCATGCCATCAAACTTGCATAATTTTTAAACTAATGTTAAATAAGGGGGCAACAAAATTATTGCGCTTTTATTTTTATGGAAAGAACTGAAACTCTTAATAATCCATTCTATTTGAATGGATTATGAAACGTCTGTAATTTTTTTTCTCAGAATGTTTTCATGTATTTATTAGTCAGCAGAACATAACACAAATTCTAGACTAAACAATTCTAAATCTATTTAATATCTATTGAATTCCCGGTCTTCAGTAAATTGTGTTTAAAGTTTACAACGAAATAACAATCGAAAGCAAATGTTTGTATAAGACTACTAATATAGTTTAGGTTTAACATTAGTTTTTAAACTTTATCAATCTTCAATTACTTTTATCTAGATAAGTCACAGTATTCCTTTTTTCACACAGGTTTAAAATCAAGCAATTAAAATTATTAAACAATGGAATTTTTAGATTATGTTTAAAGATAAATATTTTTTTTAAATTTATTCAGATTTCTAAACTTTCTTTTCTGTAATGGTATTATCAATTGCTCTGTATTATTCAATTTTTATTTTTTTAGACATGGAAAGTATTTATTGAGGTGAGTGAGTTATTCATACTCGTACCGACGCTTTTGGGTTTGAAAGGAAATTTAGAAATGACTTTGGCGTCAAGAGTGTCGACACAGGTAACTGATTTCTGCAAAAAAATAATAATTTACAAGCATTTTGTTATATCTATTTAATGCAAAATTACATTAAACATTTTTCTTGACTTATTTAAAATGCTTTTTTTTCGATATTTCAATAACAAAAAACTATCAATAAAGTTTTTTTTCGACATTTTCCATTCATTCCTTTATTTCAATTTTCGGCTCGAACATTATTTTTTATAGTTAATAGGATTTTTGAAGCCATTTGTTTAAAAAATAAATAAAAAAATGAAAAAAGAGGCACTGTTCAAGCGTCTTACACTTGAATCATAATAGTGTTATAATAATGAGTTAGTAACTAAATAATAACATTGAAACTTTTTTTTTCATTCCGAAACTCAGAAAATTCTTTACGGCAAAATAATAGTTACTAACATTCGAAGACCTATTTGAGCTAAACTATACGACCTAGAAACTGTAATTAGACCTAACTATACGACCTAGAAACTAAGATATTCATTGTTTAGTCGTATAAAATATATCAATCTCGAATAGTCATAGATAAATTACTTTTTTTTCATAAAAGATTTATTTCTAGAAAAAATCAAACCACCCAGTTTTACCTCACTAGTGAGGTAAAACCGGAGACACATGTTAACTCTACGGCAAATTTAAAAACGCTAGAATTTCGATGAAAAAGTAGCAGCCATTTTTACTTTATGACAATTTAAGAAAATTACGCGTGTAATTTACATGTGTGTCCCCTTGAGTTCAGCAAAGGCTGAACTCAAGGGGAAAGGGAAAGAGAGGGAAAATTGTCCCAAGGACCGGGACAGCTGAGTACCAGCGCAAATTTTTTTACAAAACAATATAGCATTATGTAGAAAGCCATATTTAGAAAGCATATTTATAATTTTCAGTTATCGACATTGTGTACTGAATTATATATTCGATATATTTTTAGGCAAACTGTGGAAAACTGGACACTTTGAGAGATCAATGGCACATGTCTTGGGGAAATATGGCTCTCATTCTAGTAAGTGTTCATCAACCATTTTTGAAATAGGATACTTTCGAATAAAATTAATGACATGTTTGTTCTATTTTTATGATAAATCGAATCTTAATAAAAAAAAATAGAATAGTGTTATAATTTAATCATTCTGTTGAAAATTAAACAAAAGCTTTTGACATATTTTTAAAGAGCTATATTGTCATTCTCTTAAAAAAAAATGATAGACAGGTGTTACTGATATGCTGATCTTCTGAGACGGAGTTTACTACGAAACGAAGTATGTCAATTGATTAAATCATATCTAAAATGTGCCTTTTAAAAAATTCCCCTACCACTAAAATTCAATTTAATTTTAATTTTGACTGTTTAGCAACTAAAGTTCTCCTACTTACAAGTATTAGTCGATTTAAAAACAATCACTAAGCATGATGCAAGTTAAACGACTTATTGTTTGTCCTTAACATCACACATTTCTTTTTTTAATAATGAATGTATTTGAGGTTATCGTTAAATTGTTAGAAATATGTTATTACATTTTAAACTTCTGTCAAATAGTAATTGCAATGAAAAAATACTTCTTTATAATGTAAGTCCTATTTATATGTTAAAAATATTTTAACTAGCCAAGTTTTGTATGCATATATGATAGGTTTAACCCCGGATTGCCCGAGGAAGTCCCTTTGACTGTTTCTTAATTTCAATTAGAAAAACAATGATGTATATAATGACACAATTTCTTAGAATTTTGTGACTTCTTGTACAACATATAATTTTTTATATTGCTAATATTTACTAATAACTTGTTATATAACTGTAAATAATATAAAAAATATTGAAAATTAATTTTAAACGAATTTCTTTACACATTAGTTATTATTTCACAATGCAGTCATTTTACTGCTTTTGGGCAATATAGGTATATACTAAGTTTCAGTCTTTCTAGTGTTAAAAAAATATTTACACTATAAAATTCAATTTAAATTTAAATTAAAAGTGACTTTAAATTTACTCACTGTATGTTATGTTGCACCCTAAATATTCAATGGCCTCGTCCGAACTTTTTTTCCAGAAATTTTGTATTTAAGAGTATTATCAAGGTTGGCAGTCACATTTGCTTTATCAATATTACGTACTTAAAAATTTTCTTATTGATCTAATAAAATAATAATGTATTCAAGGTATAAACCTTTAACTAATTATAAAGGTCTACTTTTTAGTGTCAAGCAACTGTGATGGGCTTCTTAGCTGCTGCGTTCGCGACTTGCATGAGTATTGCAAAAAGTGGTTTCATATTGAGTAATGCTCTGATTCTATGCGCCAGTTCTTTATTTACAGCTGTAATAGCTAGTCTTGTTTTGGGTAAGTAATCAGCTTATTTATTTTGTCTTCCAAAATTTACATTGCAACGTCGAGTATTCAATAATAGAATTCTAACATTAATTTCTTTTAAACATTTACTCTTCATTTACTCTACATTTACTCTTGATGTTTTAGAAAATAAAATATATTTACAAATTAAACTTCGCTTTAAAAATGTCAGTATTCATAAATTTTGGAAACATATATCATCATCAGTGCTATATTCATAAATTTTATGCAATTAATATTAAATAAATAATTAATGACATTAATATCATAGTAATATTAATGACATTAATATAATGACATAATATGAAATTAATTATTTAATAATGTGAAATTAATAATAAATTATTAATTTAATATATAATAGTTAAACAATTATTGATTAATAATTAATGTATCATTAACTGCAATTACAGACATTATAATGTCAATTATGCAGTTAATTGTGACCATAACATTAATTTAGTTTATTATAAATATGATAACAATATGAGTGATAAAGTGATTTTTGCAATCGTATACGTGGTATTGGACTCAGTAAGAAAAAATAACGTGTCTCTTATATGACGGCATTGCTCCGTTTAATCTTAATACTTAAAAAATACTTATTAATATTGCTTTAGTTATCCTTTTACATTGCACTAACTTAAACTTGAGTTTCGCACGTCATTCTCATTTTTTTACGTCTCAAATATAGTCCATATTTTTTTTAAACAATTGCATAAGTAATTTCAAGACAATTTCAATATAACCCCATTTCAAGTTACGAAATTTTCGTTTTCGCTTTAACTCAATTTTAGTCTTACAATTTTAAATCTTACTCTTCGGTAAGAAAAGTTGCTAGAGTGCTGTAAATAAGTCAAAAACTTCAAGAGCCATTGTGTGTGTTGATCTTCATAAAACCATTGTGAGCAGAAAGCATGATAAATTTCAGTATGTCAATTTCTATTATTCGATTATCATTTAATTATCAAATAATTGTTAGTACTACTTAAAAAAACTCTAATAATTTTTGATAAATATGATTAATAATTGTAATTAGACTATTTGCTATTTAACTATATATTTTTCAACTACTATTATTTAATTATCTTAATTTTAATTTTATTAATATTTGTGATTATTTAGGTACAATCACCCTTATAGTGGTTGTAGCTTCGCATAAATGTAAAATAAATCCAGATAATGTTGCAACACCGATTGCGGCTTCATTAGGTGATGTTACCACTTTGGGCTTTTTAGCTGCCATCAGCAGCTATTTGTACCAGACCAAAGGTAAGTTGTGATAATAGTCAAACATAACCAAAAAATATAATATTAAAATTACAAAATTAATTTATAATTTTATTTTTCAGATAATTTCTTCCCTCCAGCGCTAATTATAAGCATATTCATGTTGTTGATACCAGTGTGGGTATATTTCTCATTCAAAAATTCTTTCGTTCGGCAAGTTCTATACACGGGATGGATTCCAGTTATCATGGCTTTGGTAATTACTAGGTACGTTTAGAAATTTAACTTTATTTTCAAGAACTAAATTTAAACTTAGATGAACAATATATTAACTCCACAACTACAAACATGTAACAATGTGTGCTTGTGAATTCTGTACTAATTTTAACATGGCCCCCACACTCACCAGATTTAACATTGTGTAGCATTTTCTTGTACAGTCGGATAAAAAGCTTTGTTTTTACAACATTTGTTGCGTAATTTAGCAGAACTGCTTGAATGAATCAGGCTTGCTGTTACTGCTATTGATAGTACCATGTTGAATAAAGTCTTGCAGAAATTTAACTGTCACGTTAAGGTGTACCTTGCAGGCAAGTTTTCACTGTTTTATTTCATAATCTGGGTTGCGCAGCTTACCCGATTGTGAGTTTTACGACTACCAATGTACAACTCCTTAGCCTTGTAATTTTGAACCCAATCCAGAAGATTAGGGAACTCCTTAATCAAGCATCGTGGCAAACTAGTTTTCGTGGTGGACTTTTTGATGGCATTAAGCCACATTTGCACTACATGGAGAGGAAAACTTTCTATGGTTAGCCTGATGGTAAATGGATTCGAACCCATGATCTATCTACCACTAATGATATTTTACGTCAGCTCTGTGCGAGCCGGGTGCAGGACTCTAACCCCGATCACCCCGTCGACATTAACACATAACGTAATGCGGATCACAGCGTTACATTGAGAGAAAATCCACGAAATCCTCGCATGGTTAGCCTAGGACCTAACCCGTTATCCGTTTACCACTGGGACTATTTTATGCTATTTGTACTCGAGTCGGTGCAAGCCGGGAGCAGAATTCGTATCTACCAGTCAATCCTGGGATTTCAACCTGGAGTGCTCAATCCCCCCAAACATTACGGAACACCTGTATGGATTAAAAATAAAAAAATTACATCTATATTTGGTGTCAGGCTTTTTTTTTTCTATTTATCCTATTTTTATTTATTACAGCCTTCTGAAATTTCGAAGAGAATTGTGACTAGATGTATATTACAGCATCAGTATTATGGAATTTCCTTTTCAATAATTATTATTTAAGAAAAAATTGATAGAAACTTTAATTTAATAAACTGATATTTTACGAAAAACGCTAGTTACTATTACCTTTTAAAATAATGAGTCTTTTCTACTTTCCTATTTTAAATTTTTTTTTTAAATAGGAAAATAAAAAAGACTCATTATTTTAAAAGGTAACAGTAACTAGCGTTTTTCATAAAATATCAATAAATTTCTATCAATGTTTTCTTAAATAATAATTATTGAAAAGAGAATTCCATAATTTCCAAAAATTTGCAAATAGTAAAGTTTTAACATTTATCACCCTAAGAGTGTCTTCAGTTTTCAAACAACATTATCTATCACAGTTCAAAGGTCATTTCTAAAGAGAAAATAAATTCAGTCATCAATGAATAGCTTCTCTATTCGTATTTTCTTTTGCCCATAGTATATAATGGTATTTGCATGAGTGAAGCGTGTTTGACAGATGTTTCCAGTTTATTTGTTTGAAACATTTCAATGTCGGTCAAAGATGTCGTAAAACTTTTAGTGCTGTATCATAAAACAGTTCTAGATCAAAATCATCATTTTATTGCCAGAAATGTTTATTCAAATATGAAATCTTAAAATATTTGAAGTTGCGACTTATTGTTTGAGTTCAATAGTCATCTGGACTAGATTATATCATAAATTGTATTTAAAACGATTCATTTTAATCTGATTTCGATATAAAACTAAAGTAAATATATATTCTGTATAAATAATTTGAAGTAAAAATCTGTTTACTTCAAAGGCTCAATCATGTATTAGGTATACCAATTGTTTCAAAACTATATTTTATCTGCTGTCACTTTTAGCCTGCAGATGCCATAAGACAGCAGTCAGTTAGTCTAAGACTGTAATTTAGTTACTCTAATTTAATAGTCTTATATGACAATAACTAAACCTCATAGGCTTAACGTTAACCATTATACCATGGGTTAGTCTTCTTTAAACCAGGAGTCAATATTTCACTGTACCAGGAGTCACTGTACCAACAGGCACTAAGACTGTAATTTAGTTACTCTAATTTAATAGTCTTATATGACAATAACTAAATCTCATAGGCTTAACGTAAACTATTATACCATGGGTTAGTCTTCTTTAAACCAGGAGTCGCTATTTCACTGTACCAGGAGTCACTGTTTCACTGTACCAGGAGTCATTGTACCAACAGGCACTAAGACTGTAATTTAGTTACTCTAATTTAATAGTCTTATATGACAATAACTAAATCTCATATGCTTAACGTAAACCATTATACCATGGGTTAGTCTTCTTTAAACCAGGAGTCGACATTTCACTGTACCAGGAGTCACTGTACCAACAGGTCTTAACTGAAACACTTTTAGTTCCTATTGGGAGCTTGCGCGATTTTAGGTGGCGGATACTATTACACTAAAACGATGTCGTTAATTTTTCGTAATCCATGAATAAAGGCATGATTTGATAAGCAGCTTTAATTATTTTCGATTTTACATACAAATATATTTAGATTTGTTTGCCTACATGAGCAAGCGAAATTTTAATGTTGTTCTAAGTTACCACCATCTTTTGGTGTCGGAGATTATATCAAGCAGTATGGTTATTGCTTTTTTTCACTTTATCTGCTCAATTGTTTAAAAATTTTGCTTAACCCTATCATCCATATATTTTTCACTTGCTTTTATAATTAATATTTATGTGTTACAAACCCACTTAGTATCTTAGGATTGTGGTGTAATTAATTATATGGTAATTTAATTTTGGAAATTTTGTCCTGTATAATCAGAAATTTATGTCGCTTCGAAGTGAGGACATTTATGGTATATTTTATCAGTATAGTTTTGCTTGTGGAAAAACTGAATATTCAAACTTCATTTATAGATTAGAAGAATATATAAAATAATACCAACCTTACCAGTAATTCAATATACCCTCCAAGTAAACAAAATTTAAAATACCAAAATAGAAGGAATTCTTAATTGCCAAACCGCTTGTACCTTCTCGTCTGATGCTGGTGTGTATGATCTATAACCTCCGGCAAATTTCTTCATGGGTAGATTCTTTCAAACTATTGTAGAGCCAAATTTTGTAGAGGTAAAAGATCATCGATTATCCAATTTAAAAAAAATTAAAAATAATTTAATGATTTTGGAAGAAATGGCATATATAGTATCTTAATAATTTACTAAACTAAACTAAACTCAATGGCACGACAGCCCATTGAGGGCCAAGGCCTGCTGTACCCATCTCAGTTTTCTTGACCTTGGACTCTGGGGTGCAGGTGTTCCGGTTAGGTGGTCAACCGAACAACAGAACCCCTAGTGTTTAGTTCCCAAGCATGCTTGGTACTCATTTATCGACCCACTGAAGGGATGTGAGGCTGAGTCAACCTTGCCCAGCCCTAGGATCGAGGACCTGTGGCACGGGAGCGCGAAACGCTACCACTCAGCCACCGGGCGAATAATTTACTACAGAGATCTAAGTGGTTGGTAGAGTAAGACAATGTAGAAATAAAAAAAATCTACAACTTCAAAAATGGGAGCTGAAATAGGAGTAGAATTTTTGGTGAATACTTTGTATATATGTAATTTATATTGGTGAAGACAAACGGGTTAAAGTAAAAACTCAATTTGGAATTTTATAAGGGGTTTGATGTTAGTTTTATATTGTTTGTTTTCTTTCTACAATTGAAATAATTGTATGTCATAATGATTGGATGTTACCATTCCAATGAGGAGTTTATTGTTCCGTACGTTACCGCAAGCGCTGTTGTAGCAATGCCACCCAGTGATAAAGCATAGTGAAAAGTGTAAAATAAAATGGCAACCGTCCACTTCTACATATTTGTACGAGCATTCATTATTTTATTATTCCTCAATAAGCACTCAGCTCTCAGCTCAAACAGCATTGTATAACACTGACGAAACTCCTCACTCTACACGCTTGGTGGTGCTGCTACAACAGCTCTTACGGTTAGGTATAAAACAATGTATAAACATTATATAGTATTTGTTTAAGTGTATGACATATGTTCTGTTTGTTTCAGAAAATAAATATTATATTTTGCTTGTTTCAGAAAATAAATATTATATTTTGCTTGTTTCAGAAAATAAATATTATGTTTTGCTTATTTCAGAAAATAAATATTATATTTTGCTTGTTTCAGAAAATAAATATTATATTTTGCTTGTTTCAGTGCCGGTGGATATATTTTGGAATTTTCTGTCACAGAGTTCAAAGGTTTAGCAATTTTTCAACCTGTCATAAACGGTGAGTACGTCATGTGATAATGGTGAATACAATATTGTTCTTTATACAAATAACCGTTTAATACTGGCGTGATTTCTCGTGAATTTGTTATATAATTTCCTAATACTTTAAAAATTTATTACATTAAAAATAATTTGAAATTTTTTTATAGTGCGTAGCTTTATTTACTTTTTTATTATTTCCTGAAAAAAAAGTTAGTAATGAAATATAATTCATATTGTGTAAAATGCACAAAATGAAAAGGGTACCCAGAATAACTTTTGATCTAATGATTTGATTTTCACATAATAGTACCTAATCTTAATGGTTCGAGAACCTGTTGCGGATGATATTTTTTGTTGCAAATCGCACAGAAACTGACTTTCTCTGAATAAACATACCGTTTTTCCGATGGATTTGGATTCTTGACCCTCTTATTATGGTGGTAGCAGTAATTTTTTAAAAAAAACTCTTCACCCGAAATATTTTGCTATAGGGAACGGATGAAAGCTTAGACTCCTTAATGTTAGCTTTACTTTCTACGTACTTAGCCATCTGTGGAGAACTCTCTAAACAGAGAGAAAAATTTTTGCAGATAAATATAAAATTATTTTATCCAAAGAGGATTTCATGCAAAGTGTACTTTCATAATTTTTTATAAGTTTATTTAATAATAGTCAAAAAAAAATTTCATTCGTAAGGCATAATTTTGTCATTTTAAAGGATACAATTTTATATGTCAAAATACAAAATTTCTCAAATACGTTGGTTCTTGCAAAATCAAATTTAAAATATACGAAATTTTTTAAGATTTGATAACTAAGATATTAATGATCGATTTTGCTCAAATTTTTTATTTGAAAGTTGAATTAGCATTAAGGGGTCAAAACTTTGGAACGCACTACTGTACAACCTGTTGAAACTATAACTTCCAAACTTCAGCTACCTCCCGTATTTTGAGGGCCAAAAAAACCGATGCTGTTGAAAAAAAGGTATGTGTATTCAGAGAAAGTACGCTACCGTCTGATTTCATAACTTAATATATCGTTTGCACTAGTTAATTAGCATATTTGATATCCTCCCATCGAACGATTAAAATTGAGTCCTGGTACACGAAAATTCTATCATTAGATCAAAAGTTATTCTGTGTGCTACATTTCTTGTTTCGTGAACTGTACATTTTAGAAAGAAAATAATATATTAAACGTTATATATCTTAACTATGTAAAAATATTTCAAACGTGCTTTTCAAAAACTTTTTAACACTTTCGTTATTAGTGTATCATGAATGTTCTAGAAGCAACTGAATGAATTTTTCAATTAATAAATGAAATAACAGTACTTCATTTGATAGAGGAAATCGATGTTCTTTTTTTCCTTTAACGCCTTGAAATATTTTTAAGATAAATTTAACGTGCTTATAAAATCACTATGAAGGTTCTCATATTTAATTTACTCAAGGAAATAAGTGAATTTTAGAAATTATTAAGACTTTTTCAAGTGTTTTTAATAAATTTGAGATGAAAAGTTGGAAACATTTTTGTTAAAAACTTAAAAAGATAATTTTGAAGAATTTTTTAAATTACAAACAGGATTAAAAATTGAGTAGTATTTATTAGGTCATAATTAAATTTACGCAAAAAATTTAAAAATTAATTATTACCCCCCTCCCCTAGATCTTGGGGGATTTGCTTTTCTATGATAACTTTAGGAATGTACGTTAAGCTAAAATGTATTCATCATTTTTTTTCTTTTTAAAACGATTTGAACTAAATCTAAACAAGCTCTAAAAATAAGTGCTAAACAAAATGATATTCATATGGCTTATAATAAGTGAGATTTTTTTTTGGAAGACGTTGTCACTATAAAATTTAATTCAATTTGTTCGAATTTTTATAAATTTTCTTTTGTATCAAAATATCTGATTAATCGTGGAAACAAAATCATTTATTTACACCATAATTAATTCAAAATTTAAAAAGCATGAAAGCGCAGTGCTCACTTTTAACTATACAACTACAGTTGAAAATAATTATTAATCTCCTATATTAGTTTTTTGCTGAATATAATTGTACAACTCAAAAAAGAATGTCGAATTTATCATAAAATAACACAAAAACTAACCGATGCACCGTTACCATTTTCATATACTACTTCATGAACATTTTCCTAAAACTGTGTTTATCAACCTTTTACCTTCCAATAGTTTTTTGCGTCATGAGGATGAAAAGTCTTAAACAATGGCTTGACTTTTGACTAGCAAGACGAAATACGGAGTCTAAAATCAGTTTTCTTACAGGTGTTGCTGGTAACCTCGTAGCTGTTCAAGCTAGTAGAATATCCACTTATTTCCATCAAAACAGCGAAAAGCCTGGATCACGCCCACCCGATGGATCACCCATATGTATTTCCCCTTTCTCCGCTTTCTTCGGAAAATGTAAGCAAAGAAAGAAAATTTTGGTTTTCAGGAAAATATAGATCAGAAATTTACCCTTTTTGTTTTAAAGTTTCTTTTCACGGTTTTTCTTTCTAGTACATTAACTGCAAATCAAATCTAGTCACATTCAAATGACTCTTGAATTTAGCATCCATAACAATAAAAATGGTGCCAATGTAGAATTAAGTAGCTCTCTGCTACTAGATTATTATTTTTTTCTTTTTTCAAATTGCGAAATGAAATCTGTATGCACTTAACACGTTGAATGCCACGTTAATTTTACATGACTTGCCCGTTTGGTCAAAATGATTTTCTCAGTATGCGTTGCTTATTTTGATGAAATAATATTTACAACAAAACAGTTAATTTGTGTAATCATTCGTTATTGCTTATGGTTGGTTACTCTTCGTTGCAATCATGTGACAAGTAACATGCTCGTATAATCTTTAAGGTTACATGCTATATATGTATGTAAATAAAACTATTTTTGTGTGTTTTATATTGCATTATTTCTTTAAACCATTTCAGTAACGATAATAACATTAAAAAAGTTAATAGCATTAAAAATTTACTCGAATTACGTGTTTCTGATAGGAGATTCTGTTTGTTCTCCGTTGCGCTACGAACAAACTTAGTGCCGGTCGCCGGTGACCCCCGTGGCATTCAGCGTGCTGAATAAATTTTAAATTTTGAGATCAACTTCCATAAAAATAATATCTAGTTTTAAGAAAGTAGCCTTAGTAATCTATCTGTTACTGATCTAAATATCTAGATATATGTTACTGTACTAGATGCCTGCTACTGATCTGAGTAAATATCTGTAACTGTCAGTCAAGCAGTTAAATTCAGAGTTAGCGTTTTTTATCTCGAGCATAGAACACCATACGAGAAAAATTGGTGACATATAACAATGCAACTGATAATGATGATCCGTTTGGCTGCGTAATTTAGAACTAGCATTCTGTATAACATAAATGATGAAGCATAAAAATAGACTGATATGAGATGCAACAACGCAATTGGCAATAATCTGTTATCTTGAACTGCTTACTAAACACTAAATCTTTAACTATAAATTTAAGTTTTGAAATCTCATCGAATAGCTCAAAAAAAACTTCCACAAAGTTTTTGGCTCAAGGAGTCTTAGTTTAAATCTGCACAACTGAGACCGACTGCAATGTGGTCGGCATTACTCAGTGATGGCCTTGATTTCATAATAAAGCTTGTAGCCATAAATCTGAAGCTGAGTAGGCTTCAAGTCGCAACCAAGAACAGAACCCTGGTCTTATACACAATAACTGTTCAAGAGCCTTGATCACAGTGCCATCGTGACTCTTTTTAGGATTACTCTGTGTTATACTTTTTAGAACATGCCGTTATATCTTGGCACTATTTTTAGAACTATATATAATTCTAAACCTAAGCATTATTATATAGTATCCATAACCATTCAAAAGTTGTGTGATCACAGTCAAACTCTCTTATGTGATTTTATAAGATGTTAATTTTAACTACATTTACAACTATCCTAATTTTTTGCAACCTTAATATAGTGCCATATTGAAAAATGAACAGTATTAACGTGAAATTTTGTCCTTCTGAAACTTGAATTCTCATACGATTCAACTTGAATAGATATTTAGTTCGATTTAATGCCTTTTAATGTATGTAGGAAGTATGCCCGGTTTTTTTGGTTCAAACAAGCTCCTTAACTAGTTCAAACCAGTTCATTTTTCGAGAGATTCTCTGATAAACTTGGTTCATTTTAACACTTCATTAAAGTATACAGCAAATTTGCATAATATTACTGTTCAAACAATGGATGTTTTAGTTCAATGCTCTACAGATTTAATGAAATATAATTTAATTTAAGCAACTTATTAAATGTTACGTCTTCAGATAAATATCTACTTAAACCAATCTGAATTCCCAATTATAATAAAGAATAACAATGTTCATTCAAACTTCTTCTCTAGAAAAATATTCCTGAAAATAGCAAAAGTTATAATTTAAATGAAAGCACAAGTTATCCGAACAAGTTATATAAGACTTTTCTATAGGTATTTTCTCAATTTTACGATTAAAACGCAGTTAGTACTATCACATTAAAGGATTGACATTTTTTTTACCCTCTTTCTAACGACAAGCTTGTAATGAAACCTAATTTGAAAAATAATCTTTCAGATTAAAGTTTTTGCTCTACCCATTCAATACATACTGTTTCGCGACAAGTGATTTAGTTCGGCTTTTCGTTTTTTCTTAATCATTTATTTTTTTATCCACACATAATTAGAGAAAAGAAAATTTACTTTCTTTTTCTGGTTTGCCTTAGCACAATACAGCAGCATCTAGTAATTATGCCGTAAAAAAGCAATATACTCAATCCTCTTCCTAAAACTAATTTTCACACTAATTGTTTTTATATTCTTTATATGTTTTTCAGAAATATATTTTATTCAAATGTTTTCGGAAACACATGTACGTCGTTTAATGACATGTTGCATTCTTTTCTATAGCTATCCACTCTCGATCAGCAAGAATTCTTATGGCAATGGTCATTCCTGGACATTTGCTTTTTGGCTACGGCATTACATGGATAAAGGGAGGAGATACTCCACTTACTCCTACCTTCTTGCCAATCTATCTCATCTCAGCCTTTTTGCAAGTAAGAACTTGTATTAATCATATATATATATTTCTAGCATTCGCATAAAATTAACCATGACATCTAATATTGTACGTCTAGTTAAGCGGAAGTTTTAAGTGAAAATTCGGATAACAATTTGGAACAAATCTGCGAACTTATTGAAACCTGTTGACCATCCTAGAATGTTGATCACCCATTTAAGTTTGTCTTGATGATAATACACCAAACTAGCAAAAACTGAGAAATTCCATTTTTTTTTAAGCTGACCACGTCTAAGTAAGAGGATCGGGCCGGGATAGCCTGGTCGGTAGGTCGCTGCGCTCATGTCCGAGAGTTCGTAGGTTCGAACCCCGTCGGCCGAAAACTCGCCCGTGTAGTAAAGTGACTGATACACGTTAAATCTGTCGAGTCGCAAAAGTCCTCCATGTTCCCATAACAAATCAAAACCTCTGGGGGTACTGGATTGGAGATCGATCGTTCTCTTATTCAGGTCAAAATTACGATCTGTGGATGTATGAATGGGTCCGCCCTATAAACGGGTGTGACGTTTGGTGTCGCAGAAGTTGAATTCTTCGCCATAGATGGCACCACTGGAAAACAAGAACAATCTCTCCCCCTCTGCCTAAATAGATATACAACAACAGGTATATAACAACAACAGGTATATAACAACAACAGGTATATAACAACAACAGCAGGTATATAGCAACAACAACAGGTATATAACAACAACAACAGGTATATAACAACAACAACAGGTATATAGCAACAACAACAGGTATATAGCAACAATAACAGGTATATAACTACAACAGCAAGAGGATCAAATTGTTTTCCCTCAAGATGTCAACTTACACGTGTCTCACTGTACAGAGCGCAAAATAAAAAATTGACCACCCTTAATGGCTTTTAATATGATGATCGGATCTTCACGTTCTGGGACTCATTCTTAATGATTCCAGAGTATGATCTCACATATGTTAATTAATTAACTCAGACGATATTTGAGCCTACGAAATCAGACACAAAAACGTTCTTTCTCTGATTAAACATACCTTTATTTCGGCGGATTCGAATTTCTGACCACCGAAAGTTAGGGGATAGCCGCAATCTAGTCCTAATAGTTTAGTCAGGTGAGTGGTCTAAAGTTTGGACCTTTAAATGTTAATTTTAATTTTTGCGTATTTTACCTATCTCGAAAACTTTGTGAGAGAATTGAAAATTTTTTGAACACGATTATAAAATTCATTTATTCAAACATAATTTCATGCAAATAAATAAATTTTTTAATAAGTATTTATAATTTTTATTATTTTATTTAATATTAGTCAAAAAAATTTTTATGCAATTTTTTGCACCGTTTAAAAGAATCAAATTTTCCATGGTAAAATGCAAAATTTTAGTGAAATCGGTCGAACCGAGAAATCGATTTTCAAGAAAGTCTTATTCTTAAAAATTAGATCTCTCAGGAACTATGGACCGATCACTCATCTTATCAATCAATTGGTGCAGTAGACTGCTTGATCTCTCATTTAAAGCTTCTGTAACGAATTATTTGTTTTACAATAAACTATATTTTCTTTATTCTAGATTTCTCTGCTGTTATACATTGCCCAGTGCCTCGTCCAGATCTTATGGCGATTCAAAATTGATCCAGACAACTCTGCCATTCCTCTGCTTACAGCTTTGGGAGATTTTAGTGGCATGTCATTCCTAACAGTTGCATTTTACATTCATCGAAGCTTAGTGCCACAAACGTGAACTTTTTAAAGCCGTTTAGGAACAAACTCATCGGCAGCTCGTTGGTTCCCTACCCGGGGCCCCAAACAATTTTATGCAAGGCTAGATTGTTGAAAAAGCGCCTCATCTTGGCAGGTTTCAAGTACTTGGACTATGATAGAAGATGCAGTATTAATGATGATAGAACACCAGATGCAATATAATTCATCAGTCATAGTTAAGTTTTTAAAGTTTGCATCATGTCGATATTTATGATACATTAAGGAAGTATTCTGAACTAACACGAATCATTACCTTTTAACTTCTAACTTGCGTTGCGAAGGAAATTCTTTTCGATCATTTTTATAGCCTTATTGGTTAGTTTTAATTGTTTACTTGCTTTTCTAGAGAGATTTTTATAAGAAAATTTCCTGGAGAAAAAAACATAGCTTACGAATGTGATAAATATTTGACTAAACGGTCTTTTCAGTATCTTGCTCTACGAGTAAATCTTGATTAAAATTATGTAAAATATCGATAAGTTTAAAGGCCAAAACGTACTGTAGGAAATAATGTATTAGTTCCATCTTTTTTTTTTTAACTTGACATTATAAAGTTTCGTTATATTGCATGTGATTGAAATAAATCATGTGCTTATATTTAATATAAATTCATTAAATAGCGAAGATTAAATACTGTAATATAAAACCTTTTTAATGTTTGTACGAGAATGCCAACTACTTGGGATTTTTCATAATTGCTACTGATTCTAGTTCCGATTGCTGATTTATGCAAAGATTTGGAAAATTACAGAAATTTTTACCGTTTTCTAAAAACATATTTTTTTCCTAGTGTCTCTTTCAATTTGTGAATTACCCTCTGAATTTCATATCTTTGCAGTTTAGTGACAATCCCTTGTAATTTTTTGTGTGGACATAGTTACTTTTTTATGGAAACTGAATTTAAAGCTTTTCAAAAATTCAATAAGCACTTATTCATATTCATCTTGTAATTAAGTTAGAAGTTTATTACATTACTCAAAAAAATACTAATTTATGATAAATTAAAATAATTTATATTGAATTTTTAAATTACTACGGAAATTACAATCCCTGTAATACCGCGGCTCAGAAAAGTATCATCCCAAGTTGGCATCCTTTTATGTATAATTTTTAACTATTTTATGCTGTTAAGTTTTAGTCTTGATTGGCAATGAGTAATTATATTAACTAAATTGTATTTTTAAATTTTTATAGTAGAATTTTCTGATTAAAATGGTGGAAAACTTAGTTAAAAATTAGCATTTTTTTTATACTTATAATCTCATTGCAAAGCATATGACCTGTAAATGTCTGTTTCCTAAGGAAACTATTCTTTTTTTGTATACTTGTTCAGTAAATGCCTGCTGCTATAGTTGTGCAATGTATAAACTGTATTTTTGTAGAAAAATAAACTTTCTGAAAGCGGAATAGTTTCTTTTCTTCTGTATCTTAAAATATGGGAAGAGCTTAGTGAAAGAAAGTTCCACATGATATTGTGGAAAGAAAGTAAGATTTTTTTCCCACGAGAAATAACTCAATTTCGAAGATATCAGTGGTTGAAGGTACTAATGATAGTTTTTGATTATTTTTGACGAAAAAGAAAGTTTTATGTGCATATGGCGAGAAAGAGTTGATGATTAACTTTAAGTCTCTTTTGACAACAAATAAAATAGCCAGGAGTGCAAATGCAATGGCGAGAACATTTTAAACGAATGTAAAGAATTTATAACTTGGAAGCTATTTTCAACGTATAAAGTTAAGAGGATGTAGTTCAGCCGATTTATAAGAATTCTTTAGAATTTTCCTCCATTAACTTTAAATGTAATTGTATATATAAGGAAAGATAAAAGTACCATCTTTATTTTCTCTTATCAACGTATAAATTCGAAAACAGATTTACTAAAATTCTCTAAAATGACATTTAGAACCTTAATCCATCACCTTCTAATATGGATGAGTATAAAAGGAATGATTCTCAGGGTTTAATCTTTATTTTTTATTGTCAACGTATAAACTTAGATGTCGATTTACTAGAATTCACTAAAATGTCATTAAGATTCTTCATCCTTTAACTTCTTATATGGCTGTGTATAATGGAAATGACTCTAAAGCTTCAATTTTTATTTTCTGCTATAATAAAGCCTATTTTACTAGAATTCACTAAAATGTCATTTAATATCTTCATNTGACAGTGTATAATGAAAATGAATCTAAAGCTCCAATTTTTATTTTCTGCTTTAATAAAGCCTATTTCACTAGAATTCACTAAAATGCTACAAGATTCTTCACCCATTAACTTCTTACTTGACAGTGTATGATGGAAACGACTCTAAAGCTTCAATTTTTATTTCCAGCTATAATAAAGCCTATTTTACTAGAATTCACTAAAATGTCATTTAATACCTTCATTCTATAACTTCTAATATGATTGTGTATGATAGAAATAGTCCTTAAGATTCAATCTGTGTTTAGTATTGTCAACTCATAAACTTAGATATCGATTTAATAGAATTCAATAAAATGTCATTAGTAGACTATTAACCTCTTAAAGGAAATTGTTTGGAAATTGATAATTTTTCCCATTGCATTCGTTGTTGTGCATATTTCGAAACTTCTGTGATTCGTTGCAAATTTTTTTGCCCAAACTAATATTTTTAATAATATGTCTCAGCAATCAAAGCAAAATATGCAATTTTTTTTTTACATATTACTCTCCGAAAAAAACTATATTATTCAAAAAATTAACTTTATTTGCAAGGATACTTTCCATGTAAGAAATATCTCGACTTTAAATAGAAGCAAAAATTATATTTCTACTATCTGAGTTGGAATTTATATCATCGTTTCTTAAAGAAAAAAAATTCAACATTATTAAACTTTTTGTGTGCTCCTACGGAAATTGTATGAAAAAACTCGGTATTAATGATTTCAACTTGCATTAATCAGTTCAGAGTTATTTAATCAGAGATGATTGTGCTCCGGCAAAAATCTGGATTACCGGATTTTTAGCTAACCGTAATCCGGAAGTTTACGGAAATCCAAGTTTCAGAAGTTTCAAGAAATCATCGATCACATTTATGCATAAGAATTCTTGTATATTTTATTTAAAAATATTAGAACTAGATTTTGTACTTGGCATCACATTCAATTGTAAATACTTTTACTGGTAGATTAATAAATGTGATTAGAGATAAAAGTAAACTTAAACATGATTATACATTTAAATTTGACTGCCTATAATTTAGTTAGAATTTCATGTTTTGAAAATATCAATGATTTAAATTCATAAAGACATTAATTTTTTGAAATGCGTCATTAATGATTTTACTCAAGAAGTTTTCAAGATATTTGAGTTGGGCTCACAATCACCCCTGTTTAATTAAACAATGTATTGTAACACTGTTTTTTAATTGAAAGTGATCTTAGTAAAATGGCATTGTTTAAATAGTCTCAATCAAACAATAGTATAAATTAAAAGAGCATTCTAATTGTTAGAATATAACAAAGCATTGTTAAACAGGAAAATTCTCATTTCTAAAGTTTATAAGCGATTTGTAAGGTTCTTTTTTTACGATTGCTTAAGCTATATTTAGAAAAATGGCGAAAGTGGTGCGATTTTTGAGGAAAAAGCTGTAAGTATCAGTTGTTGGTAAAATCTTTTGACAGTTTCAATAATTTAGTAAATTTTTTTTAAGATTCCTTCAAGGTCATTATTTCAAATCGAAGTAAAAAAAAAATCCTGCCCTGAAAAATTCAGAGTTCTAATTGTATTCTATTAAAGAGGTTTAAGTTGATTTTATAAGAACATTTTTTTCACTCGTAACATTCGCAAAAATTTACTAGAAGAATGTCCTCTCTCAAGTCTTGAAAATGGGCGCCCATTTTTGAGCACTTTCACTATCGACTGTTATATGTCACTTTAACTAGACTAAATTGTTAATTGTTAGAGAGAGCGATTTTGCTCGGTATTTCTTTTAAATTCAGTAATTATGATTTAAAATATTTATTACAGAGGAATATTATAGTGTCTTAATTGAAACTCAAGAGTGTTTTTTACATAATTGTCAAATTTTAAGTTACTACATACTATCTACGTATTATAGTTAATTTTGAACACAACTTTATAATCATCTGATCTATTAACAAAATTGAAAAGCCTTTTAATTTTACTAAAATAAGCAATTTTAAAGGCCCATTAGAAAAAGATTTGTGTAGTATTTATTTTTTGGTAATGGTATTTGTAAAGGTGAAAACGATTAAATTATTTAAGGTTATAAGAATATACCTGACTCATTACAAAAGTTCCTTTATGGGGAACATTTTGAAGAAACAAAATCTCTTTAGTAAAATAACAAAAGCTACGAATCTGTTGTAGTACTGAGGAAACTGGTTCATTTTCTCTCAGCCGTGTCTTTCTGAATATATGAAAATAAGTTCCTATTTTCATCAAAAAGCACAAAAACCATATATTTCCAGAATTTCTAGTTTTAAAAATACGAACTAAAGAAATCATTGACTTCGTTTACTAAAAGAAAAGTCCATATGTATGATAACATTTTATATGAAGTTTTCGTTTTTACTATAAAGTGTTTGTTTTAACTGTAAAATGTTCTGTGAAGGTTTCGTATTTATAATAAAATTTTTTGCGACTGGTCATTATTTACGATAAAATAAAATATTTTATGAAAGGTTTCTTTTCACGAAAAAAATTTGTGAATGTTTTACTTTAAGAAACACAAATTTCTCCTAAAATAACCCCAGTTATATTATATTAACTTATTTGAAACATGTTGTGGTACATACGGTGCTTAAAAGAGAACTAAAATATTTTTCCAATTTTAGTGCAAAAGTTTTTAAGAAGGGGGAGAGTATGGATGAGAATTATTTTGAAATAAGAGCTTGGCCTGAAGTTCTTAAAGAACAAATGGCATTGGAAAGTGAGACTGGAGAGTCTAAGACTCGTAATGATGAGTCTATGGTTGGTGGTGATAAAGGAAATATAGAGTCAAAGAAGACTTTGGATGATTTAACTCTTAACGAGTTTTATATGGTAACCGATGCCAAATTTAAGTTAAGAGCTTGGAATGATGTTCTATCAGAACAAAAGATGGAAATCGAATACAAAGAGTCCAAAGATGCTCCCAAAAATGAAACTTTTGATAGTTCTCTTGTTGCAGAGAGCAAGGATACTTATAAGTATGGGACAGTTGATGAAATGGATACATTGGAGCAGTTGCTTGGGTGGTTGCTGCGCTGGTGAGAAATTAAAAAAAGCTTGTAATGATAACACAAGCTTGAGATAATAATTGAAGACTCACTGAGGACTCAAAATTCTATAACTTTTGATAAATGATAATGAAAAAGAATAGGCTAACGATGATTGAAATAACATTCTAAATTGTTTTTGGTGCATTTTTTATTGCAATAACTCATAATGTTTCAATAAACGATTTATTGCGTAATAATTCTCATGTTTTTTTTAATTCCTTTATCTGATTTAAATTATAAATATAATAAAACTATCTGTTTCAATTTGTCTAAAAGAGAAGTAAAAAAAAAATTTTTTTACATCACAACTTAATCAAAAAACGCTGGACGCATCACTTTCAAATGACATGGTGAAAAATTTCGGAGATGGTCGAATATAATGAAGAAAATTGCTCTTTTCCTTATAGACGTGATGAAAATTAAATATTTTTCTCTTTTTTTTAGGAAACTTGAAAAATCTAGTTCTTTAGTTTCTTTTTCTCACATTTTCATTTAGTTTTGTATCGTTTAGTTTATTATCAGAAAACGAACAACATTTTATTTCGCGAATAAATGTTGAAACCATTGGTTACAACATTTAGAAAGCAATTATTAATATAAGTTGTATAAAATCACAGCTTACTCCTGACTCACCTCGCGTGACTGCAATTGCGACTATAAGCAGATCTGCTCGCGCAGGAGCAAATCGCATTGACGTACAATCACATGTACAAATGGCAGTGAGATTGACTTGATTAGACTCCTGTGGGGACACGATTGTCTAGCCCATCTTTTTCATTTAAACATTGTTGATTCGCTTACATTTTTGCTTTGTATGACTCATCAGAATAAGACTGCTTTGCGTTAGGATAAGTGTCGTGCACTATCTGCTTTCTCTAATTCAGTGTTTCTTAACCTTTTTGATATAATGGACCCCTTTTAAAAAATTTCAAGAAGTCACGGACCACCCCCCTGTAAAAAAATAATTGCAAAAAACATCAATTATTAGAAAACATTTAATTTTATTATTTTAATAGTATACAAAATTTTTAATGTGAAGGTTGCTGCTGCTTTTCCTTAATTAATAAATTGAATTGGAGGATATTTTCGACAAAGCAACGTGCATATCATGTTCAACATTCAATCGATTTCGATGTTATGTTTGTATTGTCACAAGTGTGGTAAATTCCACTTCGCAAAGATACATTGTAGCAAATGGAATTATAGCTGCCACAGCTCGCTTTAGAAGCAATGGGTAGGCTTCCAAACATTTTAAAAATTAGGAGTAGTCAGCGGACCCCCAAAAACTAACTCATGGACCCCTTAGGGGTTCATGAACCACAGGTTAAGAAACCCTGCTCTAATTGAATGGATAAATATTGGAGAGCACTTGGTCTAATGACCTAGTGGCTAAACGACTAATATTTTATGAATAAAAGTAACTCATATTCAATAAAATTTTGAGTCACACTCCCTTTTACAGTTCTGCTGGAACTTGATATTGCAGTTTGAAATATTAGATAAATCATCGAACATTAGCCATATCATGCAAGTTGGGAAACCATTTTTTTAAATCAGAAAATCTATATTTTTTTTATTCGAACGATAAACTTTTCAGACAACAGACATAGACAACACGAATAGACGATAACTTCAACATAGGATTAACTTGGACTCCGGGCATTCTGTTTACCAATTGCCCCATTATGGGATACGTAGACTCCACTTTAGAAAACACTAGAATACAATTAAATTGCAAAGCTTAATGCTGATCATCTGTCGAAAATTCACGCACCCCTCCAAAATGATTCCAAAATAATATTAATTTAATGACCAGTGGCAAAAGTTTTGTCCTACATCCGCTGTGCAAGTGTCAGGCAGGACCCTAGCACAAACGGATCTGAAGTTTCAGAGAGGCACACAGACACACAAACATTCACTAATATGTTTTGTTTTGATTAGACTAAATAAAAAAAAACTGTTCATTTCTTATTTATTTTTATTGAACATTGAATAATACTGTAGATATACACTTTAACATGTTGCTTCCTTTTCTGTAATTTCAATGCTTAGAACTTCTCTGAAAAATAATTTTTTTACAATTATAAAAATTCTTTTGAATTCGAATTTACATAAATAGGTTTGTCGTAGAAAGTTGGAATTAAGTTAGAAATATATGTTGTAAAAATATCCTTACCTGTTCTTATTTGTCGAGTCTCTGACATCTGTTAATAACCTACAAGATTAAATATAAATAAGCATTTTTCTAAAGTAACGAAGAAACCAATTATGTAATATAAATTGAATAATTGAAATTCTTAAATAAATCTTAGATTTAACTTTGAACAATTTTAAAAACTAAAATTAAATTTAAAAAGTTCAGTTAATAGTTTATTCGGTTAATTTATTCAATTATTCAAAAAATATTTCAAATTTCATTCTGCACTGAAGTTTTTGTAATATGTTAGTACTGTAAGTTAAAGCTTACAATTAAATATTTCTTTTAAATAATTAATTTCAACTTACGCTGCAGATCATGCCATCTTCGCAAGGACAAGCCACGCTGTAATTTTCGCCGCTGTTTGGTCGTTCACATGGTTCACCTGAATATTTAAGAATGGAATTAAAATAATATTAAAAATGAATGTGTGTAGCTTATTACTAAAAAAATTATATTAAAATTTATGAATTTTTATAACTCTCAGAAAAATAATAAATGCAAATGATATATTTAGAACATTTCAGTTGCAAGATCGGCACTAGACTTTGCTGTCTTTTAATATTTTATTTCTATGATGCGCCTAGGAAAATGAATCCCTTAAAAAATGAATAAATGCAACTGATAGATTTAGAGAAAGTCAAGAGTCACTAGACTTTGCGACCCTTTTAATGTTATATTTCTATGGTGCTAATGCCCCTAGGAAAATGAATCATCTAAGAAAATGAATAAATCTAACTGATTGATATAGAGCAGTTCAGTTGCAAGATCGGCACTAGACTTTTGAAGCATTTTTAATATTTTATTTCTGTCGTACACCTAGGAAAATGAATCACTTGAGAAAATGAATAAATGAAACTGATAGATATAGAGTAGTTCAAGATGAAAAGCACCAGTAGACTTTGCGACCCTTTTAATGTTTTATTTCATTCTGTTATTGCTTTCTATTATTGAATAAATGTAGGCATATATTATTGAGATAAATATGGTTTCTCTTTTCAAATTTCATCCGTAAAAACTTACAACTTGATTTTATAAAACATCTATAATATTTTATAGGGGTTCTTTTAATATTCTATCTCCCTTGCACCCCTAGGGAAAAAACTTCTTAAGTCCTTCCTTTATTCTCTACCCATTAAAATAAATGTAGTTTTACTTCTTTCATAGTTTTATTCCTAACCTTTTATTTTTTGACGGTTTATCCCACGAATATTATACTGTTTCATTTAATGTAGACATCATTAAGGATTCTTAGTAATGTAGAATTCTGCGTTTAAGGGCCGTACTTAAATTGCCGTTTAAAGTCGTTTAAATAAATCTTATTTTCTGAACCAACACTTTTGAATGTAATAAAGTTTTTCTTTTTACTAAGGCCCCTTAAAATATGTAGGAACTACTGTCTTCTTTTCAATTTCATTTATATAATAAAACTAAAATAATATTTGTAAATTTCCATACAAGGAATAAACTCATAAAAGAAAAAAAATCGATAATTAAAAATTAAAAAAAATTAAAATTTGCAATTAAATTTAAAAATTAAAATTTGCAATTCAAGCGGGGCCCTTGAAATTTTTATCTCAACTTTCAGGTACAAGTCAATCAACTGTTTCGGTTTAAAGTTCGTTTATTCCTTCGACGCAGATGGGACACCGGTGTCTCTTTGTTACATTTATTCTGACTCTCTAATTACAAGCAAAAGTTCATTTCGGTATTTACAGAATAAAACGATTTTTTTAATTCTGAGAAACCGGAACAAGCGCATTTCATGTATCTCGGTATTTACAGAATAAAAAGATTTTTTTATTCTGAGAAACCGGAACAAATACAGGATACTTGATTCATTCGGTTAATTGGCATCTGGATAAATGACACTCTACTGTACTAACCTTCTTTAGACAGACGTATGCAAACCCTGTGGTAGAATGATCCTTTGCAGCATTCGCCTTCTCCGCAACCAGGCAACTCACCACAGTATTCAACACCAACAGCTATCTCCACCTGTAATTGATATCAAGGCAAAATATCACTTATAAATATTGTAGTTCAGTGTCTGTTGCAAGGTTGTGGAATCGGAGTTGAAGAGTTAGAGTCGAAAAATGTTTTTAATGAAATCGGTGTAGGAAAAACTTTTTCAACTCCAACTCCTGATGGCTTAAAGTGAGAACTTTAAACCATTAGAGAAGTTAGGTCTTTATGAAATAAGAATAAAAAGTTTGATCTTATGAAGATTATTCAGGCACATATTTATAAGTATGCAAACAAAAGCATTGCTCAAATTTATATTGTAACAAATATTTAAATCATAACTTACACTTTATAAAAAAGTTTAGTGTACTCCACACCAAAAATTTTGTCAACCACTTACACCAATAATCTTTTGCACAACTTGATGTAAAAATAACCGTCAACAATTTTGTTGTTCAATAACTTTAAAATTTATAAATACAGTAAGATTCAATAGATAATATTTTTATAATTAATGTAAGTACGAATCAATATAAAGTACGAATCATAAGTTTAGAATGTATATAGACACAAATTCTTAAAATAAAATTAGTATGTAAATCAAGCTTATGCGTATCACAGCGAAAAAACTAATACGAATTCGAACTAGGCTTAACAAAACGGAAGCGGAGAGAAATTGTATTATATATAAAATAGCCGTCAGCAATTTTGTTGTTCAATTACTTAAAATTTATAAATACAGTAGGATTCAATAGTGTTATTTTATAATACAATTTAAAGTACGAATCATAAGTTTGGAAGCATATATGCACAAATTCTTAAAATAAAATTAGTATGTAAATCAAGCTTATGCGTATCACAGAAAAAACTAATACGAATTCGAACTAGGCTTAACAATACGGACGCGGATAAAAAGTATACATTATAAAGTCCCTTAATACTGTTTTCAGAGATTTAAAAATCAAATAATAATTATCCTTATTACACAATATTATCGTTGAGAACAACAACAAATTCAGGCCACCTCATTCCAGATTGTAACCAAACTACTCGCAATATTCTACTGCCGTTTCTTAATATTCAATGAGCGCCAACATTGGTGTCTTCGTGTATTCTCGCATATTGTAAAAACGTGAGAGTTAGGTGTGAGATTTCTCAATTTTAGGTGTTTTTATTCAAATTTCCCCCTTTCAATCGTATATGGGTCGATTTGGTGTTAACCCGGAATAAAGTGTTCCTTCATGCAATTTTTGATGTTGTTTAATATTATATGTGAAAAGATAATAAACCACAGTTTTCACAGTATCAAATATTTAATTTATCACATCTGAATGTTTTTGAGCCTATATATGATCACGCTATTGAAAAGTAATAATAATAGTTTCATAATAATAATAAATTCCAAATCAAAATTATTTATCTCACTTGAAATTTTTATTTAAATGAATTCTATACATCATTTGTAATAGTTTTCTAGTTCCAAAATATTTCTTAAAAAATCTTTTTCTAATAAGATGTACCCGAATTTGCGGAGGTGTGTGTCATATATTGATTTCTACCTCTTTTCTTATAATGCAAACGTGCTATGTAAAATCTATTTCATCAACTGTTACGATATGAAATGTACTTATATGAATAAAATACCTTTAACACTAGTCATGCTTATATAAATTTAAATTAATATTTAACTAGAAATAATATTTCCCGAAGTTTCGGAGAAAATTTTGAAGTCGAGCTTTCAGAGAAGTCTGGAATTTTGAGTCGAAAGTATTAACAACCGACTTCACGGCTCCGGTTTATGATCAGTACATTTGATTGTTAGCCAGTTTGTTGAAAGTGGTTAAGTATTTTATGCAATCCAAACGAGTATTGAAAAGCCATTGTTCTATTCACACCTATACTGTGTTTTACCTATACTATTTTCTATTTATACCCGTACTGTGTTTTACCTATACTATTTTCTATTCATACCTATACAAGCTCTATTTTGAGCTAAGTGAAACTGTTTTATGTTTTGTGAATGCTATTTTATTTACTGTTAAATAATTCAAAAGTCAACAACTTCAAAAAATTTATACTTTTTTAACAATAATTAAAAACAATTAGCAAAACCAAATTTAATTTAATTGAGTTAATTGTTTTTTTTTTTCATTTTATCGCATTCGTAAGTTTTTTTTCTTCTTCCAAACATAATTTTAAGTAAACATCGATGTTATGACAGAAAGACAGAATGTTATGTTAAAAATGACAGAAAAGCGATCTCCTTTTTTGTCATTGCCTAAACCTCGTGTCTTAAGAGAAGACAGAATTTATGATCTTGACTTCAAAACTAAGAAAGAAATAAAAGAATGTTGAAAATTTCAATAAGACTAAATAAAAGCTCTCTTAGAAAATCTCATATATATTCACATCATATTCATTTTTATCACAGGAAATCTCATATATCTCATAAAATATATCATTCCACTAAGCTTTTTGTTTAAAGAAAAAAATATAAGTAAAATTTCTGATATACAAACAAAAACGTTTCTAAAATTTCTCCCCTACCTGAAGAAAAAAATAATTTAAAACTTCTGCAATTCTACTAACTATATTTTAATACACAATGCTTTGTCATATGAGAAAGTAGTATATTTAACAAACAAAACAAGTGTAATTGCAAACTAAAAAACTGTAAGAAAAGTTAAAAATTTTATGAATTTTGCACATTTGAATTGACATTCAAAAATTGAAAACTATAAACGCATTTTATTGCTGTACTTTCGCTTAAACTTAAGGAAAATGCATATTTTGATTCTACTATTTCCTATTTATAAATCCTAATTTTGAAAGAAAGATAAAAACTGAATAAATAATCAAAGTTTTAGAAAAAAATTGAATTTGAAAAAAAATTCAAAAATTTAAATTAATAAATAAAATTTAAATTAATATCGAAAATATAACATATATATTAAATATGTATGCATATAAAATTGATTAATCAAAATATCCTAATTTATTAGACAAAAATGTATATTAAATAATTACAATTACAAAATATTCATCGACTCAAATAACTACTATTAGTAAAGCTGAAATTTGAAAAAGAATAATCATATAGTTAGCTTTACTTACAGCGAAAACCACAAAAATCAAAGCTGCTATGTATTTCATTTTGTTGAAATCAGTTTTTCCTTACACAGATAAAACTAAAATTCCAAAACCACTGCAGCCCCTATTTATCAGAACCAATCGCAGAATTCAAATCGCAGAACACCTGGTTATGTAACCATTAACATCTGGAATACAACATGTTAAAGATTAAACTATCTCTTAAATATCGCAGACGTATTTAAATTTTTAAATATTCATCATTGTGACTTAAAAGTTTCAAAGTCTCAATTTGACATCGATAAGAAACTTTTTTAAAAAAATTGATAGTATAATAATAAAAAAGTCATAGAATTTAGATCGCTTTCACAGCTCTGAAATGTGACAGCGGAAGTTTGCCAACTTGTCTCGTTATTTTATAGAAGCAGTTTACGCTCTAGACAGGTTGTGGGAAAAATTAAAAAATATTGAATTTAATGATGATTTTTTGTGTGCATCTGCTTATAAAGTTTAAAATAATCAGGAAAAATCAATCTTAAATATGGAAAGTTGCTGCTGTTGTTTCTTATGCAAATTTCCACTTAGCTAATCGGCTTGAAATTATGCGAATTTTTAAAGCAGAGGGTGCTTTTTTTGTTTTTTCAGTGGTGCTATTAATGGCCAAAATTATAACTTTAGTCACACAGACACATTTCACATCTCGCTTTAAAGGGATGACCAATCATTCTCCATTCATTCATCCACAGATCGTAGATTTTACATGAACCAGAGAGCGATCCATCTGCAATTCAGTGCCCCTAAACGTATTGATTTGTTATGGGAACTTGGAGAACTTTGTAACCCTAACGTACACCAGTCCCCATTTAATAAAAGGAGATTCTTCGGCCTGCGGGATTATGCAAAACAAAAATACATACAACTTAATAATTTTTGATCTAATGGTTCGTTTTTACGTCAATCTTAATAATTGGAGAACCTAACCTTAAATGTATCAAAATATTCTATGAATGGTTAACCTATTCTATGGATGGCTAGGGGTTAACATGCTTCATAAAAATTCTAGATTATTTATTTCCGATTTATAAATTACAGAAAACTCTTGTGAATAGTAAAACTTCGCGTAAATTTAAACACTAATCACAATAGTTTTATCTTCCTAGAATATCAAGCCTGTTCACTCATCGCCGCCTAGCAAACGTAATATAAGCGGAGGGATACACCGGAAGTTTCCTTTATTTCTCCCGATTTTAGGATGCTTGTTCCTGTTTCAAGTTACAAAATCAAACTCAAACATATACACTTTTTGAATAAACTTACCTTCTTTCGACGGATTTCAGTTCTTGACTCTCAAAATACGAAGAGTAGACGCAATCTGTAAAATTCAGTCTTAACGATAATTTCTCTTTTTGCATATGTCCTCATTTTTAATGAGATAAATTTAAAAAAAAGTGTTTAATATAATTGTAGAACAGTGTAAATTATGTGTGAAAATTTTTTTTTTAAATATTTATTATTTCTATTATTTAATTTACTAATAATCGAAAAAAATTCAGTTCTGAGGTATAGAAATTTTTATACCCATTTTATCTGTGTTGTTTTAAATGATGAATTCCAAAATGTTGTTCTAATAGCTCTTGAAAAAATAAAATCTAAAAAATATGACTTGTTTGAAATGAAAATTAATTTAAGGGGCGCAGCATTTTTCCCGCTCTCTTGCCTAAACTATTTGATTGGTTTATTATTTAAAAAAAAAAGTTTTTTTGTCTTGCTTCGTAAATTAATATATCGTCTGCTCTAACTAGTTAACTGCTTAAGATTAGGCTTGAGAATCATAAAGATTGATTTCTAGTTCGTGAAAATTCGTCCCTTAGAATGTTAGTCTTCTTTTATTTTGATACTATTCATATAGTTATTGGGATACTGTAAAGTTTAGATTGTTTGATTCGAAAACCAATGAAATGCAGCTAATTTTAAGCAAAAAAAAGTCTCTTCAGAATCTTGTTCTACGAGTGAATCTTGGTTAATATTATGTAAAATATCAATACATTTAGAGGTTAAAAAGTACTGTTGGAATCAATGTCACAGCTCCATCTTTTTTAACTTTTCATTGTAAAGATTCATGGTATTGCATGTGATTGAAATAAATCATCTCCTCACATTTAATATTAAATGCAAATCCATTAAATAGCAAATAATAAATGATGTAATATGAAACCTTTTTAATGTATGTACAAGAATGCTTACTGCTTTTGATTTTTCGTAATTGCTACCGATTGTAGTTCCAACTGTTGATTTAAGCAAAGATTGGGAATATTATGGAAATTTCTGCCGTACTTTAAAAGCCTATTTTTTCCTAATGTCTCTTTCAGTTTGTGAATGACCATCTTAATTTCAAATCTTTGCATTTTGCTGATAATTCCTTACAATATTTTGTATGGACAGAGTTGTTTACTTTTCATGGAAACTGAATTTAAAACTTTTCAAAAATTTTATAAACACTTATTTATATTCTTCATTTAATTAAATTAGAAGATATTGTTCAAAAAAATATTAGCTTATGATATATTACTTAAATAATTTATGTTGATTTTTTTAATTACTGCGGAAATTAGAATCCCTATAAAACCGCGGAGCAGAAAATGATCATTACAAGTTGGCATTATTTTATGTATAATTTTTAACCATTTCATGCTGTTAAATTTTAACCTTCATTGGCAATGAGTAATTATACTTTAACTAAATTATATTTTTAAATTTTTGCAGTAGAATTTTCTGATTAAAAGGGGGGTATTCATGGAAAGCTTAGTTTTTTTTATACTTATAGTGTCGTTGCAAAACATATGACTTGTAAATGTCTGTTTTCTAAGGAAACTATTCTCTTTTTGTATACTTGTTCTGTTAATGCCTGCTGCAATAGTTTTGCAATGTATAAAACTGTATTTTTGTAGAAAAATAAACTTTCTACTACGGACTAGTTTATTTTCGTTTGTATCCTAAAATATGTGAAGGAAAATTCAGCATTGCTTTGAAAAAAGTAAGATTTTTTTCCCCAGAAATAACTTAATTTCGAAGATCTCAGTGGTTGAAGGTACTAAGTGATAACCTTTGATTATTCTTGGCGAAGTAGGAAGTTTTAAGTGCAACTTTAACTTAGTGGGTAACTTTAAAAGTCTCCTTTGGCAACAGGCAAAATAAAATGCCAGGAGTGCACACGCTTTGACGAAAACAGTTTAAATGAATGAAAAAGATTTATAAATTTTGACACTTAGCTTATCTTTATCTTCAATTTTCAATATCTAAAGTAAAAAGCCCATTTGCTTGATTTTTTTAGAATTTTCCTCTATTAACTTCGAATGTATAGTTTCTCTAAAGTAAGAACTCCCCTAGCCATTTGTCTGCACCGATGACTGTGACTATGGTAACGAGGTAAAAATATTTCAGGTAGGGGTATGGGGTCAATGTTTAGGACTGGTTTTAGTTCAGGTTAACGAGAGAAAGATAATAATTTTCTTCGGACAATTGTGTTAGCCTTTGATGATGAAAAGCTACCCTCCCTGATATGCACAATTCTTGTTTCCATAGCATCAGACTGCCTCTGATTTTGTTGCGGGGGGAGTTCTTACCGTAGACAAACTATACCATCTTTATTTTCTCTCGTGAACTATAAACTTGAAAGCCGCTTTTACTAAAATTCTCTATAATGTAATTTAGAATCTTCATCCTTTAATTTCTAACATGGAAATGATTCTTAAGGTTCAATTTTTTTTCTTTTGTAATAAAGATTATATTCCAAGAATTCACTAAAATGTCATTTAATACCTTCATCCTTTAACTTCTAATATAATTGTGTACAATAGGAATAGTCCTTAAGGTTCTATCTGTATTTAGTATTGTCAATGTATAAACTTAGATATCCATTTGCTGGAATTCAGTAAAATGTCATTTAATACCTTCATCCTTTAACTTCTAATATGATTGTGTACAATAGGAATAGTCCTTAAGGTTCTATCTGTATTTTGTATTGTCAATGTATAAACTTAGATATCCGTTTGCTGGAATTCAGTAAAATGTCATTTAATACCTTCATCCTTTAACTTCTAATATGATTGTATACAATAGGAATAGTCCTTACTGTTCTATCTGTGTTTAGTATTGTCAATGTACAACCTTAGATATCTATTTACTGGAATTCAATAAAATGTCATTAGCAGACTATTAACTTAAAAGAAATTGCTTGGAAATAATAATTCTTCCCATTGTATTGGTTGTCGTGCATATTTCAAAACTTTTGGGATTCGTTGCAATTTTTTTCCCAAATAAATATTTTCAGTAATATGTCCCGACAATCAAAGCAAAATATGCAATTTTTTGCATATTTTTTTTAAAATTAAGTTTATTTGCAAGGATTTTCTACATGTAAGAAATAGATCGCCTTTAAACAGAAACACAAATTACATTTCTACTATCTGAGTTAGAATCTATATCATCACTTCTTAAAGAAAAACATAAGTCAAAATTTTTAAAAATTTTTTGTGCGCCTACGGAATTGTGTGAAAATCTCGGCATTAATGGTTTCAAAGTGCATAAATCAGTTCAATTTTAAACAGGGTTATTTATTTAAATAATGTATTATAAATTTTTTTAAAAAAAAGTAGTCTTATTAAAATGCCATTGTTGAAATAGTCTCAATTAAACAATAGTATAAATTAAAAGAACACTTTCATTGTTACAGTATAACAAGACATTGTTAAACCGAGAAA
The DNA here is from genome assembly GCF_043381705.1 of Parasteatoda tepidariorum. Lineage (NCBI taxonomy): Eukaryota > Metazoa > Arthropoda > Arachnida > Araneae > Theridiidae > Parasteatoda > Parasteatoda tepidariorum. The sequence continues at coordinate 83,290,919 of NC_092205.1, read as the reverse complement.
AGCTCATTTCTAAAGTTTATATGCAATCTGTAAGGTTCTTTTATTACGATTGCTTAAGCTATAATTAGAAAAATGGCGAAAGTGGTGCAATTTTTGCGAAAAAAGCTGTAAGTATCAGTTGTTGATAAAATCTCTTAACAGTTGCAATAATTCAGCAATTTTTGAATTCCTACGAGGACTTTATTTCAAATCGAAGTAAAACAAAACTCTGCACTGAAAAATTCAGATTTTTAATAGTATTCCATTAAAAAGGTTTAAGTTGGTTTTATAAAAGTATTTTTTTACTCGCAACATTATCAAAAATTTTGTCTCCCCAATTTAACTTCTTAAAAGAACCCCTTGTCTTGAAAACGGGTTCTCATTTTTGAGCACTTGAAACATGCAGACTGTTATTTTCAATTTGTATGTTTTTGAAGCAAATAAAGTTTTTAAACAAGTAATGTCCATAAATGTCAGTTTAACTAGACTAAATTGTTAAATGCTCGAGAGCGTAATGTTGCACGGAATTTCTCTTATATTTATTAATGATTTAAAATATTTATTACAGAGGGATATTGCAATAAATCTTAATTGAAAATCAAGAGTGGTTTTTACATATCAAATTTTAAGCTACTACTTACTATCAACGTATTACAGTTAATTTTAAACACAACTTTATAGCCATCTCATTTGTTAACAAATTTCAAAAGCTTTTTAATTTTATTACTATAAACAATTTTAAGGACCCATTAGGAAAAGATATGAGTAGAATGTATTTGTTGGCGATGGTATGTGTAAAGAAAAAACGATTGAATTATTTAAGGTTCTAAGAATATACTACACTCTTTATAAAAGTTTGGAATATGTGAAAATAAGTTCCTGTTTTCATAACCACAAAACAAAACTGCACTAAAACCATATACATCTAGAATTTTTAATTTTAAAAATACATACAAAAGAAGTCACTGACTCAGTTTTCTAAAAGAAAAGTTTTAGGGTCCATATTTACGATAAAATTTAATATTAAGGGCTTGTTTTATTATAAAGTGATTATTTTAACGGGAAAATGTTTCGTGAAAGTTTCATATTTACAATAAAAATTTTGCAGCTGATCAGTATTTAAATAAAATACTTTTTGAAGGGTTTCTTTTTATGGTAAAAAACTTATGAAGGGTTTACTTTAAGAGACACAAATTTCTCCTAAATTAACTCCAGTTATATTAGATAAAATTATTTGCCGCATTTCGTGTTACATACGGTGTTTAAAAGAGAACTAAAATATATTTCCAATTTTAGTGCAAAAGTTTTTAAGAAAGGGGAGAGTATGGATGAAAATTATTTTGAGATAAGAGCTTGGCCTGAAGTTCTTAAAGAACAAATGGCATTTGGAAGTGAAACTGGAGAGTCTAAGACTCGTAATGATGAGTCTAAGGTTGGTGGTGATAAAGGAAATATAGAGTCAAAGAAGACTCTGGATGATCCAACTCTTAACGAGTTTTATATGGCAACTGATGTGAAGTTTATGTTAAGAGATTGGAATGAAGTTCTAGCAGAACAAATGATGGTTGAAATGGAATACAAAGAGTCTGAAAATGCTCCTAAAGATGAACTGGATAAAATTGATACATTGGAGCAATTGCTAGAGTGGCTGATGCGCTGGTGAAAAATTAGAAAAGGCTTGAAATGATAGTACTGATAACTCAAGCTTGAGATAATGATTGAGGACTCTCTAATGACTCAAAATTCTACAACTTTTGATAAATGCGAAAGAATAGGCTAACAATGTTTGAAATCACGTTTTAAATTGTTTTTTGGATATTTCTATTGCAATAACTCATAAATATGTTTCAATAAACTATTTATTGAGTAATAATTCTCATGTTTTCTTTTAATTCTTTCTGATTTCTGATTTAAATTATAAGTCGTATAAAAATAAATATGATGGGAAATAATTTTCTTTAATATTTTCAATTTCACAGTTTGAAATTTGAAAAAAAAAACTACTAGGGTTCATTATAAACATATGAATGTATAACAATTCAGCGTTACTTAAATTTCCAAGGCTGAAAAAAGATATCAACTTTAATCTTGAGTGGAGAAAAAACTAAAAATATAATAAAACTACTTGTTTCAATTTAACTGAAAAAGAGTAAATATTTTTTTACATCACACCTTTATCGATAAACGCTGGATGCATCACTTTGAAATGTCGTGATAAAAATTTTCGGAGATGATAGAATATAATGAAGAAAATTACTCTTTTCTTTATAGATGTGATGAAAATTAAATATTTTTCTCTTTTTCAGGAAACAAGAAAAGCGTAGTTCTTTAGTTTTATTTCTTTTATTTTCATTTAGTTTTGTATCGTTTATTTTATCATCAGAAAATGAACAAAGTTCCATTTCGCGAATAAGTGGGAAAGCAATTACAACATAACTTCTATTAAATCACCGCTTGCCCCTGACTTACCTCGTGCGGCTGCAATTGCTACTTTTACATAGAATGCCCTAGACGCATATGCAAATGTTTAGGCACTACATGCAGGACGATCTACTCGCACATGCGTGAATCGCATTTACGTATAATCGCATATACAAATGACATGCAGTGAGAATGCTTCATTAGATTCCTGGGGGAACACGATTCTCTAGCCCATCTTTTTCGTTTAAACGTTGTTGATTCTCTTAAATTTCCTTTTGTATGACTGATCAGAATATGACTGCTTTGCATTTGGAAAAGTCATGCACTATCTGCTTTCTCTAATTGGTTGAATAAATATTAGAGAGTTCGTGGTCTAATGACCTAGTGGCTAAACGACTACTATTGTATAAATAAAAGTAAATTGTATTCAATAAAGTTTTGAGTCTTACTCCCTTTTACAGTTCTGCCGGAACTTGATGCTACAGTTTGAAATCTTAGACAAATCATCGAACATTAGAGATTTCATCCAAGGGGGAGAAATCTTTTTTTTTAAAAGCAAATTTTTTTTTTTTTTATTCGAGCGATAAAAGTTTCAGACGATAGAGATAGACAACACGAATATATACTAACCTCAACATGCGATTGACTTGAACTCAGGGCAATCTGTTTTCCAATTGCCCCATTGCGGGACGTAGACTCCACGTTAGGACTACAGTTAAATTGCAATGCTTAATGCTGATCATAAGTGGGAAATTCAAACTGCCCTCCCAAATGAACCCAGAATAATATCAAATTTAGGATCGGTGCAAAATTTTATCTTACATCCGCTGTGCCAGTTTCAGGACCCTAGAACAAGCGGATCTGAAGTTTAAGAGAGGCTCACAGACACGCAAACGCTTTCTTTCACAAATATATAAACATGTTTTGTCTTGATGGGACTAAATAAAAACAAATCTGTTCATTTCTTATTTATTCTTTATTCAACATTAAATAATACTGAAGGTATGCAGTTTCATGTTGTTTCCCATTCAGTAAATCCAATACCTATAAATTCTCTGAAAAAGAAATTTACTTACAATAAAAATAATTCTTTTGAATTCGAATTTACATAAATAGGTTTTTCGTAGAAAATTGGAATTGAATTAGACATATGGGTTGTTAAAATTTCCTTACCCGTTCTTATTTATCGACTTATGGTCTCTGACATCTGTTAATAACCTATAAGAATAAAGAATTATTTTAAAGAAGCATTTTTTTAATGTAATGAAAAAATCAATTATAAAATGCAAATTGAATAATTAAAATCCTCAATTTTATCTCAGATTTAACTTTGAAATCCAATACCTAGAATTTTAATATCAAATTTAATTTAAAATTTTTTATTCGGTTAATTTATTCAAAAATTGATTTCTGAAAAATATTATAAATTTCATTCGAAACTAATATAAATATGTTTTAAATAATTGATTATGGATACCGTCGGACGTGAATATTGAGGGAAACGAGCTTGCAGACTCCTTGGCTAAGGAAGGCAGAGGTGCCGACCAACCTTGCACCACCATCACGCTTGCAGACGCAAATGCAGTTGCAAAACACAGACTTCTGCCCCATTCCTTCAGGAAACCCCTCATTACTGACTTTGATTGTTCTAGAATCTTAACATCAACAATTACAAGATTAAGAACAAACCACTTTAAAGGGATGAAAATTCTTCCCGACTAAATACGAACTTATATTCCCTGCAAGAACTGCACCGACATCCAACTTACTCCGGATCACATTCTCGAGTGCCCAGCCCTTACCCCATATGTTTTACAACTGGGTATGGTGCCACTGGCTTCAGAACTTCGTGAGATCCTCTTCAGTAATGATGCATTGGAGCTTGCGGATGCAGTTTTGAAGGCACACGAGGCCATTTAATTGTCCATGAACACGATAAAAAAATAATAAAAAAATAATTGATTCAAACTTACACTACAGATCATGCCATCTTTGCAAGGACAAGCCACACTGTAATTTTCGCCGCTGTTTGGTCGTTCACAGGGTTCACCTTAATATTTAAAAAGGGAATTAAAATGATTTTTGAAATGCATTCATGTTTATTATTAAACAAAAATTATATTCAAATTGATGAATTTTTTAACTCTCATAGAGAATGAATAAATGCAACAGATAGATTTAGAGTAGTTTAAGTGCAAGATCGTCACTAGAATTTGCGGCCCTTTTGATGCCTTATTTCTGTGTTGCCCTTAAGAAAATGAATTACTTCAAAATGAATAAAAGAAACTGATAGATGTAAAGTAGTTCAAATTCAAGAGCATCGCTACACTTTGCTGCCCTTTCATTGTTTTATTTCATTCTGTTACTGATTTCTATATTATTGAAATATGGTTTCTCTTTTCGAATTTCATCCGTAAAAATTTGCAACTTGATTTTGTAAACCATGTATATTCTTATTGGGGTTCTTTTAAGATTCTATTTTCGTTGCACCAATAGGAAAAAAACTTTTTAAGTCCCCCCATTACGGCCTGCCTATTGAAACAAATGTAGTTTTTATTTTCTAGTTTTATTCCTAACCTATTTTTGTCCCACGAATATTATATTGTTTCATTTAATATAGACATCATTACGGATCCTTAGTAATGCAGAATTCTGCGCTTAAGTGTCGTGCCTAAATTGTCCTTTAAAGACGTTTAAATAAATCTTATTTTCTAAAACTACAATTTTGTATATAATGATGTTTTTCTTTTTACTAAGGTCCCTTTGAAATGTAAAGACTACTGTCTTCTTTTCAATTTCATTTAAACAATAAAATTAAAACAAGATTTGCCAATTTCTATACAAGAAATAAACTTATAAAAGAGAAAAAAAAATAATTTTTAAAAATTGAAATTTGCAATTCAAAGGGTGCCCTTGAATTTTTTACCTCAGATATCAGTTATAAGTTTCAATCAATTGATTCGGTTTGAAGTTCGTTTATCTCTTTGACGCAGATAGGAGATCGGTGTCTCATTTATATATTTTTTCGGACTCTCTCATTACAAACAAAAATGTATTTAGACATCCTTTTAATTATAAAATACAGTCTAATAGTTGCTAATAAAATCTGCTAGATTATCAGAATTGTACCTGAACTAAAATATAAATTCCGAAAAAAAAGAAGTTGGAAACAAAACTTTTTTTTTCAATCATTCATATTCAGAAACTTATCAATAAGTGATTTTGTAATGTAAATTTTAATGATGAATAACTGTTTCTTTTGGATCTAAATAATTGCAAATAAATGCAAATTAGAAAAATTATTGTTTTGGAAGTAAGTCTTCGTTGGATGTTCTTTACCTGTTGCGCAGAAAAAGACACCGGTGTCTTACGCTGTATTTTATAATCATAAATTATTAGCATGCTAAATATAATATTTTTTCCCGACTTCGACCTAAATTAATACAAAATAATGAAAAATAATGTGAAAAATATGTTTCATAAAAATTCTGCGCAGAAGGGTTATCCTCGTCATCTATCTGTTATAGACCACCAATTATCCGAACTTGTTGGAACCAAGGCTTTTCCGGTTAATAAAAAATTCGGCTAATTGTACAACTGTAAGACACGGCTGTTGAATGTTCTTTAGGCAACCACACTTTCTCCATAAGCTTAGGGCTATAATTAAAGTAGTACACACTGTTTTTCTAATATGTTTTACTGGTGAAGCAAACGTTTCAAAACTTATTTTGAAAGTGACAAAGATTTGTGCCATCGTCACATCCAAAAATTGAGACTGTTTAAAAATTGAAGGAAAGCAAAAACGGAAACAATATGGCACTTATAAACAGCATTGATAGATCAGAATCAGATATTTAAAAGAAGAAATGGGATTCGAAAATAATAACTTTACAACACGCTATTTTTACTACTAAAATATTTCTTTTTTCTAAGGATACTAAGGGACAAAAGTAATTTTTAAATCCCTATCAGTGAGATGCTTAAATTATTAAGATGGAAGACAGAAAAACTTAAGTTAGCTCAAAATACAAATTTCGTGAAAATAATTCTTTATTCTGAGAAACCGGGACAAGCGCATGTACTTGATTGAATCGGTTAATTGGACAATTCGGTTAATCGGCATCTGGATGAATGACACTCTACTGTACTAACCTTCTCCAGCCAATTGTCCGCAAAATCTGTGGAAGGATGATCCTTTGCAGCATTGGCCTTCTCCGCAACCAGGCAACTTACCCCATTATCCAACGCCAACGGCTATCTCCACCTGTAATTGATATAAAACAAAATATCACTTATAAATATTGTAATTCAGTGTTTGTTACAAGATTGTAGAATCGGAGTTGAAAAGTTGGAATCGAATTTTTTTTTCACTGAAGTCGGTGTTGGAAAAGTTACCGTTTGGCTTAAAGTTAGGTTCTTATAGGTTAAAAAAGAAAAGAAGTTTTTGATCTTATAAAAAAATATCCAGACAACTATTTATAATTAGTATATAAAACTTAAATGTTACTCAAATTAATATCGTAACAATTATTCAAATAATAACTTACACTGAAAAAATTTTTAGTGCAACGTAACACCAAAAATAATGGGCAACTACTTAACACCGAAGTAGTGTTGCGAAAAGCCCTACATAACTCTTTGATCCAGGATTTCATAACTCTAATAATCTTTTTTTACAGCTTAGTGCAAAGTATCCGTCAACAATTATGTTGTTCAATAATTTGAAATTTGTAACTACAGTAAGATACACGGAAGAATCAGTAGAGTTATTTTTACAATACAATATAAATTTCGAATCATAAAATACACAAATTCTAAAAATAAAATTCGTTTGCAAATCAAAATTTTGCATATAACAGAGAAAAAATTTCTGCTATAATAACAAGAACGTTTCCAAAAATTTCTCCCCTACCTGAAGAAAAAAATAATTTAAAGCCTCTCTAATTCTAGATTAATACTTTTAATACTAACGCGTTGTTATATGGGAAAATTATATTTTATTATAGTTACACATTTTAATAATCTAACTCTAAAATTATACTTTTAATACACAACGCGTTGTCACATGCGAAAGTTACATTTTTTAAACGAAACAATTGGAATTTAAAACTGAAAAATTATACACAAAATTAGAAGTTTTCTAAATTTTATATATTTGAATTGAATTTGATTATTTGATTTCAATTTTGTATCGAAAATTGAAAACTATAAACGCAGTTCCATGCTGGCTTTTTTTTCTTTCAAAACTCATGAAAAAATGCGTAATTTGATTCCACTGTTTCCTGTTCATAAATCCTAATTTTGAAAGAAAGAAAGAAGTTAATGAATAACCAAAATTTTGGAAAAAAATTTAATTTGAAAAAAAAGAAATTCAAAAATTAAAATTAATATCAAAAATATAACATACGTATATATTAAATATATATGCGCATAAAATTGATTCATCTAAATATCCTAATTTATTAAATATAAATGTAAATAAAAAATTAAAATTACTAAATATTCAACGAATCAAATAACTGTTATTAAAAAAGCTGAAATTGAAAAAAATATAATCATATACTTAGCTTTACTTACAGCGCAGACTACAAAAATCAAAGCTGCTATGCATCTCATTTTGTTGAAATTAGTTTTTCCTTTATGCAGATAAAACTAAAATTCCAAAACCACTGCAGATCCTATTTATAAGAACCAATTGAAAAATGGAACACCTGGTTAGGTAACTAACATCAGGGATTCTCATTAAAATCAGGGATGCAACATGTTAAATATAAAACTGTCTCTTAAGTATCGAAGACGCATTTAAATGTTCAAATATTCATCTTTGTGATGTAGAAATTCCAGTGTCTCAATTTGACGTTGATAAGGAACTTTAAAAAAAAAATTCTAATATAATAATAAAAATGTCATAGAATTTAGAGTGTTTTAATAATGCATTCCAAATTGTCATATTCATATTGAATGTCTAAAAATTTAAATCTGAAATATGACATCTGAAATCTGTTGAATTGGTTCGTTGTTTGTTGTTGTTGTTTCTTATCCTCTAATTGTCTGACTTCGTCAGACAAGATCCATTAGGTTGTTGACCCTCAAAAAGTCGATTACAAGAAGTGGAGAAGCATATAGGTCCTCCTTGGAAAGGCCCAAGCAGTCGAGGATATGTTCGGCTGAGGCCTGCTGGGCTTCACATTTGGAGCAGACTGCATAAGTCTTTCTTCCTTTAAAGTACGAATTGGTTTGTAATTTAATGAAGCTGTTTATGTTCTACATATGTTTGCGGGATCGATAATAAAAATCGATAATAAAAATGTCATAGAATTTAGATCGTTTTAATAATGCATTCCAAAATGGCATATTGAAAGTCAGAAAATTTACATCTGAAATATGATATCTGAAGTTTATTGAATTGGTTCGTATTTTACGGAAGCCGTTTACGTTCTGCACAGCTCTGTGAGAAAAATTCGAAAATATTGAATTCAATTACGATTTTTTGTGCATCTATTTATAAAGTTTAAAATAAACGGGGGAAATCTATCTTTTAAATATGAAAAATTGATGCTGTTGTAACTTGCAAATTTGCAATCAGCAAGGCTGCCTGAAATCAAGCGAATTTTTTAGGCGGAGGGCATATTTCTAGCCATCTATGGTCAAAAATATGACTACAGCCACTCATATGTCACAGCTCATTTTACAGGGAGAACCGAACCAATCATACTCCATTCATTCATCCACAAATTCGTAGTTTTGACCTGAACCAGAAAACGATCAATCTCCAATTCAGTGCCCCTAGAGACATTGATTTGTTATGGGAACTTAGAAGTTTTTGCCACCCCGACAGATTTAACGTGCACCAGTCAGATGATACTAAGATGCAAACTTAATTAGTAGAGGACCTAACCTTAAATGTACCAAATTATTTTATGGATGGTGGATCTATTCTATGGATGGCTAGGGGTATATATTCCTCATGAAAACTAGGTGGACTTTGTAACCCTAACAGATTTAACGTACACCAGTCCCCATTCAATAAAAGGGGATTCTTCGGCCTGCGGGATTATGCAAAGTAAAATTGAATACACCTTAATAATTTTTGATGTAATGTTTTGTTTTTACGTACTAAGATGCAACCTTAATTATTAGAGCACCTAACCATAAATGTACCAAAATATTCTATGGATGGATGACCTATTCAATGGATAGCTAGGGGATAATATTCCTCATAAAAATTTCTGATTATTTACTTCCGATTTAAAAATTATAGAAAACTCTTATGAACAGTAAAATTTTGAGTAAATTTAAACACAAATCACAATTAAACTTCCTAGAATATCAAGTCTGTTCACACATCGTAAACGTAACATAAGCGGAGGGATACACCGGAAGTTTCCTATATTTCTCTTGGTTTTAGGATGCTTGTTATTGTTTTAAGTTAGAAAATCACACTCAAAATGTACACTTTCTGTATAAACTTACCTTTCTTTCGACAGATTTGAGTTTTTGACTCTCAAAATACGAAGAGTAGACGCAATCTGTAAAATTCAGTCCTAACGATAATTTTTCTTTTTGCATATGTCGTCATGTTTAATGTAATAAATTTAAAAAAAGTGTTTAATATAATTGTAGAACAGTGTAAATTATGTGTAAAAATATTTTTTTTAAATATTTATTATTTCTATTATTTAATTTACTAATAATCGAAAAAAGTTCAGTTATGAGGTATAGAAATTTTTATATCCATTTTATCTGTGTAGTTTTAAATGATGATGTTGTCCAAAAGGTTGTTCAAATAGCTCTTGAAAAACGTAAATTTTAAAATATGACTTGTTTGAAAGAAAAATTGACTGAATGGGCGTTATATTTTCCCCTCTCGTTTACTTAAACTTTTGACCGGTTTATTATTTATGAAAAAAGAGGGGTTTTTTTTTCGTCTTACATCGTAACTTAATAATAATGCTTTAACTAGTTAACTGCTTAAGATTAAACATGCGAATCATAAAGATTGATTTCTAGTTCGTAAAATTCCGTCCATCAAGACTGTTAGTTTTCTTTTATTTCAATACTACACATTTGGTTATTGTGATAGTGTAAAGGTTATATTGTTTGATTATATTGCTTGATTAAAAATAAGTATTTTCAGTATCTTGTTCTACGAGTGAATCTTGATTAAAATTATGTAAAATATCAATACATTTAGAGGCCAAAAAGTACTGTTGGAAATAATGCAACAGTTTCATCTTTTTTTTAACTTTGCATTGGAAAGTTTCATTGTATTGCATGCGATTGAATTAAGTCATGCGCTTACATATAATATTAAATGTAAATCCATTAAATAGCAAATATTAAATGCTCTAATATAAAAACTTTTTAATGTATGTATACGAGAATGCCAACTTCTTCTGATTTTTCGTAATTGCTACTGATTGTACTTCCGACTGTTGATTTAAGCGAAGAGTGGGAATATTATGGAAATTTTTGCCTTTCTTTAAAGGCCTATTTTTTTTCCTAATGTCTCTTTCAATTTGTCAATGACCCTTTTAATTTCAAATCTTTGCATTTTGGTGACAATCCTTCACAGTTTTTTGTGTGGACAGCTTTGTTTATTTTTCATGGAAGCTGAATTTGAAGCTTTTCAAAAATTCAATAAACACTTATTCATATTATTCATGTAATTAAATTAGAAGATTATTATATTGTTCAAAAAATATTAGCTTATGATATATTAATTAAAAAAATTAATATTGAATTTTTAAATTACTACGGAAATTAGAATCACAATAAAACCGCGGGGCAGAAGATTATCATTACAAGTTGGCATCATTTTATGCATAATTTTTAACTATTTCATGCTGTTAAGTTTCAACCTTATTGGGCAAAAAGTAATTATATTTTAACTAAATTATATTTTTAAATTTTTACAGTAGAATTTTCTGATTATTGCAATGGTGGGAAGCTTAGATAAAAATTAGCATATTTTTATACTTAAAATATCATTGCAAAGTATATGACCTGTAAATGTCTGTTTTCTGCGGAAAGTATTCTTTTTTACCAGCATTTACTTGTTCTGCAAATGCTGGTTGCTATATATTGTGCAATGTAAAAACTGTATTTTTATAGAAAACTACACTTTCTGAAAGTGGACTAGTTTCTTTTCGTTTGTATCCTAAAATATGCGAAAGAAAGTTCAGCATATTATTGAAAAAAGTAGGATTTTCTTTCCCCCTGAAATAACTCAATTTCGAAGATATCAGTGATTGAAGGTACTAAGTGATAATCTTTGATTATTTTTGGCGAAGGAGGAAGTTTTATGTGCATATGGCGAGAAAGAGTTGATGTGTAACTTTAAAAGTCTCTTTTGGCAACAAATAAAATAAAATGCCAGGAGTGCAAACGCTGTAAGGAGAATAGTTTAAATAAATGAAAAAGATTTATAACTTTTGACACTTAGTTTATCTTTATCTTCTGTTTTCAACGTATAAAGTTAAAAGCTGATTTGTAAGAGATTTCTTTTGAATTTTCCTCTATTAACTTCGAATGCAATTGTACATAAAAGGAATGATGACGGTATAGTTTGTCTAAAGTAAGAACTCCCCTAGCCATTCATCTGGATCCGTGGCAGTGACTATGGTAACGAGATATAACTATTTCAAGTAGGGGTGTGGAGTCATAACTTAGGACAGGTTTTGGCTCGGTTTGGCGAGAGAAAAGGAATCCTTTTCTTCAGGAAATTGTGTCAGCCCTGAAGTGAAAAGAAAGTACCCTCTCTAAAACGCGCGTTTCCACAGCAGCAGACGGCTTCAGACTTTGTAGCTGGGGGAGTTCTTACCGTAGACTAACTATACCATCTTTATTTTCTCTTGTCAACATATAAACTTGAAAGCCGATTTACTAAAAATCTCTAAAATGTTACTTAAAACCTTCATCCATTAACTTCTAACATGGAAATGATTCTTAATGTTCAATTTTTATATTTTGTTGTAATAAAGCCGATTTTACAAGAATCCACTAAAACGTCATTTACTACTTCCATCCAGTAACTTCTAATTGTGTATAATATTGTATAATTGATTGTGTATAATTGATTGTGTATAATAGGAATAGTCCTTAAGGTACTATCTATATTTAGTATTGTCAGCCTATAAACTTAAGATATCGATTTAATAGAATTAAATAAAATATTATTAGTGGACTATTAACTTCTTAAGGGAAATTGACAATTTTTCCCACTGCATTTGTATCAGGTGCATCTGTATCTGCATCCCACTGTATCTGCAGGGTGCATCTTTCAAAACTTCTGTGATTCATTGCAAATTTTTGCCCAAACTAATATTTTCATTAATATGTCTCGGCAATCAAAGAAAAGTATGCAATTTTTTACATTTTACTTTCCAAAAAAAAAACTTTTTTATTTTTTTAAAAAAATGACTTGATTTGCAAGGATTTTCTACATGTAAGAAATATCTCTCCTTTAAATAGAAACAAAAATTATATTTCTACTATCTGAGTTAGAGTCTATATCATCGTTTCTTAAGGAAAGAAAAAAAAAGTCAAATTTTTAATATTTTTGTGTTTTTCTTCGGAATTGTATGAAAAATAAGGTATTAATGACTTCAACATGCATAAATTTGCTTAGTTTTAAATAGGGTTATTTAATTAAATAATGCATTGCAACAATGTTTTTTAAAGTGATTTCAGTAAAATACTATTGTTGAAATAGCCTTATTAAACAATAATATAAATTTAAAAGATCACTCTAATTGTTACAATCTAACAAAGCATTGTTAACCCGAGAAATTCTCATTTCTAAAGTTTATATGCGATCTGTAAGGTTCTTTTTTTACGATTGCTAAAGCTATAATTAGAAAAATGGCGAAAGTGGTGCGATTTTTGCAAAAAAAGCTGTAAGTATCAGTTGTTGATAAAATCTTTGCAATAGTTACATAAATTAGCAACTTTTTTAAATTTCTACAAGAACTTTATTTCAAATCAAAATGTTTGAAAAACTGAACTCAAAAATTCAGATTTCTAGTCGTATTCCATTAAAAAGGTTTAAGTTGATTTTGTTCACTCGTAACATCCATAAGAATTTACTCTCAGCTATTACACTTTTTTAAAGATCAATGTCCTCTGCACGTCTAGAAAATGAGTCCCCGTGTTTGAGCACTTAAAATATATCGACTTTTATTTTCAATTTGTATAATTTTATCTAACGAATGAATTTTTTAATCAAATAATGTCAGTTTAATTAGATTAAATTATTAAATGTTAGAGAGCGCAATGTTGCTCGGAATTTAGTAATTATGATTTAAAATATGTATTACAAAAGGATATTATAATATGTCCTAATTGAAATTCAGGAGTGATTTTAACAAAATTGACAAATTTTAAGTCACTACTTACTGTCAACCAATTACAATTAATTTTGAACACAACTTTATAGTCATCTCATCTATTAACAAATTTCAAAAGCTTTTTAATTTTATTACAATAAACAATTTTAAAGACCCAATAAAAAAAGATATGAATAGAATTTATTCGTTGGCGATGGTATTTGTAAAGGAAAAACGGTTAAATTATTTTAGGCTATAAGAATATACTACACTCTTTATAAAAGTTCAGAATATGTGAAAATAAATTCCTGTTTTCATAAAAAGCACAAAAACCATATCTAGAATTTTTAATTTTAAAAATACATACAAAAGAAGTCATTGACTCAGTTTTCTAAAAGAAAAGTTTTAGGGTCCATATTTACGATAAAATTTAATTATAAGGGCTTTTTTATTATCATCATCATATCTGGCTAGACAGCCCAGGGTGGGCCAGTGCCTTCCTTTGAATTCGAATCCACTTCTCTACTTTTGACACTTGTTCGCCAGTTTTTCTCCTTTAGAGTAAGGAAATCAGTCTCAACTAAATCCAGATGTGTTTTTTTATTATAAAGTGATTATTTTAACGGGAAAATGTTTCATGAAAGTTTCATAATTACAATAAAAAATTTTGCAGCTGATCAGTATTTAGAGAAAATACTTTTTGAAGGGTTTCGGTTTATGGTAAAAAATTTATGAAAGGTTTACTTTAAGAGACACAAATTTCTCCTAAATTAACCCCAGTTATATTATCTAAAATTATTTTGCCACATGTTGTGCTACATACGGTGTTTAAAAGAGAACTAAAATATATTTCCAATTTTAGTGCTAAAGTTTTTAAGAAAGGGGAGAGCATGGATGAGAATTATTTTGAAATAAGAGCTTGGCCTGAAGTTCTTAAAGAACAAATGGCATTTGAAAGTGAAACTGGAGAGTCTAAGACTCGTAATGATGAGTCTAGGGTTGAAGTTGTTAAAAGAAAAAAGGAGTCAAAGATGACTTGTGATAATGCAACTCTTAACGAGTTTTATGTGACAAATGATGCGAAATTTATGTTAAGAGATTGGAATGAAGTTCTGGCAGAACAAATGATGGTTGAAATGGAATACAAAGAGTCTAAAAATGCTCCAAAGGATGAAACTCTTGATAATGTTCTTGTTGTATTGAGTAAGGAGAACAGGGATGCTCATAAGATTGAGACAGTTGATGAACTGTATGAAATGCATACATTGGAGCAGTTGCTAGGGTGGCTGATGCACTGGTGAGAAATTAAAAAAAGGCTTGTCATGTTAGCACTGATAACACAAGCTTAAGATAATAATTGAAGACTCAAAATGATAGTAATGAAGACTAATAATGTGACTCAGAATTCTATAACTTTTGATAAATGTGAAAGAATCGGCTAATGATGATTGAAATAATGTTTTAAATTGTTTTCGGTGTATTTTCGATTGCAATAACTCATAAAATTATGTTTTAATAAACGATTTATTACGTAAAATTTCTCATGTTTTTTTTAAACTCTTTTATCTGATTTAAATTATAAGTCTTCAAAAAATAAATATTAACGGTAAATAATTTTTCTTTAATATTTTCTATGATTTTTAATTGCGCAGATTGAAATTTGAGGAAAAAAAAACTCAAAGGTATCATTATAGAGAAATAAATCTTCATAGTCTTCATCATTACTTTAATTTCCATGGATAAAAAATGATGTCAACTTTAATGTTAAGTTGACAAAAAACTAAAAATAAAATAAAACTACTATTTCAATTTGGCTAAAAAGGAGTAAATATTTTTTTTACATCACACCTTTATCGAAAAACGCTGGACGCCACACTTTCAAATGACATGGTAAAAGTTTTCGGAGGTGATCGAATATAATGAAGAAAATTACTCTTTTCCTTATAGACCTAATGGAAATTAAATATTTTTATCTTTTTCAAGAAAAATGGCTGGAAACCATTTTTTTAAATCAGAAAATCTATTTTTTTTTACACGAGCAATAAAATTTTCAGACAAATGAGATAGACAACACGAATGGACACTAACAACATACGTTTAATTTGGACTCTGGGCAATCTGTTTTCCAATTGCCCCACTAAGGGATGTGGGCTACACGTTAGGAGCACTGGATTACAATCAAATTGCAATGCATAATGCTGATTATACGAGGAAAATTCACACAACCCTCCTAAATGTACCCAGAGTAACATTAAATTTAGTATCGGTGAAAAAATTTTATCCTTCATCAGCTGTTCTAGCTTCAGGACCCCAACACAAACAGATCTGAAGTTTAAGAAAGACGCACAGACGCACAAAGGCTTTATTTCACTAAAATAAATACACTGAAGAGCCAGAGAAACTGGTACAGGCATGAGTATGCAAATAAAGGGGTATGGAGCCAATCAAAGTACAGCGCTGCGATCGGCAGCGCGTATATAAGACAACGAGTGTCTAGCACAGTTTTTAGACCAGAGGATCAACTCAAGCCTTTACAGAGTACGGTTGTGTTGTGACCAAGCTCTGAGCGCATCATGTTTTCTCGACGATCCGGACGAGGAGGCAAGACTATGTCTAGCTTTCCTTCACCACCGATGAATACGCGTAAAGTTATATATCCTAATCTTATAAGACCAGATTTACAACCGGGCGAAATATATGAAAATCAATATGGAGACTTCATATATAGGAATAAAAGAGGTAACAGCATCGGCATGCTCACGGACTTCCAGGTTCCCGAGGGAGCAACTAGGCCATACTACTCAGCTAATCCAATTCCAGACCCAGTGGCAACTATGCCTGAACAGCCGAGTACCCCTGTGGAAACTCCAATTATGGAGATGGAAGAAAATGGAACATGGACGGAAATCGACAACATCACTCCTCTCACAGAACATGAACAGAACCAAGAGCCGACACAAGAGGCTTCGGCCTCCGAATCGGAAAAACAGACCGAAAACATCACAGAGCCCCCGGCAAAGAAAAGGAGGAAGAAGAAGAAAAAGCCCACTGATGCAAATAAATCCACTGATAGCACTACTTCAACGACGTCTAACAGCATTTCTCCTTCAGAGCCTATTTCGCCCCCGGAGTCAGTGAACCCTCCAGCATCGGAAACTATGGATGTGATCTCAAATAATGACCAAGAGCCTCCCAAAAAAGCAGAAAAAGCTCATCCAGCTAAATTTGCNCAATCTAAAGAAAAAGCTATCCAATGCCGAAGGCAAAATTTTAAGAATGATGCTAGGCGCACCTAGAGCCATCAGCAACGACTCACTTAGGAAAGATCTCAAAATTGATAATATAAATGAGTTTATAGCTAAATTAAATACTAAATTTTTTAGCGACGCAACAAAGTGTACCACCTCAGATTTCAACAATATTTTCAATCTAGACATTATAGAGGATAATGTTAATTATAGCCCTGTTACTGCCTTTTTAACTTCTGATTGTATAATTTCAAAGTACTTTAAAAATTGAACAACACCACATAACAACACAAACACACATAGATTATAACACCAGGAGGTAGTTTGCCCGGGGCAAGAGCAACCCGAAAGGGTCCCAACTGGGTGAGCTGCCCTTCTGATAATTTTCACAGTGAGCAACCCGGTACGAGCGGTAATAACCGGGACGGCCGGGTCGCTGTGCTAGCAGAGATACACTAATTTACACAATTACTACTTAAACCCTGTAAATATATGTACATAGCTAAATTTTACTTTTCCTGCTCATATTTTATAATTGCTTATCTTATTCTTATATGCTTTTGACAAACTAGAATTAGTTCAATGTGCTCGACATCAGTAACTTTGTTTTTTGGGAGCTCGCTCCTACCCCTCTTCTTTATTGTATGTTATTATTATTTTATATATGTCTTTAAGCTTATGTCTTACAGAATATGATGAATCGGTTGGTGGCCCTTCGGGCCAAATACCGAGTTCCTACTAATATCAAGCATCAAGCATCAAGCACAGTTTTTAGATCGGTTACTGTTGCTACAATGCCAGGTTACACAGATTTAAGAGAGTTTGAACGTGGTATTATAATCGGCGCACGGGAGATGGGACATAGCATCTCCGAGATAGCAATGAAATTTGGATTTTCACGTGCGACCATTTCACGAGTATACCGTTAGTATCGGAAATCCACCAAATTTCACAGACATGAACATTATTGAACATATTTGGGATGCCTTGCAACGTGATGTTCAGAAGATATCCCCACCCCCTCTTACTCCCACTGTTTATGGACAGCCCTGCAGGATTCATGGTGTCAATTATCTCCAGCACTACTTCACACATTGATCGAATCCATGCCACGTCGTGTTGAGGCACTTCTGCGTGCTCGCGGGGCCCCTACACGATATTAGGCAGGTATACCAGTTTTTTTGGCTCTTCAGTGTATTTTTTGTTTCGATTTAATTAAATAAAAACAAATCTGTTCATTTCTTATTTATTTTTTATTCAACATTGAATAATACTGCAGGTATGCAGTTTTACATGCTGATTCCCTTTCAGTAAATCCAAAACCTTTAAACTCTCTGAAAAATAAATTTTTTTACAATAAAAATTTTTTTTTGAATTCGAATTTACACAAATAGGTTTGTCGTAAAAAATTGGAATTGTATTGGAATTATGGGTTGTAAAAATATCCTTACCGGTTCTGATTTGTCGACTACGGTCTCTGACATCTGTTAATTACCTACAAGATTAAGGAATTATTTTGAATAAGCATTTTCCTCATGTAAAAAAAAAAATTAACAATAAGTTGAATAATTGAAATCCTTAACTAAATCCCAGGTTTAACGTTGAAAACCTGTGACTCAAAGTTTAATGGTAAATTTAATTTAAAAGTTTTTATTCAGGAAATGATTTCTAAAATATATGATAAATTTTATACCAAATTAAGTTTTTTTTTAATATGTAAGAACTGTAAGTTAAAGCATTCAATTCTATTGCAAAATAAATATTTATTTTAAATAATTTATTTCAACTTACACTACAGATCATGCCATCTTTGCAAGGACAAGCCACGCTGTAGTTTTCGCCACTGTTGGGTCGTTCACAGGGTTCACCTGAATATTTTAAAATGGAATTAAAATAATTGAAATATGAGTATTTAAAATGGAATTAAAATAATTGAAATATGAATATTTTAAAATGGAATTAAAATAATTGAAATATGAATATTTTTAAATGGAATTAAAATAATTGAAATATGAATATTTTAAAATGGAATTAAAGTAATTGAAATATGAATATTTTAAAATGGAATTAAAATAATTGAATATGAATATTTAAAATGGAATAAAAATGCGTGTGTGCAGTTTATTATTAAACGAAAATAATCAAATTTATGAATTTTTATAACTCTTAAAAAAATTAATAAATGCAACTGATAGGTTTAGAGTAAAGTAGACAAGTGCAAGACCAGCACTAGATTTTGCGGCCCTTCTATACGTTCAATTTCTGAGATGCCTCTAAGAAAATGAATTCCTTAAGAAAATGAATTCCTTAAGAAAATGAATAATTTCAGCAAAAAGATTTAGAGCTGTTCAATTACAAGATCGTAACCATACTTTATAACCCTTTTAATATTTTATTTCTGTGGTGCCCCTAGGAAATGAATCACTTAAAAAAAATGAATAAATGCAACTAAAAGATTTAGAGCAGTTCAAATGTCAGACCGTCACTAGACTTTGCGACCCTTCTAAATTGTTTTAATACTGTGGTGCCCCTAGGAAAATGAATCACTTAAAAGAATGCATAAATGCAACTTATAGATTTAGAGCAAGTGTAAGATAGTCAGTAGACTTTGCAACCCTTTTAATATTTTACTTCTGTGGTGCCTCTAGGAAAATTAATTTTTTAAAAAAACGAATAAGTGAAACTGATTAATATAGAAGAGTTCAAGTTCAGGAACATCCCCAGACTTCACGGCTTTTTTAATATTTTATTTTGTTCTGTTATTGGTTTCTGTATTATTGAAATAAATATGGTTCCTCTTTTCGAATTTCATCCGTAAAAACTTACAACCTGATTTTATAAACCATCTATAATATTCTTATAGAGGTTCTTTTAATATTCTATTTCCCTTGTAACCCTAGAAAAATAAACTTCTTAAGCCCTCCCCCCCCCATTTTTGCCTGACTATTGAAATAAATGTAGCTTTTCTTTTCTAGTTTTATTCCTAACTTATTTTTTGTTGTTTTATACCTCGAATCATTCAATGAATGTTTCATTTAATTTCGACATCATTAGGGATCTTCAGTAGTGAAGAATTCTGCGTTTAAGGGGTGGGCTTAAATTGTTTTTTAAAAAACGTTTGAATAAATCTTATTTTTTAAACCTACAATTTTTAATGATAAAAAGTTTTTTTTTCTAGAGACCCTTAAGAATGTAGAGACTATAGTCTTCTTTTCAATTTCATTCAAACAATAAAATTAAAACAAGATTTACCAATTTCAATACAAGAAATAAACTTATAAAAGAGAAAAAATATAATTTTTAAAAATTAAAATTTGTAATTCAAAGGGTGCCCTTGAAATTTTTACCTCAGCTATAAGTTATAAGTTTCAATCAATTGATTCGGTTTGAAGTTCGTTTATCTCTTCGACGCAGATAGGAGATCGGTGTTTCGTTTATGTACTTTTTCTGACTCTCTCATTACAAGCAAAAATGCATTTTGATATTTTTTAACTATAAAATACAGTCTAATAGTTACTAATAAAATCTGCCAGAATATTAAAACTGTACCTGAACTAAAATATAAATTCCTAAAAAAGTTGGAGAAAAAAAAATTTCCAATCATTCATATTCAAAAATTTATCAATAAGTGATTTTGTAATTCAAATTTCAATCAGGAATAACTGTTTCTCTTAGATCTAACTAACTGCAAATTCGAAAAATTATTGTTTCGGAAGTAAGTCGTCATTGGATGTACTTTACCTGTAACGCAGAAAAAGACACCGGTGTTTAATGTTGTATTTCATAATCATAAATTATTAAAACTCTAAATATGAGATTTTTTCCTGACTTCGACCTACATTAATACAAAATAATGAGAAACAAATGTTAAAAATTTTTTTTCTAAGAATACTAAGGGACAAAAGTAATTTTCCAACCCAGTTCAGAGAGATGCTTAAAATATTAAGACAAAAGACAAAAAAAACTTAAGTTAACCGCTAAAAATACTAATTTCGTGAAAAGAATTTTTTATTCTGAGAAACAGGGACAAGCGCATGATACTTAATTGATTCGGTTAATTGGACAATTCGGTTAATCGGCATCTGGATGAATGACACTCTACTGTACTAACCTTCTCCAGCCAATTTTCCGCAAAATCTGTGGAAGGATGATCCTTTGCAGCATTCACCTTCTCCACAACCAGGCAACTCACCACAGTATTCAACGCCAACAACTGCTCAAAATACTAATTTCGTGAAAAGAATTTTTTATTCTGAGAAACAGGGACAAGCGCTTGATACTTAATTGATTCGGTTAATTGGACAATTTGGTTAATCGGCATCTGGATGAATGACTCTCTAACTGTACTAACCTTCTCCAGCCAATTTTCCGCAAAATCTGTGGAAGGATGATCCTTTGCAGCATTCACCTTCTCCGCAGCCAGGCAACTCACCACAGTATTCAACACCAGCAGCTATCTCCACCTATAATTGATATTGAAACAAAATATCACTTATAAATATTGTAATTCAGTGTTTTTTGCACGGTTGTAGAATCGGAGTTGAAAAGTTAGAATCAATTTATTTTTTTTTACTGAAGTCGGTGTTGCAAAAGTTAACGGTTGGATTAAAATTAGGTTCTTATAGATTAAAAAAGAAAAAAAGTTTTTGAACTTATAAAAAAATATTCAGACAACAATTTATAATTAGTATACAAGCTTAAATATTACTCAAGTTAATATCGTAACAATTATTCAAATAATAACTTGCACTGTAAAAAACGTTGGCGCAACGTCACACCAAAAATGGTGGCATCTACTTTAAATCGAAATAGTGTAGTGAAATGACATACATAACTCTTCGATCTAGGGTTTCATGTTTCATAACTCCAATAATCTTTGACACATCTTGGTTTAATATAGCCGCCAACAATTATGTTGTTCAATAACTTAAAAATTTATAAATACAGTAAGATACACGTAAGAATCAGTAGAGTTATTTTTGCAATACAATATAAATTTCGAATCATAAATTTAGAACGCATGTATACACAAACTCTTAAAATAAAATTAGTTTGTAAATAAAAATTTTGCCGTATCACAGAGAAAAAATTTCTGCTATGGAAACAAGAACGTTTCTAAAATTTCTCCCCTACCTGAAGAAGAAAAAAAATTTAAAACGTCTCTAATTCTAAATTAATACTTTTAATACTAACGCGTTGTTACATGGCAAAGTTATACTTTACTATATTTACATTTTAATAATCTAACTCTAAAATTATACTTTTAATACACAACGCGTTGTCGTATGAGTAAGTTATATTCTACAAACGAAACAATTGGAATTTAAAACTTAGAAATTATACACAAAATTAGAAATTTTCTAAATTTTGTATATTTGAATTGAATTTGATTCTTTGGTTTCAATTTTGTATCGAAAATTGAAAACTATAAACACAATTCCATGCTGTTGTTTTTTACTAAACTCACGGAAAACACGACATTCATGAAAAAATGCGTAATTTGATTCCACTGTTTCCTGTTCCTAAATCCTAATTTTGAAGGAAAAAAAGAAAGTGAATAAACAAAAGAAAATTTTAGAAAAACAAATCGAAAAAAAAATTTAAATATTTAAATTAACATCAAATATATAACATATAAATATATATGCTTATAAAACTGATTCATCTAAGCATCCTAATTTATTAAATATAAATGAATATTTAATAATGACAATTACTAAGCATTCAATAAATCATCAAATAACTGCAATTAAAAAAGCTGAACTTTAAAAAATAATGATCATATTGTAAGCTTTACTTACAGCGCAGACCACAAAAATCAAGGCTGCTATGTATCTCATTTTGTTGAAATTAGTTTTTCCTTTATACAGATAAAACTAAAATTCCAAAGCCACTGCAGTTCCTATTTATAAGAACCAATTGGAAAATGGGACACCTGGTTATATAACTATTAACATCTGGGATGCAACATGTTAAACATTAAACTGTCTCTTAAGTATCGAAGACGCATTTAAATGTTTAAATATTCATCATTGTGTTGTAGAAATTCCAGTGAATCAATTTGACATTGATAAGGAACTTTAAAAAAAATTGATAATATAACAATAAAAATGTCATAGAATTTAGATTGTTTTAATAATGCATTCCAAAATGTCATATTGAAAGTCTGAAAATTTAAATCTGAAATATGACATCTGAAGTCTATTGAATTGGTTCGTATTTTAAGGATGTTCTACATATGTTTGCCGGAAAAATTTGAAAAATATTGAATTGAAATACGATTTTTTGTGTATCCACTCTTAGAATTTAAAATAAACGGGGTAAAATCAGTTTTAAGTATGCCAAATCGTTCTTAGTTATGCCGCTTTCCAATCAGCAAGCTTGTTTGAAATCAAGCGAATTTTTAATGCTGAGTGCGTTTCTTGATTTTTTTAAAGTGGCGCCATCTATGGCCAAGAGTAAGACTTTAGCCACACAAACGCCACTGCCCGTTTTAAAGGGAGAACCAATCATACTTCATTCACTCACAGATCGTATTTTTGACCTCAACCAGGGAGTAATCAATCTTCAATTCAGTGCCCCTAGAGCAGGGTTTCTTAACCTGTGGTTCATGGACCCCTTAGGGGTCCATCGGTCATATTTTGGGGGTCCGTCAACTACTCCTAATTTTTAAAACGTTTGGATCAATAATATTTAATATTTAATAATATTTTTTTTTTCTTTTTGCTAAAAGGTGAAAATTTATACACATTCGAAACTACACTCTAAAAACTGTACCTCTGATTTCAGAGGCACAGGCTAAATGTACCGTGTATTTTCTCGCGTAAGAGGCACATAACTAATGTGCCTTTAAAAATGAGAGGCACCACTACAAATTAAAGGTACCAAAGCAAACGCCAGTCAATGCGCGGTACAAAAAGACTTTCGTGCCTCTGAAATTCGCTTCATTTCTTTTTCTTCGGTACGATCATGTAACGGAGAACAAGCGCATGCGCACATCAGTGAAAAATTTTATGACGAAATACGTTTTCTGTCCCCTCGCATCCACGCTACCGATGGAAGAAGTTTTCTACAAATGTGCTCTATTGATGTTATAAAAATGCTTGAATTTGGTAAGTTTAATACTTGTATCTTATTTTTATATTAATTCCTAAGTAACGACGGCATCTTTTTTATTAATACATTTCAATTTTTATTAGTGAATTATTAATGCTACAAATCTTATAAAAATGTTTAAGCGAGAGAGCTAACCCTAGTTATGTTTACATTTCTGTTGTAGTTGTATTATTTATGTTTTATCATTATAATATTAAGAGGAATGTTTTTAAAGTGCCCTATATTTGTTCTGTAGTGTTTGATTATAATTTTGTATGAGGTTTTCAATGTGGCGAT
>NC_092205.1:83062284-83262000 GCF_043381705.1 Parasteatoda tepidariorum | reverse complement strand
ATAAAATTCTAGAAAAGTAGTCTTTGTCGATAGATCTCTATTTTAGTATTTTGTCGAAAGCGCTTTTTTTCACAAATTTATGTATTACGAATTTATTTGGCGGTTTTTGATTTATATCACGAATTTACTTGTTTTATTATTGTTATTAGTTATTCATTAAAAAATGAGTCTCAGTCGTGCTGTTACGCTTTAAGATTTTATCCTGTAGCACATTTCTAATAGGTTTAACGAATTACATGTCATTTATTTGAATTCAAATTTATTTTAATGACTTAGTATTTACTAAAAAGATGTAATTTTTAAAAATAAAAAAACGTTTTTAGATGGATTTGAATGATTGTTTTGAATTCTTAGAATTTTGTGCATTTGCAATGTTCCTAAGTTAGTAACGAGCGAAGCGAACTTGGTTTGCGAAGCAAACCATATAATATTGCGTAGCAATTTTCGGGGGTTGGCGAGCGTTAGCGAGCAGGGGACGCAGCCCACTAGTATTAAATATATATGCTTATAAAATTGATTAATCTAAATAACCTTATTTATTTAATATAAATGTAAATAAAAAATTACAATTACTAAATGTTCAACGAATCAAATAACTGCTATTAATAAATCTGAAATTAAAATGAAAAAATTATATAATAAGCTTTACTTACAGCGCAGACCACAAAAATCAAGGCTGCTAGGTAACTCATTTTGTTAAAATCAATGTTTTTCCTTTATACAGATAAAACTAAAATTCCAAAACCACTGCAGTTCCTATTTATAAGAACCAATTGAAAAATGGAACACCTGGTTATGTAACTATTAACATCTGGGATGCAACATGTTAAACATTAAACCGTCTCTTAAGTATCGAAGACGCATTTAAATGTTTGAATATTCATCATTGTGTTGCAGAAATTCCAGTGGCTCAATTTGACATTGATAAGGAACTTTTAAAAAAAATTGATAATATAACAATAAATATGTCATAGAGTTTAGAATGTTTTAATAATGCATTCCAAAATGTCATATTGAAAGTCTGAAAATTTAAATCTGAAATGTGTTATCTGAAGTCTATTGAATTGGGTTCGTATTTTAAGGATGTTCTACATATGTTTGCGGGAAAAATATGAAAAATATTGAATTCAAAAACGATTTTTTGTGTATCCACTCTTAGAATTTAAAATAAACGGGGTAAAATCAATTTTAAGTATGCAAAATTGTTGTTAATTATGCCGTTTTCCAATCAGCAAGCTTGTTTGAAATCAAGCGAATTTTTAATGCATTTCTTGTTTTTTTTAAAGTGGCGCCATCTATGGCCAAGAGTACGACTTTAGCCACACAAACGCCACTGCCTGTTTTATAGGGAGTACCAATCATACTTCATTCATTCACAGATGGTATTTTTGACCTCAACCAGAGAGTGATCAATCTTCAATTCAATGCCCCTAGAGGTAATGATTTGTAATGGGAACTTGAAGGACTTTGTGATCCAGGCAGATTTCATGTGCACCTGTCACCAATTAACAAAAAGGGATTTTTTGGCCAGTGAAATTATGCAAAATAAAAATGGGTACATCTTAATAACTCTTGATCTAATGATTTGTTTTTACCTACTAAGATGCAATTTTAATTATTGGAGCACCTAACCTTAAATGGGCCAAAATATTCTATGAATGGTTAACCTATTCTATGGATGGCATGGGGTTACTATTTGTCATAAAAACTCCAGATTATTACTTCCGATACATAAATTATAGAAAACTCTTATGAATGGTTAAATTTCTCGTAAATTTAAACACAAATTACAATAATTAAACTTCCTAGAATATCCAGCCTGTTCACACATCGCCAACAAACGTAATATAAGCGAAGGGATACACCGGAAGTTTCCTATATTTCTTCCGGTTTTATGATGCTTGTTATTGTTTTAAGTTACAAAATCAAACCCAAACATATACGCTTTCTGAATAAACTTACCTTCTTTCGACAGATTTGAGTTCTTGACTCTCGAAATACGAAGAGTAGACGCAATCTACTGTCCATCATGCATGATTTTTAATCACAATATTAAAAAATAATCTTTTAGCAGATGATAAAAATTATGTGAGAATGATAAAAATTATGTCAAAAACAAGACATTCGTAATAAGTACCTAGCAAAGTATCTTGAGCATTCCAAAAAATCATTCGTAAGATGCATCATTTACATAAAAAAAAACACTATTTATCAAGTTTATTTGAGGTAATAATAATTTTTGGAAATGAAAACAACTTAAATTAAATATATTTCACATTTTTTAATATTTGCATGAAGGCTAACGTTATAATATGAAAATACAAAAGAAAAAATGTGAAGATATTTACAAGTTAAAGACAAAGCTAGGTAAAATAAATAAGGAAAGATATTTTTTTATTTATTTATGTTGCTGTTATTTATGTCACTTACCAATACCAGGAAGCCTGCCTGAAATCAGGCGAATTTTTAAGGCTGTGGGTGCGTTTCTTATTTTTTCAGTGGCACCATCTATAGCTACGAATACGACTTCAGTCACACACGTCACAGCCCGTTTTACAGGGTGGACCAATCATACTCCATTTATTCATCCACAGATAGTAATTTTAACCTGAACAGGAGAACAATCAATCTCCAACTCAGTATCCCTAGAGGTATTGATTTGTTATAGGAACTTGGAGGACTTTGTGACCCTGTTAGATTTCACGTGCACTAGGCACCATTTAATACACGGGGATTCTTCGGCCGGCGGAAATCGAACTAACGTTGTCACGAACACGAACCCAACTTCCTACCAACCACGCTATCTTGGCCTTTATTTATGTAATTGCCTTTATTTATGTGCCTTTATTTATGTGTCCTGGACACGTGCTCGAATGCCCTTCCGTAAATCAATCGCTTATTTGAATATATTTAAGATTATTTTAAATGTTTGAGCATTTATCCTCACTTTGCAGTAAACATCATGTAATTTGAACGTATACTTTTTTAATAATCTTTTTAGTTATTTATTTTTAAAAAAAGAAGTTGCTTGTGTCCACACTATTCCCATGACCAACCATATGTGTGTACAAGCTGTAAAATTGCTAATTGTTAAAAAAATTACTAACCTTGAACAATAAATAATCGAGTTTAACCAATAAAATGAGCAAAAAATTTTAAATAAAGTAAATACTTAATAAAATTATTCAAATTTAGTAAATAAATATCCAAATAAATACTGTGTTAGTCAAACCCCTTTTTTAAAACATAAAGCTAATATCGAAAAATCCACAGTAACCTTAGAGTAATTAAATACATTAACCTTACAGAAACTAAATATAGTAACTATATAACATTGTAATGCAATATCCAAATTAGCACTGTAGATTCATTTCGCTTAAACTCATTATCGATAAAGTAAAAACGAGTATGAAAGTTTTAAATGTGTAAATGAATCAAAATTATTTTATTTCTCTCAGAAACCTAAAAAAAATCATAAGAATTATATTAATATGATTATTATTCATCACACCACTATTTTTATTTATTTATTTTAATTTTAAGATAAAAAGTGAGAGATTGCGCATTCTACAAAATACTAATTACTCGTAGACGATTTTTTATATTTATTTCTTGTTTCAAATTTATTATTTTAATTTTTTTAAATTTTAAAAAATAAAATTGCATTTAATATCAAGCTGAAAATGTAGTGGCTCCATCTGTCGGTCTGTTACTATTAATTATTGATAAGAGATTTAAAACGAATAACACAGTAATGTTCGTTGAAAAATTTGATATAAATCAAATATCCGAAAAATAAAATGTAAATAAATACTGCCAGGTGAAATTAAAAACGATCATGTCACATTAATATTACTTTATTACACAGAATTTAACGAATAATACTACTAACTCATTGATGGGTTTAATATAGTACCTCATTGAGTGATTTAAAATTTGTAAAAGTAATAGAAAATTTACCTAAACAAAAATTATCGTTTCTTTAAATATGTAATATAATTTTTAATCATATTTTATCTGCAACGAAAAATCGTAAATCTTCATTCACTTTTTAATCTATTAACTATAATCACATTTAATAAATACTAACAATAAATTCATAACAATAAATTCATGTCATAAATTCCTGCAGATTTTAATTTTTCTTAATGCTTGCTCCATTGTTAGAAGGAAAAAAAATTACACAATAAAAGAGGCAATTTACTTTTAAAAAGTTCAGGGTTTTCAATCAGCTAGCAGTATTTATATTTAATAAGACTTCAATTTTTTTTTAATATTTCCTAAATAGTTAGTTACAAAATAACATTATTTATAAAATAACCTTTTACTAATGAAAGTTTTTTCCTGATTCATCCATATTTTATGTTACGTACATCTCAATATCGATTATTGGCATTATATTTGTGTACTGTGCGATAAAAAAACAGATGTCCTGATTAACTTTTGATTCAATGATCCTATCTTCTCGTACAAAGACACAATATTATGTTTCGTGAGTTAAACCTTAAAATATGTTAATTAATTAATGCATACGTTAATTTTATATTGCTACAGAAACGAAACATTCTTTCTTTCAGCAAATATGTCCTGTATTCGGCGGATTCGAATTTATGTGTCTCAAAATATCGAGTACTCGCTATCCGGTAAAAATTGTTTCTATAGTTAAGTCGGGAGATTTCACTTTCCATTTTGAATTTTTTTTTTTTTTAATTTCTGCTTTGAACAAAAATGACATATTGATACAGACAGGGTTTCTCTTTAATTCAACATTTTCAGTTGTTATTCATTTTTTAAATATTAAGACAATACGAAAATTCCATCTATCACCTATCAATTAAATATGTAGTTAATAAATTAATTTAAAAAATTAACAAATATATCACAAACTATTTGTGTTAATTCAATGAAATAGTAGCATGAAAAGATTCTGCAGATTTCAAAACTTGTTGGATTCTTACTATAAGCACCAAATGCTTTGATCGCATTTAAAGTATAAAATAATGTACTAAATTCGACCACACAGAGAACATTATCAAAAAATATTTTATTTTCATTGTTACATTTAGTTCAACTGTACAATATATGCATACAGCACATACTGTTAACAACTAAAATGGTTTCTTAATGCATCTCTTTGACTTCTAAAAAACAAAAAGAGTAAATAATAACATCATTTATTAATGAATAATTTCATAATATGTAGTGAGGTTCAAATAAACATTTCCCGTTTTATATTCAGTCAAGAAAAATTATAATTAATTGCAAACATAATTGTGTAAAAGATCTCTTTTGATTCAATAATGACAATTTTGACAAAAATGTAACAAAGTTAGAGAACAAGATTAACGTGATAGAAAATAATCTGAAGGATACATATTGGGTAAATTTAATAATCTGAAGGTAATCGAAAAGGTAAATAGAAAATAATCTGAAGGTAAATAGGTTGGTAAGATTAAAAATTAAATAATCTTATTTGTTAATAAAAAACAGGAATAATCTGTAAATAATGTTCACAAAATAATTTCACTTAACAAATAACACTTACCATTTTTCCCAACAAAAACTGTGTTTAGGAAAATTCTTGTGATTAAAAAAATATTAGATAAATAAATAATAAATAAATAAATAAATAATAAATAAATAAATAAATAATAAATAAATAAATAAATAAATAAATAAATAATAAATAAATAAATAATAAGAATGCTTTTGTATAAAATGATAATAATAATAATATTACAAAAAATTTTGCTAACTTATTTTTAAATTTTGAGATACAAATATTTCAAGGAAATTCCTAAATTTTTTTAATTTTAGAGTGTTTATCACTGAAATTCTACTCAATAAAAAATGTTGGTGCAAAGCCCCCTATTGGTGCAAAGATGCCCCTCCCCCCTTTAGGTGTTGAGGTAAACTAAATACATTTTAAGTACAGAACTGTATACTGTACGAAATTCCGGATCAAATTACAGTATAAAATACCGGAGCTTTGGGTGCATCATCCGTAAATTCCATTTTACCGTAAAATCCATTTTACGGTAAAATTAACTTTCAATAAATTAATTACTTAATTTTCATTGACGTATTTTCATTCACACTATTTTTAATTTTTATGAAGTTTCTGGGTAAATGTTGCACTTTATTTGTGTTACTTTACATTCTTAACTTCATGTTTTAATCAAAATCTGAAATAATCAAAAATATATTGAGATCTAAAATAAAACACATTCCGGAAAATTTAAACTATTTTTAGTAAAAAAATATGAGTTTTAATTTGAATGTATCCACATATCGCTGAAATTCTAAGCTGTAAAAAATATTGTTGTACAATTACCCCCACTTTTGATGTTGAAGTAATCTAAATGCATTTTTAAGAACAGAACTGTACACTGTAAAAAATTCTAGATCAAATTCCTGACTAAAGTACTGGCGCTTTGGGTGCATCATCAGTAAAATCCATTTCATCCTAAAATCCATTTTTACCGTAAAATTAACTTTCATTAAAATAATTACTTAATCTTCACTGACGAATACACTATTTTCTATTTTTATGAAGATTCTGGGTAAATGTTATACTTCATTTGTGTTACTTTACATTCGTAACTCCATATTTTAAATCAAAATCTAAAATAATCGAAAAATATATTGAAATCTAAAATAAAACACATTCCAGAAAATTCAAACTATTTTAAATAAAACAAAAATCCTTAATGTGTCGAAATAGTATTTCTTTTTTTCATTTCAATAAATGATTTTAGTGATTTATCCAATTAAATCTACTTTTTGTTTGTTCTAACTTCCTTATATTTTCTCGTGTAAAAGTGTTTTCCTTTCCGTATACATATAAGTAGTTGGGTATTTATCATTTAACACAGTGTTTCCCAAAGTGTGGTACTCGTACCCCCAGGGGTACCGGAACAGTTTAGCGGGGGTACGCGTTCTTATGCGAAATATCTTGCAACAAACGAAAATTTCAAAAAATTTTATTTAAAAACAGAGCTAGTCATGAGCTAGTTTGCGATTACGTATTTTTCTATTGGCTATTTTTTGCAGAATTAACAGTTAGTAATTAGTGGTGTCAACAGCTAGCTGTGATTTTTAACTTTTCTGCAATTTTTAATGGTAAAAAATACATTCATTTTTTTAATAGTGGTACACAGCGTTACAAAACATTTAAAAAGGGTACGCCAAAGTTAAAAGTTTGGGAAACACTGATTTAACATAAATACATTTAGAAGTTTTTCATCCTTGTATTTATTATAAATGTTCTAAATAGATTTTTAATTATTTTGTCTAAATAGTGATGTATTTTCCTGACAAAGATATTCAAATAAATTTTATTTCCAGTACTAAAGGTTTAACGCCTTACCCCACGTCGATAACCCTCTAATCCATACCTATTTAAAATGATAATGGTATTATAGGTCATAATGCTATAGATCAGGGGTGGCAAACCTTTATGCACCAACGTGCCAAGTTTTCTAAAAAAATTGTTTAATGAGGTCATAGAGGTGCCGACAAATAGTTTTGACTTCGTGATTATTGGGTAAATAATAATACTAAATACTATCAACTCAAAACTCTTTGCTTACTACGAAAAAAAAATTTTGCAATGTCTCAGTTATAAGCGTAATTCAACATAAAGTAACATCAGTGTGACGTATGTTGTTGCAGATTAGATGACAAATAACTTATATTAAGGTTATAAGACGTTAGTTAAACAGAACTGTTAATTTTTTTTGCTAGTTATTTATTGTTAGCTTGGAGTTTTTTTATGGTTATTAATTGTTTTCTTAGCATTAATTGTTAATTTTTTCCGTTAATTTTTTGTGAATTTTAATTTAATTGTTAATATGCTTCATAGTGAACTTTGTGATCGGTGGCGTGCCCAAAATATTGTGTCGAGTGCCACAAATGGCACGCGTGCCATTGGTTCGCCATCCCTGCTATAGATGGTCCATTTGATGCTTGTGTTATATTTGTTAAAGGTTTGAAGCAAATAAAATTACAATTTACTTTTTATAAGGTTTTTATTTATCGGAATAATAAATAAAAACTTTTTTCATTCATAGAAATATGTATGAAAACTTATTCAATTATTAATATAATTTTACTTGAAATTCAAAAGGAATGTATACTTACAATTGATTCAGAAAAAAATATTACTCTTTTTGACATCTGTTGATTACCTATATAATGATTTTTGGGATAAGTATTAGCAATCTGCTGTTCTAAGTGTTTATAAAATGACACTATGCATAGAAAAAATCAAGGTCCCATTTTTATCAAAATACATGCGCAAAATAATTGTATCAATTGTTAAATAAGTTGTTCATGTGTGGTATATAAACATTGAATGAGATTAATCGTAAATGAGTGTACAAAACGAATACATAAAAAAAATCGTTTCATTGATTTATATTTTTCGTAACAGACACTAGAATCTTTCGATCGAATCACCCCCAAAAATATCATAATTTTTCTTTGGCACTCTTTATTAATTTTTAAAAAAAAGTGGTTACTATCTATTCTAAGTATAATGTATTAACTAACCATAATGTATTAAGTACACTGAGAAAAAAAATTCGTGTACTACCAATTAATTACATTTCTTGCGACAACAAAAAAAAACATAATTTTGGAAATAAAGCATTAAATATCCGGAATTTAAAGCATACAT
The DNA here is from genome assembly GCF_043381705.1 of Parasteatoda tepidariorum. Classification (NCBI taxonomy): domain Eukaryota; kingdom Metazoa; phylum Arthropoda; class Arachnida; order Araneae; family Theridiidae; genus Parasteatoda; species Parasteatoda tepidariorum. Next base: position 83,253,320 of record NC_092205.1, on the reverse strand, counting down.
TTAGTAATTTTTTTCCATTCATATGACAACGGTTTACCGAAAATTCTGGTTTTCCAAAGTTCTCTTTGCCACGCATTTTGAAAAACAAAACTGAAAAGTCAATTTGACTGAGTAAATATTTTTTTTTTTGCATGGTCAGAGATATCATTATAAAATTTACATACTTTACCACGTTAATCAAATTTTATCACACTCTATAAAACTATATTTTATTAATAATTTTGCAAACATCGTTACCAAAACACCTCGGTAAAAATTACCGAGATTTTTGGTCTTTCCATAGACCCAGAAACATGGTAAATTTTACCATATATTCTGGTAGTTTTGACCATACTTTTTTTCCCAGAACACTATAGCCCCCACTATAAAGCAATAAAAATTTATAACTATATGAATTCTAAAGAAATTATTTTAAAATTTATCTATAACCTTTCACGTGATTTACGGAAAATTTACTAGCTTTATTTTATAGATGCAATAGATAGTAAGTTAACATGCATTAACTTACGCTGCAGAACATGCCGTCGCTGCATGGACATGCCACTTTGTAATTTTCAGCTTTGTTTCGAGGTTCACAAGGCTCACCTGAATAGGGAAATAAAACAAATATTTAAAAGGAAAAAAAATTTAATAAAAAGTTAAGCAAAACACAAATAAAAGGCTATTTACAATAAACGTGTAAATTAAACATTACAAGTGTTGTACAAAAATATTTGTAACAATTCATATACATAAATTTAATTAGTGAATTTACTAAAAGGTATCATTAATGGCTTACGTATGAATCTAAATGTCAATATTAGGTTTATTAACGGTTAACATTAACGATTCTTAAACATTTTTAACATTTTATGATGATTCTTACTGAAAGGTATCATTAATTGCTTAGGAATGAATCTAAATGTCAATATCAGGTTTATTAACGGTTAACATTAACAATTCTCAAACATTTTATACATTTTATGATGATTCTTACTGAAAGGTATCACTAATTGCTTAGGAATGAATCTAAATGTTAATATTAGGTTTATTAACGGTTAACATTAACAATTCTCAAACATTTTTAACATTTTATGATGATTCTTACCTTACTGAAAGGTATCATTAATTGCTTAGGTATGAATCTAAATGTAAATATTAGGTTTATTAACGGTAAACATTAACAATTCTTAAACATTTTTAACATTTTATGATGATTCTTACTGAAAGGTATCCGATTCTCAAAAGTAAGTAACAAAACGTTAATATTAGATTTATTAACGTAATTGTTGAGAATGCGTATACATAAATTTAAACATTTTATTATGATTTTTACTGAAAAATATCATAATAACAGAAATTTGATGCAAAACGTTATTTAGAAACTTTCCAAAAAAAAAAGTATGTTTTTTTTCTTTTAAGCAATAAGAAATATTTCCGGGATGTTTTATATCTTTTTGTATCTCTTCGTAAATCAAAAAAATATTATACGTCTTTCTCTTTTTAGATATTACTTTTAGGCATATGCTCATAAGCTGTTCTATTCAGACCAACTCTACGTATTTTTTTGTCTAAAAATACAAAGACGGGATTTTTTTTTGCGTATTACTCTAATAAATTAACATTATTTTAATTAAATAATGGTTAATTACAAACTAAATAAAAAAATTCTTTCTATTCATTTGTATTGCTCTTGGCATTAAACCAGCATACTACGTCAAATTTAAACGTAACTCCTTTTTAAAAACTATTTTTAGTATAGAAATAATATGTCGTCTACAAAAGACACACTAAGTTTTAGTTTAAACCTAAGATAAGGATATTTCATTTCAATAATGGCATTTTAAAAAAAAATACCTTAAACATAATAAAATTCATTAGGTTATTGCAGCTGCTGGTGGACATGTTTTTGCATATTTTTATTTTATAAATTTTTAAAGTAGACTACATACCTTCATCAGCTAATCGTCTACAGTACCGATGGTAGAATCCTCCTGAACAGCACATCCCTTCACCACAATGGGGTAAAGAACCACAGTACCCATCACCTAAACTTACTCCAACCTGCAACAATTCTCCAAAGCTTATTATAACAAGCCCAAATTACCAATAACAGTTAAAGTTGTGTTGAAAATAAGCTCCCCGGGCGAAAAATTAGTGATCTTTAAAGGATTAATTAAAGGAATTTTTTTAACCGTTCATTTCCGCCTCTAAACTTAATAACCGTTTGGGGTATAACCGTTAGAAACTGAGACCTCAAGATTTTGCCAAGTACTTCCCAACCCAAGAACACAATCTCTGAGGGTTTGATGATAAAAGTCTGCCAAATAGTAGAAATCATAATTTTGGCATTTTACCCACTATCCTAACATGTTCCACAGACTTTTTAAAGGGTTGAAGTCAGGTGATTATGCAGGTTAGTAGAGATGTAATAGGGTTGACTTTAAGACAAAAACTGAATCAACCATAATGCTGGCTCTTGTTAGTGAACTGTAGAAAATTCCGGATCAAATTAGAGTAAAAAGTACCGGCACTTAACAGTAATTTGATCCGGAAAATCTTACAACAATGGCAAATCGGTACAATCTTACAATCTACCTGTTCATACCCGTTCTTTTTACCATGAATTTCATTTTTACCGGAACATACTACGGAACAAAAAACCTAATACTCCGTAATTTTTACAGTAATGATTAACATAAAATCGTTGAATTTAATTAAATAAATATTGAAACATAAATTACGGTATAATATTTTACTGCAAAAATTAGATTTTGCTGTTAAAATGGATTTCGCGGCTAAAATGGATTTTAGGGTAAAATGAATATTGCAGTAAATTGGATTTTGTGGTAAAAATTAATTTTACGGTAAAATGGATTTTGCGGTAAAATAAATTTTATGGATGATGCACCCAAAGTGCCGGTACTCAATAACCTAATTTTATCGAATTTTTAGCTGTGTTGTTACCTGAACTAGTAAGAAACATTTCCCCAAACATCACAAATTCTGTTCCGTTATAAAATCATATCTTGTACAAATTCAGAAATAGTTACCTCTTTCTTTTGTCCTATTAGTTTAACCCGTTAAATAAATAAAAGGAAATCGCTGACTAGTGTACACGACGTAGCAATGTGTTGATTTCAAGAATAAAACATTTGATATTTCAAAAGTATGAGTATATTTTTCAAGATTTTTCAATATGACAGTTCATGTGATAGTCTTAGTTCCTTTTCTAAGATGAAAATGAGAAAAGAAAAGAACTCTTTGCAGCACTTAAAAAAAATAATTATAAAAATCAACATACTGTAGAACCTATCAGTATAGAACAATTTCGGGAAACGAATTACAAAACATCTTTTTCCAATTAAAACCAGTACAAATAAAACATGGTTCAAATTTCGAAACAGGCATTTTATTTCATAATAGATCTATCAGTAAATACAATGCATACAAAATCAGTAAATACAATGTATTTTATTTTTTCTCAAAAAAAGTTTGTCCTCTATGTTAAGATTTAGATTACGAACTAAAACATCGAAAACGGTACTGGGCGAAAAATTATTTTCGAACGCTAAAGTAAACACGAATACATTATTTTCTCACTGAAAAAGCTTGCATGTTTAATTTTCGAATTCGTTTTTTTATGAAAAAAAATTCACAATAAATTCTTAAAAATTAAGTCATTTATCACTGCAAAGAATTTTACAAAAACAATAATCAGATAGTAGTAAACAATTGGATTGATAGACTAACCTTTCTAAATCTGTCAAAACAAAACAAAAATATAAGCAAATTTTTAAAAACAACTATTTAATTAACCACATTTTATTACTTCGAGCATAATTTTTTTTAAATTTATTTTGAGTATTTAGTTTCTATTCATTTCTACTCAAATTTATTTTGAGTATTTAGTTTCTATTCATTTCTATTCAAATTTATTTTGAGTATTTAGTTTCTATTCATTTCTACTCAAATTTATTTTGAGTATTTAGATTCTATTCATTTCTACTCAAATTTATTTTGAGTATTTAGTTTCAATCCTCAAACTAACTTTACATTTTTATACAGTTTAAACTATTTAATTTTTTAGAAATTTATATTCATTGAATTACAAACTGATACTAATAAAATTAAGAAGAATCCAACTTACGACGCAAGCAAGAAGAAATAAAACAAAAAGGTGTTTCATTTTGCTGACCTATATTTCTCTCTGCAAGCTAAATCAGTGTAAAAATTACGTCCTTACAGTCCATTTAAATCAAGTTTTTATCACATGTATACGAAAAAATAACACCTGTTTCATAAAATGTATCATCTTAAATGAGATAACTTCGAAACTATCACAAACATTACTTGATAATATTTAAATGCAAATGAATATGCAAAATAACCAAAAAATAAAAATGAGAAAAAAAGTAATTACAAAATTAAACTGGGAAATATCACAATGTTCGTATGTATAATGATAAACTAGTATACTGGATACTTTCTATTCACTACCATTAATACAAAATTTCAAAAAACCTGAAACAGATGAAAAATTAAAAAAAAAAAACTGATAGCCCTCAATACGAATTCATCAGATTTTGACACCACTTTTGTTCCAGCTTAAATATTAATGTTTGACCCTAAATTGGAAAATATATGGTCAAAACTACCAGAAATATTTACAATATTCCTGGCTCTATAGGAGTACCGAAAACCTCGGTAATTTCTATCGACGCGCTTCGGTAAATTTAACGATAAAGTATGGTTTTGTAATACGTGATAAAAATTAAGCAAGCATGGGAAAATTTAGTAAATTTATCATGATACCTAAGAGTATGTCAAAGAAACCATTTATGCGGTTAAATTTAGTTTTCAGCTGTGTATTATTTTTTACTAAATGTAAAGTAATAAGAGCTATTTCGAAAACCAGAATTTCTGAAAAAACATTTACCATATGGTCGAGAAAATTTCAATATGAAGGTTTTAAATAACGTATATTTTAATTTTGATAATTCTTAACGCATATTTTAACGTATATTTTAGTTAACGTATATAAAATTAACGTATATTTTAATTTGAATAATTCTGATTGTTTTTTATTACATGACTGTGATTATATATAGTTCGGTAATTTTGTTCGAATTCTTTTTTCTCCATGCTTATAAATACAAAGTTTCGAAAATATATTTCTGCCAGTATACCTAAACTGTATAGTAATAACTTAGTATAGTAATAAGTTTTGTTTTTACTCACGAAATACAAAAAATATTGAATTAAAAATAAATATGCTTAATTATCTACATTGGGCAAACATTGGTGAAGAATTCTTTCTCAAAATATTGAGAGAAAAACTTTTAAGCAAAGAAGAAAATAAATATGAGTTTATTTTCTCAAAATTTGATTTTACCTTCAATAAACTTGATTTATTGATACTTGATTATTGATATCAAAACAACTTTTAAACTGTCAGTGCCAATCACGAATATGTTGGTTTCAACTATTTTAAACACTTTGTCAAATTGCTGTAGTGGAGAAAAAAAATTTTGGATATTTTTCTTTATAATACAATGTTGTATTGATATTTTTAATCATAGATAGAACAAAAGTTCTTGGAGTGTAATTAAGGTACAGCTAGAAGCCATCGTTAGAGGTCATATTCAAAGGATGACACAGCTTCGATTTTCAGAGCAGTCCAATGTGTCCAAATCAACTATCCCAAAATATTTCAAATGCTGGAGAATCTAGGGTGGTTAAGTCCAGAGATAGACTACGCCCTACCCATAGACTGGTAGACTACGCCCTACCAACCATGGAACTTGATGAAAAATTTCACGTACAAATCGCCAAAAACCTCGCTACGGTTCAACTCCAATTGGTGCCGATATTTCAATTCCTTAATAATTCACTTAGAACAATAGGACAAAGATTAGTCGAAGAGGATAGATTAGATAGAGAATTAGAATCAAGAAACTATTAATTTCATATAAAAATAAAAATAAAAAATGCTTGGTATTGGTTAAAGCAACTCTACGGTGGACTAGGCAAGATTGGAATAAAAAAATTTTGAAGTTATGAAGCAAGTATATGCCATTCAGTTCTGATGGAATCATGAATATAAAAACACTTATTGAAAAAAATCGATTCAAAGACCTATGGTTAAATTCTGGTTAAGATCATGGATCCTCTGGAGATTCGTCAGCCCCCAAAGTATGGGTCCCTTGCTTCACGTCCGTGGTATAATGAACTGACATTTAAATAAAGATATTTTAAAGAACACTATACTCCCATATTTCGTAAATTTTTTTTTATCTCGACGATACTGATTCGAAGCATTTTTCCAAGCATATTCAAGCAGGTTTGGCATACAATGGTGCCCATCGTCTAGAATTGCCTAGTCAATCCCCAGACTAGAATATTATCGAATCTAGGTGGGAAAAGGTTGAAAGAAGACTTCATAAAAAGGCAAGGAATTGTGTATATTAATTTGCACAACTTTAAAAAGAATGGAAGAAAATGTTGAAAAGTACAATCGTTTCCCTAACGAACTCGAAGATATCAGGCTGCTATTGATGAGGAAAGATATTCCACCAAGCTTCAATTATGTTACAAAAATTCTTTTTCTGGTACGAGTAGTTCTTTCTGTCATAAAATTTCCTGGATAAGCTATCATCTTTAATGTGTGGTTTTGTAGATTTTTTTAATAAAAAAAAAATTCTTGTTTCAAATATTTTTTCAAAGTACCTTTATCTTCTAATAACTTTTTTAATATTCATACGAAATTTCATCCAATATTATACCGGTAGATGAAAGTTACTCTCAAAAAATCAAAAATTGTTTTCTTTTTGGCCTCTACTTGCAGATAAAAATTTTTGCAAAGGTTGCACTCTGGAATTATTCCTGTCTATAACTATCAAGTTTAGAATTATTTTTTTATTTATAACGACGGTTATTATTTATAACGAATTATTTTTTTATTTATTTTTTTATTTTTTATTTTAGCATAAGAGTCATCATTGAACCAGTTTTTTGCCGTTCACCACTGGTTACATTTATCCGTACGGCATTGAAAAAAAACTAAAACTTAACTTATAACTTATTTACATTACTTTTAGTACTGTTAACAGCAAATAGAAACCTATTTAATCAAAAATAGCATTAAAAGTTAATTATTTTATTAATGTGCTTTGAACTTTTCTTTAAAAGTATCTGTATACATTTAACACTCTTCCCTCTTTTATGATTTGTCTTTCATCAAGAATTACATTTATAACACCCAATCAACGAAACATCATAGACTTCAAGTACATTTTTCATGTATTTTATATAAGAATGGCGTAGCAACTTTTAATCGAAAGTGTATTTTCTATTTTGTTCAAAACTTTTTTCATTGAACCAGTTTTTTGCCATTCACCACTGGTTACAATTATCCATACGGCATTGAAAAAAAAACTAAAACTTAACTTATAACTTATTTATATTACTTTTAGTACTGTTAACCGCAAATAGAAAGCTATTTAATCAAAAATAACATTAAAATTAATTATTTTATTAATGTGCATTGAACTTTTCCTTAAAAGTATCTGTATGCATTTAACACTCTTCCCTCTTTAATGGTTTGTCTTTCATTAAGAATTACATTTATGACACCCAATCAACGAAACATGATGTAAGGCACTCATGATTTCAAGTACATTTTTCAGGTATTTTGTAAGAATGACGCAGCAACTTTTAATCGACATTGTATTTTCTATTTTGTTCAAAACTTTTTCATTGAACCAGTTTTTTGCCGTTCACCATGGGTTGCATTTATCCATACGGCATTGAATTGCAAACTTCGTCCACTCGAAAGCATTCAGAACTCGAGATCTGTGCAAACAACAGAAGTGCCTAGTCTATTCATCCTATCAGCTTTGTCTCAAGAAAAGTGACGTCATACTTTTTTCTGACAAATTTCCTCAAGAATATTTTCCATTGCGTCAACTCAGCTAAGTTTTTCGAAATAAGCATGCAGTTCAAAGTTTATTTGCACTAATTAATAAAAGAATCAGCAGGAAAATAGTGTCCTTAGTTTTGACACAATCTGCGCAACGAATAATATTTTTGATATTAAACTTTTTTTGAATTTATTACTGTTTATAAAATGAAAACGCCATCTAGCAGATAAATGTGATTTAAGTGTTAAATATTTGCCTTATAAATAATTCGATTGTAAGTATAAATTTTTTTAAATTTTTTTCATTATTATACTTAATTGACAAATTAAAATCGATTAAAAGAACAATCTCCTCAATTTAAGCACAGACTGCGTTGAGAACTATATTTTTAATATAATTATTTGTTGCGATTATTCCTTCTTTATAAAATGACAACACCACCTAGAAGATAATTATTATTTAAGTGATCAAATATTTCTTATATAAATAATTCGATTATAAAATTATTTTTTCAATTTCTTTTTATTATTTTTAATTGATACATAGCAATCAGTTTGAAGAATAGTTCTCTGAATTGAAACACTACCTGCACATGGAATAATATTTTTTAACTTGATGTTGTTTATAAAATGTTTATTATTGCTTATAAAATGAAATCACCATCCAATAACTCAATGTGGTTTAGGTGTTAAAATATTTAATTTATATATAATCATAAGTATTAATTATAGTTTTTTAATTTTTTAATTCGAATAAATTGAAAGAATAATAAATAATTTATAAATGTAAGTCTTAACTATTTTTTTAAAAATTCCTTAAATTCTAAACTCATAAACTGGAATCTGTTTAAAAAATATTTCTTATAGTTGAAACACAACCTTCTCAAAGAATAACATTTTGGATATTTATATTTTTTAAAATTAACGTTGTTTACAAAATGAAAATGCTATATGGTAGATAAATGCTTTTTAAATCGAAAATATTTTTTTATAAATTATTCATTAATTTTCTTAAAATTTAACTTAATTTTTCTAATTTTTTTCCCATTTTAATTTGAAAAAAGATTTAACTATTTCAATAATATCAAACAATTTGACTTCATTTTCGTCTACACTGCTAGAAAATTAGAAACGTGTTGCACCATAATATTTTTCAAATTTTCGAAAATTTTTATGAAGTTACGTTTAACCATATTATCGTACATCTCAAATCAAATGACTCACTATTGTTTTAATATGCGGAAACTTCATTCATTTAAAGACCTTATTAAGGTTGCACCATATTACAGTCAAACAGTATTATGATTCAAGATTGATTCATTTCTTCTGTGAGTGTCCAAAAATCATATTAAACTTCAAACAATACAAGTGAGAGCGATAAGGTGTTTAAAATATAGTTTGAGGAAAGTTAATACTACACCGAGGAAAAAAATATGGGCAAAACGATCGGAATATGCTAAAATTCACCGCGTTTCTGGGTCTATGAAAATCCTAAAAATCTTGATAATTTTTACCGAAACATTTTCATGCTGACATTATCAATAATATATGGTTTTATAAGATGTGATTTAATTAGGTAATTTTATCTTGATATTTTAGAGCATGGCATAAATGCCATTTATTCAGTTAAATTTGCTTTTTGTTTCGTATTTTTTTCTTAAATGTGAGGTAATAAGGAGTATAATTTTGAAAACCAGAATTTCTAGTAAACCGTTACCACGAGAAAGGAAAAAATACCAGATAAATGGTTAAAATACTGCTTATTTTGGTTTTATTAACCTGAATTAAGTTGTTTTATTTACCAGAAATGTCATTATCATGCAGTATAGTAAATTTACCAGAATTTTATTTTCGCTTTGTAATATTTGAATTAATAATTTTTAGTTACAAATGTTGCTAAATATTTTTTAAAAGCTTGGTTAATTAATCTTCACAACATTATTGCTTTTCTTATGGTTTACCCATTGATGTCATAAAACTCTTCACCAAACCTTTAGTTTTTTTCCAACTATAAAATATTAATCTACGATAATGCTTTAAGGCAAATATTTCTATTTAACATTCAAACTATTTCCTACGGCATTCTATATTCATTGAAGATAATGAATAACAATTTCTTTTTTTTAATTATTTTGAGATAAATATCAACTTTAAAAGTATCTATATTGCTCCTTTTTAATTAGAAATTGTTATCATAAATCACTTCAGAAAATCTTAAGTACTTTTAACTACAAAAAATTAATTTAACAAGTGCTTTAACACAAAATATTTCTATACAAAATTCAAACTATTACTTACTAAATCACTTATTATTTAAAGGTAGTGAATAATAATTCATTATTTTTAATTATTGTCTTACAAAAATTTATTTCAAATGTATCCCTTAATTATCTCATTAAAAAATATCTTATTAAAAAAATCTTATTGAAATCTTCGTATTAAAAAATTGGTATCAACAATATCTTCATCAAACCATTAAATCCTCTTATCTTTAAAAAATTACTCAATAAGAGTATTTTAAGGATAATAAAATTTCAATATAGATAAAATTTCAACAATTTCATTCGGCATCGTATATTAATTAAAGACAATGAATAAAAAAATTTTATTTTTTATATTCTTTTACATGCTCACTTCAAAGTTATCCGAATTACTTTTCATTAAAAAAAACAGATCATGAATTTAATCATCAAAATTATCATAAACTTTTAAAAAAAATATCCTATAACAGTTCTTTATCAAAAATATTTCAAAACGAAATTCTAACTATTTCTTGCAATAATGCATATTAACTAAAAATAACAGATAACTTTCTCTTATTTCTAATTATTCTTTCACAAATAATTACTTCAAAGAGATTCAAATTACTTTTCATTAAAAAATTTACATCACAAATCCAATCATCAAAATCCTTATTAAATCCTCATAAACTTGAAAAAAATTAGCCTATAATTTCTGCTTTAACACAAATATTTCAAAACAAATTTCTAACTAATTCTTGCAATAATGCAAATATTAATTAAAAATATTAAATGAAATTCTCTTCTTTTTTAATTATTTTTCCACAAATAATCACTTCAAAGATTTCCGAAATACTGTTCATTAAAAATTTACATCATAAATCCAATCATCAAAATCATCATTAAATTCTCATTAACTTGAAACAAATCAGCCTATAATATTGTTTTAACACAAATATTTCAAAGCAAAATTCTAACTATTTCTTGCAAAAACGGATATTATTTAAGAGTAATGAATAACTTTCCCTTACTTAAAATTATTCTTTCTCAAACTTCAAAGAAATCAAAATTATTTTTAATTGAAATGAAAAGTTTAAGGTTTAAAAATCTGATTGTAATTTTTGAAGTAAAATATTGTTTTTTTTTGTTGTTAATCTTAATTTGAATACCTTTTATACTTTAAACAGTTGCGCAAGATTAGATTTCGTTCAATGAAAAAAATGAAAAAAAGAAAAGAAAAATAGAGATATACTTTTCGATTTCGACATTCTTTGTTTACGAGCTAAATTCTACTTTTCTGATTTTACTCTTTCTTTTTTAGTACTCTAGAAATTTTTTATTATGCATTTAAATACGTAAATAATGAAGCTGCTACGGTATTTAATAAAGAAAGTAAGTAATTTCATTATAATTTTGTATTTTTATGCAATGATTATACATATATATAAGTATTTGAGGAATTAAATGAAACACTTTCTATAATTATTTATAGATTTTTATTTCTGAAGCATTTTTGCTCTATTTATGAAAGCTGAAAATGTATTCATTCCTCATTAATGTTTAAATTTTTTTTTAAATAATCAAAGAATAGAATCGAAATAAGATCTTATTAAATCAAGTATGGAGTTACATTTAGATATTAAAAATTTTTGCAAAATTATATTTACGCAGCATGAGAGTGAACGAGAAATTTCAGAACCAGCTACCCAGTATTTCAATTTATTCTTACATTTTTACTCTTAATATATTCTTTAAAAAGCTATTCTTAGTATAATGAAAATAAAGTTATGTTTTTCTATTCATATCATCGCTATAATCATCTTCACTTTTTTTTCCAGTCACAATTATGATTTGACATTCAATACATGTTTTGAAATATCTAAACCATATTTTTTAGGTAGAAATGTAGCATCCGAAAGTGAAGTCTTTTTAAAAGACGAAAAGCAACAACAATTCCTGTTGGGCCAAAATTATTAGATCTGAATTAACTTAAACAGTAAGTTTTTTTTTTAAATATGTATTTATTTACCAGCTACATAATTACAAAATATTCTTTGTTCTCGAAGATTTACTTTTATATGGACAAATGTTAATGTTATTCATTAGGAAATGTTATTCATTATTGTGCAGAACAATAAATAGTGTTTTCAAAAATTATTATTTTACTGAAAGAAATGTTACACGGTGTTTTCAATTATTATTTCAGCTTTGGTTTCGTCATTTAAATCATTTAAACCAACGAAAACCTTTTGGAAAAATTAAACGAATAGTTAGTTACTTAAAAGAGGAACCGGTTGCACCTCTTTCCTTGTTTTAGAGATCCCCTTACTTATTAAGATGTTGTTGCAGTTCATTTACATCGCACTAGAGCTGCACAATGAGCTATTGGCGACGGTCTGGGAAGCATCCCTGAGCATGATCCGAAGACATACCATCACAATTTTGATCCTCTGCAGAGGGGATGGCACCCCCGCTTCGGTATCCCGACAACCGGCAAGCGAAGTTGAGCACTTTACGGTAGAACAGTTTAACGAAAATCCATACCGCGCACCCTCTGTTCCTACGCAGACTGATTCAAGTGGCCACCCACCCGCAAACTGACAGCAGCCAGTGATGCTTGACTTCGGTGATCTGCTGGGAACCGTGTCTTAACGATCACTGCGTTAACTTAAAGTTCACTGCGGGACCTTACTTATTAAGAGGCAAACATGAACATTCAAACCGAAACAGTTTTAGCGTCTCCGCCCATTCGTGTTGAGTATTCATTTGGCCACCTACCAAAAACTGGTGGAAAGTCACCCCAGACATGTGTAGGCTGCCAGCGATGCAAAAGGGAACATATTAATGTTAATATGTTATATTAATGTATTAATATGTGCTTCAAGATTATTCTAGTCTATGACGCCGGGTGGTTGGATACTTGTGGACAGATGGCGTACAAGCATCCAAATTTAACCTCTTTCACACTGCTGTTTTAAAGAAAATAGTCTTTTAATATTGACAATTTTTAGAAAAAAATTTGTAAAGCGATATAAAAAAAAGCAGTATAAATGAATGAAGTGAAAATTTTGGTATGATTCAATTAGTATGCAGCAAACACAAAATTTTTCCTCTTAATTAGAATGAAGATTTTTTATTTTATTTTATAACCGTCGTTGAACAGCCGACCCAATTTCATGGGTTTACAGCTACTAATGTTCAACTCCGTAGCCTTGTAATTTTTGAACCAATCCAGAAGACAAGGAAACTCCAGGATCAGTACTCCCAAAGATATTGATTTGTTATGGGAACATGGGAGGACTTCGCGACTTGACAGATTTAACGTGCATCAGTCACCATTTACTACACGGGGAGTCTTCGGCCGGCGAGGATCGAACCCACGACCTCTTGGACATGGGTCCAGCGCCCTACCGACCAGGCTATCCCGGCCCTAGTATGAAGATTTTGATTAATGGTGGAAAAGATGAAATGCCCCCCCCCCTTGCATAGGCCCATCGTTTAGAAGTTTGGGCAAACAATTATATATACCCTCTTGTTACACTCAATTTACGCTTTTGTTTTCATATTTTGTAATCTGGCAATCTTTCTTTAAATCATTCCTGTAAAATTTCCCGTCCATGTAAGTTGATCTGATTTCGCTACTCGCTTTATAGTCCATTTTTATACTGTTTTTTCTTTTTCTTTTATTTTATTTTCTGTTTATACATGCTATTTTTACTTATTTTTACTTTTTGTGTTATACTTCATTTGTTATTTGTTTTGTGTTATACATTCATTGTTAATATATTTTGCTTTGGCTTTTTTAATACAATATCAGAAAGCACACTGTTTTGCGGATATAATCGTGTGGGCTGATGAAAAGATTGTATCTTTTTTTTTCTGGTTTTTTTAAATAAAATTTCATCCTTTTTTTTTTTTTTTTTTAAACTGTTGTTTGATATTTTTTTACTTATTATTTCCCCCCCCCCTTTTTTTCATATGTCTATAATTTTCTTTGTTCTATTCTTCATTTGAAACAGTTTAGTCGAGAGAGCGGTTTAAAGTTTTCATCCCTTAATGTTATTTAGTTATTTATTTTTGCATATTTTCCCATATTCAGGAAATTTTTTTGAGCAAATCGAAACCTTTTTATTCACGATCGTAATGTTTGTTGTCGCACACAGAGATAAAAAGTATGGTCAAAACTACGAGAATATTGTACCGCTCTATGGGAACACCGAAATACTCGGTAAATTTTACCTAAGGGCTTTGTTAATGATTTTGATAACATTTAACTATAAAATATGGTTTTATAATATGTGATGAAACTTGGTAAGTGTGATGAAATTCGGTAATTTTATCATGATATTTCACAGCATGGCTTAAAAACCATTTTTATTGGTAACATTTACTTTTTAGTTTTGTAATTTTTACTAAATGTTCTGTGAGAACTATAATTTTGAAAAGCAGATTTTCCTGTAAACCATTACCATATGAGTAGAAAAATTATTAAATGAATTGTTTAAATATCGTATACTATTTTGGTTTTGTTAACCATAATTAAAATGTTTTTTTTGTGTGTCTTTTTACCAGAAATGTCATTACCTTACGGCACAGTAGTTTTATCAGAATTTTTTTCTCCGTATAACATTGCTTCATCGAAAAAGCAATTCTTAATAATTATTTATTTATTTATTTTTTGTTTGAATTAAAAAATGCATACAAATTAAAATGTATACAAATTTTAAACTTCTTTCACACAATGTAATTTATAACGAGAAAATATTTAATTGAAGAATAATCAGCCGACTGGTTTAAAGGAAATGAACATTCAAAAAAGTAGTAATTTTAAAGTTTCTATGCAAATACCAGGCCTCGAAAAACCGCCCGTCCTCGGCGGTCAAAAATTCCCCGCGGACAACGAATTTCTCGAATCCGACGTCCGCGCGGACAGCTATTTTCCCGTTAATGTTCGTGATACACTTTCAATTTTTGTTTTCTTACAAGTGGAACTGGTAAACGTCATATTTGATTCATTTAAAAAAACGCAGTACTCTCGGATAAATTTACATTCCAGATAGATAACTTGACCTTTGCCATTTAAATTATTTCATAAAAGAAATAAATTATCTCATAAAAGAAATACTAGGTTACTATTAGTAACAAAGTATTTCTTTTGTTATTGTGTAATGTATTCCTAGTATTTATAATCCTAGTAACTACTAATTCATTGTGCAATTTATATAAATGTTTGTAAAAAATAAGAGAAAATTATATTTTTATTTATTTAGAAGCTACGGGTTAGTTTTAAAGGAGGACGGGTACATTGTTGGACAAGCCGTCCTCGGGGACGGGTAAAATTTCTGAGTTTTTTCGAGCCCTGGCAAATACGGTTCTTTTTTAAACTGTTGTACACACAGTTTCTTAAAATGCATTTATTTTCATTGTTATAATATGCTTTAAAATACAATAAAACCTGATGATAAATGCAATTTATGATAATGAGCTGATCCCTGATTAGTGTGAATCTTTATAGAAGCCAGTGATTCTAGCAATCTTATCAGAGTTCTAGAAACATATTAAAACAATAACCATCCATTACTTATCAGTCAAGAACATTCAGATCAACAAATCTGAACTTGTTCCAAAACACAATGTTCTACGTTTTTCCCATTCAGTCATACTTATTCCGGAAAACAATACATTTTCAATTAATTATAGTCTGCTGTCATTTTTTTAAGTCGATTATTTCATTCAGATATTTTCGTTACTCTATCTACTTTTAAGAGCTTTTTTCAAATAAGGGACAAGGGGCAGATTTTGTCACTGCGAAATAGCAGAATTCTATTGTGATAAAAATAAAAGCTATCTGATATGATATTCACGTTTGATTGCGCATCAACGTCGAATCTTATAGCAACACTTAAGATTAAGGCAATGAATTTATATTTTTTTAAGCATGAGAAAATATTATTTTCACTAGTAATTGTATTTCAATATTTTCAAAATTATATTATAAAAAATGTATTTATTAATATTATTCAGTTGAAATCAGATTTACTTTTATATGTTCAGAAACATGTATGAGTTATTTTGTTTTCATAGTTATTTTTTATATGCGTCGACATTTTTTAACATCTTTTGTAACTATTGTTTAAAGTTCAACTTATTCAATGATTTTAAAATTTTGCACGTTGTTTTACATATCTCAATACTTTTAATAAATTAATTGAAATTTAATATTCACATCATAATTTATTTCAGGTCAAAAATTTGAGTAAAACACAATGAGGTTTTCTTAAATTACCTTCTCTATAAAAGTAGTATATAATACTATGAAAAAAACTACTTCACCTAATTTTTAAAAAATATGTTCTCGTAACTTTAATGAATTGTAATTCTTGTTAAAAGTAATTGCATAATACAATAAAAGTAATTGCATAAATTTAATAACTTTTAATAAATACCCCATTGATAATAGTGAAATATATTTGTAACTCAAAAAAAAACTTAATTTTCTTAAGAGAAAATTATTAATCTTGGAACGTCTTACAACTTTAAAAGGACACATTATTTATAATACATTTCTTTAAAATAAAACTCATCTTAAATAGTACGATATAATTTAGCAAATAAATGTTATGCTGAATTAGATTGTTCATAATCCATATTCTTTAATTTTGATAAGTAGTCAAAAAATATGTTATGGATCTGAAGTATTATTTGTTTATGAACAAATATTCATCACAACTAAAATTTCCATTTTATTTTAATTTAATATTGGCGCATTGATTGCTGATATGCACTATAAAAGCAATATTTGGATCATTATCCAGATTGCAACAGAGGGTAAAATAAAAATTATAGCAAAAATATTAGTATGACTTTACTAATTTATATTCTTGCTTTTGCATCCACTTTAATTCTAATTTATTTAATCTATACTAACTGAAATTTCATTCACGAGTTTTAAATTTTAAGTAGGCAGAAGTGAATGACCCAAGTCTAAAGTCTAATATGAAATCTAATTTAATTTGAAGAATTGTTTGTTCGCAGACAAACAATACTGCATTGTAAGTAGTTCCAAGAGTTGGTNTAAATAAGAGAAAATTATATTTTTATTTATTTAGAAGCTACGGGTTAGTTTTAAAGGAGGACGGGTACATTGTTGGACAAGCCGTCCTCGGGGACGGGTAAAATTTCTGAGTTTTTTCGAGCCCTGGCAAATACGGTTCTTTTTTAAACTGTTGTACACACAGTTTCTTAAAATGCATTTATTTTCATTGTTATAATATGCTTTAAAATACAATAAAACCTGATGATAAATGCAATTTATGATAATGAGCTGATCCCTGATTAGTGTGAATCTTTATAGAAGCCAGTGATTCTAGCAATCTTATCAGAGTTCTAGAAACATATTAAAACAATAACCATCCATTACTTATCAGTCAGAACATTCAGATCAACAAATTTGAACTTGTTCCAAAACCCAATGTTCTACGTTTTTCCCATTCAATCATACTTATTCCGGAAAACAATATATTTTCAATTAATTATAGACTGTTGTCATTTTTTTAAGTCGATTATTTCATTCAGATATTTTCGTTACTCTATCTGCTTTTAAGAGCTTTTTTCAAATAAGGGACAAGGGGCAGATTTTGTCACTGCGAAGTAGCAGAATTCTATTGTGATAAAAATAAAAGCTATCTGATATGATATTCACGTTTGATTACGCATCAGCGTCGAATCTTAAAGTAACACTTAAGATTAAGGCAATGAATTTATATTTTTTACGCATGGGAAACTATTATTTTCACTAGTAATTGTATTTCAATATTTTCAATATTATATTTATAAAAAACGTATTTATTAATATTATTCAGTTAAAATCACAATTATTTTTACATGTTCAGAAACATATACGAGTTATTTTGTTTTTGCAGTTATTTTTTATGTGTGTCGACATTTGTTAACATCTTATGTAACTATTGTTTAAAGCTCTACTTATTCAAGGATTTTAAAATTTTGCACGTTGTTTCACATATCTCAATACTTTTAATAAACTAATTGAAATTTAATATTCTCATCATAATTTATTTCAGGTCGAAAACTTGAATAAAACACAATGAGATTTTTTTTAACTCTCAAAAAAGTTCAATTAACTTTCTTTAAAAGTAATATATAATACCATGCAAAAAAACTACTTCACCTAATTTATAAAAAACATATTCTCGGAACTTTAATGAATTGTAATTCCTGTTAAGTAATTACCTAATACATTAAAAGCAATTGCATAAATTTAATAGCTTTTAATAAATACCACATTTATAATATTGAAATATATTTGTGACTCAAAAAAACCTTATTTTCTTAAGAGAGAATTATCAATGTTGGAACGTTTTACTACTTTAAAAGGACGCATTATCTATAATGCAATTCTTACTCGTCTTAAAATTAAAACTCGTCTTAAATATTATGATGTAATTTAGCGACTAAGTATTATGCTAAATTAGATTGTTTGTAATCCATATTCTTTAATTTCTTTTAAGTTTAAATTTGATAAGTAGTCATTAAAATTTATTATGGATCTGAAGTATTATTTGTTTATGAACAAATATTCGTCAACGTTAAGATTTATATTTTATTTCAATTTAATATTGGCATTGATTGCTGATATGCACCATAAAACTAACATTTGGATCCTTATCCAGATTGTAACAGAGGGTAAAATTAAAATTATGGCAATATTCTTGCGTTTGCATCCACTTTAATTCTAATTTATTTAATCTATATGAACTAAAATTACATTCAGGAGTTTTCAATTTTAAGTGGACAGAAGTGAATGACTCAAGTCTGAAGTCTAACATGAAATCTAATTTAATTTGAAGTATTGTTTGTTCGTAAACAAACAATACTTCAAATTCGCGATCAAGGAGCAAAGACTGATACATTAGGGCAGGGGTGGAGAACCTTTATGCACCAGCGTGCCATTTTCTCTGAACAATTGCTTAGTGAGGCCATAGACGTGCCGTCAAATAATTTTGACTTCGTGATTATTGGGAAAATAAAATACTATCAACTCAAAACTCTTTATTTACTATGAAAAATAATACATTTTGCAATGACTCAGTTATATGCGTAGTTCAACTTAAAGTAACATCAGTGTGGCTTCTGTTGTTGCAGATTAGATGACAAATAACTTATATTAGGTTGTAAGATGCTAGTTCAAGCATTACTGTTAATTTTTTGCTAGTTATTAATCGTTAGCTTGCTTTTTATACTTATTAATTGTTTTTTTGACATTAATTGTTAATTATTTGGTTAAAA
This sequence comes from Parasteatoda tepidariorum, assembly GCF_043381705.1. Lineage (NCBI taxonomy): Eukaryota > Metazoa > Arthropoda > Arachnida > Araneae > Theridiidae > Parasteatoda > Parasteatoda tepidariorum. Next base: position 83,233,874 of record NC_092205.1, on the reverse strand, counting down.
ATTGTTTTTTCTTTTGTTTGTTTATTGTGAATTTTAATTTAATTGTTAATATGCTTCATAGTGAACTTTGTGATGGGTAGCGTACTCAAAATAGTGTATATATTCACCATCCCTGTACTAGGGTGTTGGCCTGAATCATTACTTTTATTGTTGAAGAGGGCTCTCCCAATATAATAAAACATATCAATGACTTTCGATTAAAAAAAAAGTTGATGCCAGAAATAATTTTTAGATTATGCAAATTTCGTACCATACTTGTGAAATATTTGGTGCAAAATTTTGTAGTAAATGTTTGATTATATATGAATTAACATTCTTAAACTTTTAAAACAACATTTATATTACATGATAAACGCAAACAATTTATTCTTTTTACTTTAAATTCTTTCTAAACATTAGAACTTGAAATCATTTTCTATTTTTTTTTTGTTTTGTAATTTTTTTTTACTTTTTTTAACTAACTTAGAGACACCGCTTTTCCATTATCAACTTTCTTCCGCTTCCTTTTTATCTCTCTAAGAATAAAATTTAAAAAAACTAGTCACAATAGATTTTTCTATGAAAAAAAGAGAGCGGGAAATTTTTTGATGGAAATTCTAAATTTTTCTCTGAAGAAAAGGGAATGCAAAATAATAGAATAAAGAATAAATCAGAACAAAATAGAGAAAAATGAAATTCAGAATCTAATTCAATATCATCAAATATGCATCACATTCTAATAGAAAAAAAATGTAAAGAAGAGGAAATATGTTCGTGATACACTTTCANCAAAAGGAGTGAAACAAAAGAAGAAGAAAAACTATTCAATTTAGAAAGAATAAAATGAGTTGTACATATATAAATCCTTAAACGAGAGAATTTCAAGTGAACTTGAATTTATTAAATACATTCTACTGACAAGATAGTTTATCAAACTAGACCAATAACGTAATAACAAACGTAATAAATTACTTAACTATTCAAAATAACTTCGTAGCATATGTGACCTGATATGAGCGACTTTTCCCATAAATGCGTCGGATTTAATTTCAATGTTTAGTCAGGTGTTGACACAATATCAGCGTCACATCACCCCGGGTTACCTGATAGCTGTTCGAAGTTATCACTTTTCTCATTTTGTTCCGGGGACTTTCAATCATTAGTATAAATCTTAATTCCGTTGAGAGAGGTGTCCTTTTTAGACGCTCTGTTAAAAATATTGTCCATTCCGATGGTCCAAAAGCACTACTCTTCATTTGTTTTGTACGTAACTTGCATTGAAAAAGCAAGGGAGCAAGAAACGTTGGATCCTACAAACTTGTTTTGCTACTGTCCAGCACAGCACAAGGTTTAAATTAAATTTTTAAGTAAATTATATTAAGTGCGTTTTTTTGTGTTTCTCGAGGTTAAAGTGCCAAGTAAGTATAATATTTTTCATTTATTACTACGCAATTTGCTCCTTTTTTTGGAATTTGTTTATGCAATTTGTTTTTTAAGAAATGCAATCCAAAACGCTTCTGGAGTTTGCATCAAATTTACACTAAACTGGGTTATTCATAATTCCCTCCGAGGTTTCGAAGCGTTAGAGTTAAAAAAAAAAGAAGAAGACGAATATGAAAAAAAGAAACCTGTGAAATTATTCCGAAACTATTCAAGTTTTACTTACATACATTACAGGTGTTCTATGTGTGAACCCTTGGTCACACGGTATACATCAATGCGATAGTCCAGTTTCTGCCCGGAGGGAATTATGAATAACCCTGTATTGTGGCTCAATTTACGGACATTAAGCAGCATAGTGAAACGAATATTTAAAAAGTGTATTGAAGAAGAAAAAAGCAATTTGAGAAGCACAAATTAACATTGCCCTTTCGTCCCTAAACTAAACTAAACTCAGTGACGTGACAGCCCATAGAGGGCCATGGCCTACTCTTTTCTTGACCTTGGGCTCTGGGGTGCAGGAACATATGTTCTGGTTAGGCGGTCAGCCGAACGCGGAACCCCCAGTGTTTAGTTCCCAAGCATGCTTGGTACTCATTTATCGACCCACTGAAGTGATGAAAGGTTGAGTCAACCTTGCCAGGCCCGAGGATCGAACCCAGGACCTGTGGCACGGGAGCGCAAAGCACTACCACTCAGCCACCGGGCTTTTGTTTCGTCCCTACCGGGACATATATGTCCCGCTAACAATTTCAAAAAACTCTATGGCCTTACATTGCTTTTAAAGAACTTCCACTGCAACTAGCAACTTATAGTAGACCTTAATTTTTGTAGTACTTGCATTTTTTCCAAAAAAATACACATAGTTAGAAATTTGCTGTATAATGAACCGTAATATTGATCAAACTTATTATAGTCTTAATATAGTACCAATTTAAATCTGCTAAGAGGAACCATATTATCGAACTTTTTAAACTTGATTTCGCAATTGAACTGAAACATAGTTTAGTTCAACAGCTTATTAAGGTTTCATCACATATGTATGAAATGTGATTCAATGTACCAATTTTGTGGTTTAACAACAAACTGATTTTTCTGAAAAACTGCTACAAAAAAGATTTTAGCTGAAAATCAAATTCCACCATAATATTTTTCTCAATTTGCAGAAACATTAGTAAGGTATCCAATATATTATCGTTTAAATTAATCCTTTTTTTTCAACTGTATTATTATAGTACACTCGTTTAAATCAAAATAAACACTACTAAATTTTATTAAATCTGTAGCAAATTCACCTGATATCATGGGTAACATTTTTCATCTCATATTAGGGTTGAAATAAATTTTTATGAAAGTGTATTATTAAGTAAATTGTATTCGTGTACTTAAAATAAATACATGTTCCTCAAAGCGCATTTGTATTTATTTTTAAAGCATATCAAACTCCCCAAAAATCAAGAAGTTTCTGTAAAATTATAAACTAAAGTTTCGCGCAATAATAATTAAATTACAAACATTTCAAATGAAAAACATTGAAAATAAAAACATTGAAAAATCGTAATTCTTTATGGTAAATAGAAATTGAGCAATAAACATTTTTCCGGAACTCCCAAAAAGGTGGGATTTCAAATTAAGATGTTTAAGTTAATGCTAATGCAAAGATTCGAAAATGAACCGAACAGAAATTATCCTTAAAGGTTTTTGTATAAAAAAAAGGATCATAAAATCAAAAATTATATATTATTGTCGGAAACTCAATAACAATAAATTAGAAGTTACTATTATATAATAATTATTCATATTTTTTTCATTTCGTAATAATAGCTTTTACTGTTTAGATATTACTAAGCTGGCCGTTCAAGGGGAATTCGGAGACGTTCAGGCAAAGGAGCGAGATAAGGGATAAACTGATTAAAAAGGTGACATCGTAGACTGATGAATTCTGCACCAAAAATGACAGGTGAAATAATTGACGTACACAACAGCGACAACCCCCAGACCAGGGTTGCTTTGGTTCGTCAGATTAGCGCAACAGTAGGAGCAGGACAACCAATACCCACACCCATTACTGCCCCTGGAAATTTGCAGTGTCCTCTGGAATTCTGGATCCAATCCCAATCTTTCCAAACTGAAACATCACCTCTTCTGCAAAAAGGTAACAAACTTCCATTAGCTACATAATCTTAAAAATTGCATTTGCAGTTATTTTAAGACAATTGAAACTGGATAATAGGGAAAAAATTTCTTTGTTAGTGCATTACAATAAATCTGCAGAAGAAAATAAAAACGTGCTTTAATTGAGGTAAGCAGTAGAAGCAAATAATCGGCCCTCGCAAGATTTCGCAGCTGTCAGTCATGTCTACGGCTTTTGTCAAAGCATAGGTTACTGGATTGCCGCATGTGAGTGGTAATAGAATATGACCAGCTGATACCGAGCAACCTGGATGGTAGAATAGAATCCTGCAGAGTCGTGGTGGCTCAGGGGGTATAGCACTTGCCTCCAAATGGGGTGACCAAGATTCTAATATCAGTGACGGCTGGTCAATATAAATTCTGCACTCGGCTCGCACTAACCACAGTGCTGACATGGGTTAGGATTCCCTTGCCGTCGGATTAACTATGGGAGGCTTTTATAGTTTTCCTCTTTATGCAACGTAAATGCCCATTACTTCCACCAGAGAGTTCTCCAAGAAGGGTAGTTTGTCCTAATACTCGATCCAGGAGTTCCATTGTCTTCTGGTTAAAAAAAAGTTAAAAATTACAATGCTGCGGAGTTGAACATTGGTAGTCGTAAACTCAATATTGGGTCGGCTGTTCAACGACGGTTATGAAAGAAATAACTAAAATAGAATCCTGCAGAATTCGCTAATTTTACCAGAAATTAGCATTAGCTCTACGTTTAATATTAATCTCTTAAAAAATTATTTTAAAACAGCTGACTCATTTTAAATTAAAAAGGCAAGTGTTTGGAAATAATTTATAATTAGTTTCCTAATTAGAGCACTGTTAAAAAAAACTATTGCTCATATTTATTTATTTATTACAAAAGATAAATTTTGCCTCCTTTTCTTTTATGGTTATTGCCAAGAATCTAAAGAGTGAACTGCGTTAAAAAAGCGACAGTGATGAAATCTTGAGTAAACTAAGCTTCCACATTCTCCGCCAAACCAGGATTCAGGTTTGAAGCATTGAATCAGCCAATTCAGACACCAACTAGTGGTCAATGGACTAGCTTAATCCCATTTACCCCAAGTGCAATTTGAGACAATCCACTTCAAAACTGATTTTCGAATTCTATTTCGTTATGTAACCCTTTACACCAAATAATATGCTACTTTTATAACTGCTGTAAGTTCATAATAGAGTTAAATTTATACTCTTCTTATGCAACTGAATACGGCATTAATATGTTAAGATTTACTTTTCTAAATAATACAAAAAATCTTTTTGTTAAAATTATGATGTTTTACTTTATTAATAATCTGAGTCATCTCGTACATATGAAATTTTTTCTGTAGAGAGATAATAACTCCTGCAAGAATGAATAAAAAACTCAAGGAAAACTATAAAAAAAATTATGAGAAAAATAAATACTTTAACCCATGATGATATAACTAAAGACTATGTGAAACCATTGTGAAATTATGAGAACAAATGTGAGAATAAATAATGCAACACATAACAAAAATTCATTCATATAAAACTTCCTGTGAGGCTGTTATACACGTTTGCAACAGAACTTAGGCACCTTATTTTTTTTCCAGACGTTATTACAAGTCAAAGCTGTTCGAATTAATGACTATCACCGATGTTTCACTCAGACGAAATTCGCTGTAGTGTTAATCTTTCGAATAAAGCTCACTTACACGTGCAAAGATATCCGCTGTTCAAACTCCTCGTGTTCATTATTCAAAACTCCTTGGCGTGTAAAGTGAATATAAGTGATTGCTGAAGTAAATATTATGTTATAAATTGATTGCGTTTTACACAATGCTTTGAAAGAAAAGACTTTTTTGCGATTACCTTCTAGTTTCAAACCATATATTTTGCCTAATATTCGATTCTTCTTAGAAATAAAATTTTTTCAAAACCCATTCCCGAATTGTTCTTTTTTTATGAATTTGAAACATCTGTTATGCCAGGAAGGATGGAATAAAATTTTTAGTGACTTAAATTGTTTCTTAATAATTGCTGTAAAATATGCACCACGATGTATATTTTTAGGACCATTACCACCTAAACTAGATTACTGTGCCATCCCCGGTGAAAATCTTTTGTCCAAAGCACCAGAAGATGTTCCTAAAATCAAAGAAACCGATGAAGATGAAAAGAGTGAGACGATTTGTTCTATTTCTTGCCAAGTGTTCATACCTTTTATGATTGCTGGTTTTGGCACTGTAGCTGCTGGCCTTTTATTAGACATCGTGCAAGTAAGTTTTCGATTTCTTACACTTAACCAACCGATAACTTGGTTCACTTTTATCAAGCTTAAAATTAACATAATCTAAATTATATAATGAACACAGTTTGGATAGTAATGTAGTTCATTATGGAATAATTGCGATTCATTACGGGTTACATAGTGAAAAGAGAAAAAAATTCTAGTGAAATTACCTCACTGTATGGTAATGACATTTCTATTTTTAAAAAAATCTGGTTAATAAAAACAAACTTCTGGTTATAAAACACAATTCTAGTTTATAAAAACAAAACATACGGTATTTAAACCATTCATTTTGAAATTTTTCCGTTCATGTTCTAACGATTTACCGGAAATTCTGTTTTTCAAAATTATAGTTCTTATTACCTAACATTTAGTAAAAAATACAAAGCTGGAAAATAAATTTAACCGAATAAATTATTTTTATGCCATGCTCTAAAGTATCAAGAAAAAACTACAAAATTTTATCACATATAATAAACCATACATTATTGCTAATTTTACCAAACACATTACCACAGCGTCTCGATAAAAATTATCGAGCTTTTTGGCGTTACCATAGAGACAGAAACACTGTACATTTTACCACATTCTGGAACCTTTGACCATACTTTTTTCTCTCAGTGTGTTCGACTTTAATTAAGTTGAAACTAACTGCTACAATAATGCTGTGTTCAAATTTGAACTAAAATATTGTAGTATAAAAATGAAATTCATTTTAATGTAATTAATTATAATTCATATGATTCATATAATCAATTAACTTTAACACCAGTTCAAAGATGTGTCTATTAAAACTGAACATAATAATATGTTAAGTTGCCTCAAATTTAAACGATTTTTGAAGTTTTAATTATCATATTATCAATCAGGATTTGAACCAATTTTTCTAGAAGTGTAAGAAATTTTATTTTCTTTGCCAAAATATTTTGTTAAAAAACTATTTTGCAAGAAGAAGAACTTCTTCAGATTATATTTCTTTTAAAACTGGGAAAATGATTTTATTTCATAACAAAACTGTTAAAAAAATTATAAAACTGAAAAATTTCTGATTGTTTCTGAATTTCCTAAAATTTTAAATCTAACTTTTATTCTCAAAGTACTTATTATTTAAAGTAATATTCATTATCACTTTTATTATTTTTCTTCTGTTTTTTTTAGAAAATTTACGGATAAAGGGCTAACAAGGATCAAAATTATATTTAAACATCATAAAAGTTTTCTTTACTTGCTAGTCTTTTTGGGATAAACTCTCTACTCTTTAAATGCTTTTAAGTAACTCAACATACTAGAACCTAATATTTAACTCTTCCTTACAGTCCAGAATAAAAGTTACGAAATAATTTTGAAATAATTTTGTTCTTCCTGCATATGCACTTCACATAAGCTACTGATAAAAGAAACTGAAAATTATTGAAAAAAAATTTCATAAATAAAAAATAAGGAAAGTATGTAATACTAAATAATTGTTTTAATAAATAAAGTTTGTAAACGAGTAACTTTATGTAAACTGAGCAAAGAAGAAAAGCTTATTAAAGCATTTAAGTATTTTCTTATTTCAAACATCTCATGAAGTAAAAATATACAAAATCTGGTTTATAAAATATATTAATAAATCACATAAGTAAAATTTTGATTAGAAATACATTGCTTCAAATTTTTTTGAAAAAATATTGAGAATGAGGCTCTAAATTTCTCATTTTTAATTTCTACTCTATCTTATGTTTCTTTGGGTTAATTTCAAATTTTAATTTCTAGAGCTGGGACGTATTTACCCAAGTGCCAGAAATGTTTGTTATGGTGCCAGCACTATTAGGATTAAAAGGAAATCTTGAAATGACATTAGCTTCTCGAATCTCGACATTAGTAAGTAAACGTGCAATTTTCCTTTAAAAAAAATAAGAAGAAAAAAAAAGAAAAAAAGACTAAATTAAAGTTTTGGCAAAAAGTAATGGAATCCGACTTCATCCGAAACAAGTATCCAAATTTATTCAAAGCAAATTCTAACCTTGCCGAAATCAATTCAACTCAACAACTCAATATCAAACCAAGGCAATATATATGCTATATGAAATGAATAATTCCAGAGCATCAAGCCACAGGGATGATACGACAAGATGATACGACAGGGTTGAAAAGAACTTTGCTGTTATTGAAGTTACATTTATTCCCAAAGCTCCAACAATGTGAGACAATCAATGATTTATCAATTTTTGATGACGAAAATATCTGTCACACGTGTTCCCTTTATCTTAATTTTAAAAAGTGACTCTGTTGCTCAGTGTAGCCATGGTAGGATTGTTGATTAAAATGTGTCGCAATCCTGCCGTACATAAGTAAAAGTGGTAAATATAAGAGACTGCGTTCAAGATTTAACGTCTCAAAATAGAACTAACATACATTTTACTTAAATTTTAAATGACTTATACGTAAGGTATATATATATGTAAAATTTTACTACTTATATACAAAATGAGTGATAATTTTTAATAATTTAGTTAAAAGCCAACACCTAATCAAAACTAAAATATTTTTAATAAACTAAAATATTTTAATCCTGATTCAAAAAGAAGAGCGCAATGATCCTCCCACACTTTAAACTCAGTTAGTCAAAAGTTATCTGAAACGAAACCTTACTCTTCCTGCATTTGCGATAAATTATTAAAAGGAGTCAGCAAATTTCCCTCTAAACCGGTGTTTACCAAAAACAGAGTAGGACCGGAAATCCATTTAATCTTAACTCTTTACTTTAAGTATAAGAAAAGGCAATTAAATAAACAATCAAATTAGAATAAAAATAAAATTAAATAAATTAAATTAAATAAGTTGAATTAAATTATAAATTAACTTTTGATACCATTAAAGATATCCTAACAATATTCACAAATGGGATCTTTAAGAGATTTTAATTTCGTTAACAAGTCAGAAAACCATTTTAAAACTAAAACAAACAGAATATTACCAATTTAAAATAAAAATGCATAGCTTATCTATAAATATAGGCTATATATTATTAATTGATACCAATTACTGGAAACGGGTAATGACACGCAAGAACAGAAAATGAAGTGGTAAGTTAGTAGCAACATTCGGAAAACTACCTATATTTTTTAAATTATTCAAAAGAACAAATCTATAAATAACAAAATTAGACATTTATTTTACAACTACAGCTTAGGTAAACACAGCGGGAAAAGAAATAGAGCACTATAGCCCAGATGTTATCCATAGTTCAACTCGCTCGATGTAGGATGGTTCCTCACGGATAAAGTTGGGGTGTGCTGTAAAAATATGTCAAGATGTTAAACAAACTATAGGAGTTTAGATTTAGCATTCCTTATTCTTTAAATATCATTGCCACACCCATAACATAAGCATCACCCACATTATTTATGTTTTTAACATTTCTACTTCTTAATTAATACAAATATTCTATCCCCCAAACGTTACAAATCGCTACAGAAACTTCATAAACGTGTCACACTTATGACGTTTAAAAAGAACAGTGAGCAAAACAGAAAAAGATATCTCCGTGAGTAACCTTTGTTTTAATGATCGGATTTGTACAAACTGGTTGCTGATCTTAATGATTCAAATAGATGAACTGAAATATACTAATATATTTGAGCTTATTATACAGAATCCGAAAGAAAAATCGTATTTTTTTAAAATTCACTTTCTGCTGAATTTACTATCTAGCAAATTCGCCACTTTTCAAGCAAATAAAAAAAATTTGAAACAATTTTAAAATTCGTTTATCCAAAAATAGTTCTAAGTAAAAACACACTTTTTATAATTTTTTTTTCATATTTTATTGTAATTATGTATTCTGTCTGTCCATAGGAGTACAATACTTTTCAACATATGCAATACTCTTAAGGTATACATCTGCTATACATATAAATTATTATTTTAGGCAAATTTAGGAAGCATTGACACTTCAAGAGAGCAATGGAGAATGGCCCTTGGAAACATATGTTTATTACAAGTAAGATTGAACAATTTCACAATTACTTTTTATTACGCTTACATGATATTTTTACAGTTTAAAATAGTATTTTATAATCATATTTCTAAGGAAAATCTGAGAAACAATAGATTAAAAATAGCTATACATTATTTATTATTTTGCAAAAAAAAGATACGTATTTTTAAAAAAGCTTTTTTGATAAGCATGAAAACAAATGGAGATTACTGCTTCCAAAACTTTAAACAGTAAAAAAATATATTGCTAATGCGCAACTCTAATGCAGTTACAAACAAATCAGAAACTGCAATAAAATTGATTTATTTTACCAAATTTCAATTACTTCATATTAAAATTATAGAAAGTAAAACTTATGACGTGAGTGCAATACCCTTTTCTTGAGAACAAAACGTCAGTGACTAAAAAATTTAAAAAACGTTCAATATATAAAATGTAATTCTGCAGTTAGAAAAAATTGAAAAGTTTACTCTTATTTTTATTTTAGCTAGTTTTTCCCACATTCTTGACTATTTATAATTTTTATTACATTTTGTACTACAATTTTGACATTTGTTTCATAAAAAAACATAACTACGCATTCTTTTATGCACTGGCTTCATTGCAGCAATAATATAAGATTTACATACTTAATATAATTCAGTCTAATGCCAAGCTTTATAATATTTTAACGTTTATTTTGTAATTGTGGATGTCTGAAGTACACTATACTACAATAGTATAGTAAAGTACACTGTACTACACTGTACACACTTTTCCCGCACTCAGGGTGTCGGTAACTTTTCGCAGTTAAAATCTGATATACCGTAATTTTTATAGTAATGATTATAGTAAAATCCCTGAATTACTCACAAAATACATATTACTGTAAAAATTACGATGTAATATTTTACGATAAAAATAGATTTTAAGGATAATACACCCAAAGTGCAGCTGCTTCATAAGCGTATGCGTAAATGTAACCTTAAAACAAACACTATGTTTTATCATTAACACTAGATTGCCTAAGGAAGTTATCTTGTCTGCTTTTAGTTTCAATTAGAAGGAAAATGATGTATATAATGACACAATTTCTTAGAATTTTGTACAACATGTATTTTTTTATTGTTAATATTTACTAATAACTCGTTATATAACTGTGAATAATATAAAAAATACTAAAAATTAATTTTAAACAAATTTCTTTACACATTATTTATTCTTTTACAATCCAGTCGTTTTGACTGCTTTTGGGCAATATAGGTATAGTGAATTCGCGATAACTCGAATCTGATAGGACTGACGAAAAACTTCGACAAATCGGAAGTTCGACTTACCGTTAGTTTAGGTTTTGGACTTTCAAAATATTGTCGGATTATTTAATTAATGCTTATTAATTACAAATCTGCTAAATGCTTACAATATTTAAGATCATTTTTCTGACAAGCCATTTACGATAAGACTGTTGAAGCACTTTATGATACCCTGATCCATCGGCTGCAACTTTGCTGTTGTGTTTGGCGGGAGAAACTGCAAGTTTACTGCTTTCAAATTAGGTAGATCACTATGCGCTGTGCATTTATCCAAAAAGAGTATCACTTTTCTTTTTTTAGCGAAGAATTTCCTATCCAATTTTCTTACATAGTCTTCAAATAAAACTGATGTCATCCAANTCAGAAAAAAGATACGTATTGGTAAAAAAGCCTTTTTGACAGGCACGAAAGCATATGAAAATTATCATTGTTTCCAAAAACTTTTAACAGTAAAAAAAGATATTGCTAACGCGTAACACTAATGCAGTTACAAACAAATCAGAAACTGGAATAAAATTGATTTATTATACCAAATTTCAATTACTTCATATTTAAATTATAAAAATCAAAACTTATGACGTACAAAAAATATAAAAAAGCATATAAAAAGTTTAAATAAAAAGATATAATATTGCACTCAGAAAAAATTTAAAAGTATTTATTTATTTTTGTTTCAGCCAGTTTTTGCCACGTTGTTGATTATTTATAATTTTTATTATATTTCGTGTTACAATTTTGACATTTTTTTGATAAAATAATATACAAAATCTTTTATGCACTGGCTTCATTGCACCTGTTATATAGATTGAGATTCAATTTAAATTTAGTCTAATGTCAAGCGTTATAGTATTTTATAAAAATTATTACCGTAATATCACTGAATTACTCATAAAATAAATATTACTGTAAAAATTACGGTATAATATTTTACCATAAAAATGTATTTTACGGATGATGCATCCAAAGTACCGCTACTTTATAAGCGTATGCGTAAATGTTACCTTAAAACAAACTCTTTGTTTTATCATTAAGTTTCTATTCCTTTTCTTATTATGCTTATTTTTATAGTGTCAATCTCTAGTCCTTGGCCTGATATCATCGGTGTTTGCATCAGCTGTGGGATGGATCAGAGAGGGAGAATTCAACTTCCACAATGTTCTTCTACTCGCTTCAAGCAGTTTGGTAACAGCATCCATTGCAAGCTTCTTATTAGGTATAAAATGATTCTTCTGTTTCAAGTTTGCAACATAATAATTGAATTAGGAAAAAAGATTCATACAAAATGATAACAATGAATAGAGTTTATTGTGCATGAAGTGAATCAATTATAGTTTACCACTTCCAACTCTTTGCACTAATTAAAATATTTGGTAATATAATGTCATTACCCCACTCAGAAAAAATAGTATAGTCAACACTACCAGAGTATAGTAAAACTTACCATGTTTCTAGCTCTACTGGAACAACAAAAAATTCGGTAATTTTTACTGAAGCGCCTCTGGTCATGATTTTGACAAAATTAACAAATACATGGTACTCATGTAGATAAGCTATGAGTCAAGAGTGAACAAACTTGGTAATTTATTAAGTAGTAATTTATTTTAAACTCAAAAAGATAAATCTAAAGCCAAAATGAAATTAATTACAATCTAACCTTTTTGGAAAATAAATATTGACATATATTAACTAAAATACTAATTTTTCATACAGCATTTTGCTATACTAATAAAGATATTTTAAACGCAAATGAATAAAATTGAAAATCATTATTCAATTTTATTTGATAGCATGGAACCAATTTTAAGTTGAATTAATTTTAATAACCATAGTTTTTACATGATTCGAATCGACACAGAGCGCGTGGCTTATCGATATCTCCCTCATTGGAGCAAAGAAAACAACAGGCAAGAGAAGATGGCACCGTTCTGTTTCAGTTTAATGTATGGCAAAAATTATTCATCTATGATGAATAACAAACTTGAAATTGATGAATAACAAACTGTTCTTTTAACAAACTTGAAAAACATATCCCTTTCATTTTCTTAAAACCTTTCAAAAGAGTGAATTAATATAAAAGTTTCATTCTAAATATTTTGCTTAGTAATCAAACCACTAATTGTAAATATATATCATTCTGCAAAACCATCCTTATTTTGAAAATATGAATAACATAAAATGAGTTATTTTTTTAACCAATTCATATTTCTCTTCCGTTAAAAGTTAATACGTTCAAAATTGCTCCATCGCCATGTTTCTACACTAGCACCACGAGGACATGTGTTTGCTTATGCCTCATGTTGACTAATTGAAAGTATACTGAACTAATGTTAATATCAAAATAAGCAAAACACCATATGATTTATAACGCATTATCACTTTTTTTTAAAATTCCGAAAAGAAAATATGTTAATAAAAGGGTAATAACAAAATTTGGAAGCTGCTTTTGCTCCTTAAAAAAAATTTTTTTACAAATTTCTATTAAATTATTTTACAATCTGATCATGCAACTGTACATTTAAGTAGATGTCAATATTATCAATCTAAAATATCTCATAGATGAAGTTTGATCAATAAATAAAAAAGTTATTCAAGAGAACAAGAGATATACTTTAACCCAATATCCAATTTATATTCATATCCAATTTATACTTTATCAATTGTAAATTAATTGGATTCATTTTTAGCATAAAGACATAATATCATAATGTAATTGTGCGTAGAATTTTTCTAATTATAAAAGTGTTATCTAACTTCTAAAATATGTTTGACTTGAAGCATTAGATTAGATGGTGCTTAAATTATGTAATTTCTCTAAAAGTTTTATCTCACGTTATTTTTTTTTGTTCAAATACGAAACGATAACTTAACAAAGAAAAGTCTGAACTCTACCTCTTCCTTCAATTTCGCATTGAAAACAGATGGTTACCTAGTTGTGCTAATCTCGATATCTGACGTTCTGGAATAAATTTTTAACTGATAATTATTTATTGCAACGAGGGCGGAAAGATAAAAGAACTTGAACTACAAATCTCATTGATAGGAATATTTGCTGCTAAGTTTGTATATTGAATATAATCAGTTCTTTTTTTGTTTTCCTTTGTGGAGGCAGGCTCAAAGTTCAAGTGTAGTAACTAAAATATAAATTAAATTTGGGGCATGATTACAAAAATTCTCAAAGGTATCAATCATCCCGTGAAAAGGATTCCGTCCTCAGAGAAAAAAAGGTACTGATTTTAGTACCCAATGCACAACATGGCATTGTGTTTTAGTAGAGTAGCAATTCAATAACTGTTTGAAAACTGTGTCAGACATACTGAATTCTTAACTCTAACTTCAAAATAATACTGAACATAAAAAATTGTTCTCAGTGTTATCCATTTTACTAAGATAGTTCCAAAAGATCAAAAGATAATTCCATGCAAAAAATAACTTTTAATAAATATTTATAAATTTTTATTACTTAATTTAAGATTGGTAAAAAAATTTAATTGAAAGCATCATTTCAAAGAAGTTTTGAATTGTTTGCATCATTTCAAAGAATGTAATTTTACATGGAAAACTACAAATTTGAGGGAAATAGGTCGAATAGTTTCTGAGAAATTAAATGTCAAAAAAGTCAGATATTTAAAATTCGATTTCTCAGGAACTATTCAATCAATTTGGATCAAATTTTTATTTTGTTAACTTTCTTTAAAATAGTGGAAATAATCGTATACCTTACAAGTCAAAAATTTTTTACCATTCTTAAATGAAATTACAAAAAATAATAAACATTTACTAAAAATTATTTTTTGCAATGAATTATCTTTGGGCAAGCAAATTTTATTGTTGAATGCAAAAATTTTGAAATTAGGTTTAAAAGTTTTCGAGATATAGCGAAAAAAGCAAAATTAAAAAAAAGTAAAATCTCCTGACCAAACTCATGGGACCATATATTCCAGATCACAGAGGTCAGAAATCTGAATCCGTCGAAAAAAGGGTATGTTTATTGAGAGAAAGTACGTTTTTGTGTCTGATTTCGTAACTTAAAATAACGTCTACACTAATTAATTAGCATATTTGAGGCCATCCCCTCTAGCTTTTAAAATTGAGTTCTTTTTGACGCACTGTACATACAGAACATTATGTTTCAAACAGTTGGTCTATATTATCTTTTTAAAATATGAAAAACAAAGTGATAAAATAACTACAAATCTTCTGATAAAATAATAATAAGCGTTTTACATTAACGCTTCATCAATATATAGTACTTTCTAAGATTACATAACTACTCGTTTTAATAATTGAAGAAAATTTTTGAAACTGTGAAACGAAATATAATTTTTATCACACTTCATTTGTTGGAGAATATATAATATTTGGTAAATATATAAATAGTTTTGATAGCTCAACATTCTTGAAAAATAAGACAAAATGTATGTGATCTTTTTATTTATTTATTTTTGTTTTGTAATTAAATAAGATATGATTACTATTTTCAGAGGACAATGTTGGACAGTAACGTCTAATATTAATTAGGAGATTCGAATTAATTAATTCATATCTTAATTAGTCATTATTAATTAGACATTTTCTAATTACTTCATCAAAAACTTCCTTCTCTTCAAAACAATATAAATTGGAAATAACAGGAGGCAAAGATGAAGGTCTGGCACGTCTTGAAATTGGGTACCTGTTCATGAGAGCTAGAAACATGTATATTTTTGACTAGATTATATATTTTCGACTAAATTATATATTTTTGACTAGATTATATATTTTTGACTAGATTATATATTTTTGACCAGATTATATATTTTTGACTAGATTATATATTTTTGAATCGAATGAAGATTTTATTCAAGTAATACCTTATCACATCAGTTTCTTGCGATTATTTGCTTAATATTTACTAATAAGTTCATTATTTCTTAATAATTCACTAATAATGAAGATTATTAATGTTAAATTATGTATACTTTTACTTCTTTCAGGTACTGTGACAATTTGTGTGGTGATTTTTTCACGCAAAATTAATGTCAATCCAGATAACGTAGCTGCACCAATAGCTGCATCTCTAGGGGACGTTGTAACTCTAGCACTTCTTGCTTACATCTCTACTTTTATATTTGAAAGATCAGGTAAATAACTTAAGCCGTTACTCTAACAAGATACCCTCAGTTGTTTTCACATTATTTTGTTGACAATTTGCTAGAAAGGATTTTATTAAGAAATATTACTTTAGTTTTAAACTTGTTAAGAAATAAATTGCTTGACGTGATTGTTTGAAGATTGATTTTTTTACTTCAAAAGAATATTGAATATAGTTCAATATTGCATTTATAAAACTTATGGCGTTCAATTATATAATCTATATGGCATTTATAAAACTTATGGCATTATAATATGGCATTCAATGAAACTTTATTTTAAAAAACCGTAGGAAAATTATTTATTTAAAAAAAAACTTCAAATATTATGTTTGGTAGTATTTTTTTGTACATTTTAATGCGCTCGTTCTAAATTCTACTCATTAAAAATTTTGAAATTAAGAATACTATTATGCATACATTATATGCTTTTATCAAGAGTTATTTTTATTATAATTTTATTTCCCACAGAAAGTTTCTGTACAAAATAATCAACATTCAAAAAATTTTCAGATATGTCTAACTCAATTACCTTTTATTTAATATATATTATTCATATGATGAAGGGAGAAGAACTATAATTATGTCCACTTTTAAGAAACGTAACGAATGAATAACTAAATACCAGCGTACATATATCAATAACATAGAGGTGGACAATTTGCGAATTTCTTGCAAGGAAGACATTGAAATGAAACTTATTTTAAATTAAAAAGTGAGTGTCAATTTAAAAGAAAATGTAAATATATGCCAAGACAAATAGATAAAAAGTTTTTGAAAAAGGTTTATTTAATCCGAAAAAAGCTACTTTCAAAGCATGTATATCGATAACATAGAGCGAACAGTTTGCAAATTTTTTATAATTTTTTGTAATGAGGAAAGCTTTTTAAAATTATTTCATATTAAAAAGTGATAGTCAATTTGAAAGAAAATACAAATATATGTCAAGAAAAACAAATAAAAAGTTCTTGAAAAAAGGTTTATTTAATCCGAAAGAAGCTACTTTCAAAGCATGTATATCGATAACATAAAGCGGACAGTTTGCAAATTTTTTATAATTTTTTGTAATAAGGAAAGTTAAAGGAAAATACAAGTATATGCCAAGAAAAATAAATAAAAAGTTTTTAAAAAAGGTTTATTTAATCCGAAAGAAGCTACTTCCAAAGCATGTATATCGATAACATAGAGCGGACAGTTTGCAAATTTTTCATAATTTTTTTTTTTTTTTTTTTTTTTTTTTTTTGTAATGAGGAAATCTTTTTAAACCTGTTTCATATTGAAAATTAAGTGTCAATTTAGAAGAAAATGCAAATATATGCCAAGAGCCGTGATGGTTCAGACTCTTTCTTTGCATTAAGTGTTTGACTAATCTGAACAATTTAAAGAACATAATGTACAGTGAGCCAGAGAAAAAAAAAACGGACCACACTGTATAACTTTTGACCTAATGATATGATTGGATCTTTATGTTCTAGGACTCAATCTTAAAGGTTCGAGGGTGACCTTCAATATACTTATTAATTAATGCAGACAATATTTTAATTTACGAAATCAAACTCAAAAACGTACTTTCGCTGAATAAACATGCCTTTCTTTTGACGGATATGGATTTCGAGCCCTCAGAATAAAGCTCAGAAAACTCAGAGAAATAGAGTATCCATAGTTTGGATAGGAGAGCGTTATATTTGATAGCTTGGCCCCTTAATGTTAATTTTACTTTTTGTATATTTCACCATATCTCGAGTTCTTTTTAAGCTAATTTTTTTTGCGCACAGTTATAAAATTCGTTTATCCAAAGATAATTCCATGCAAAGTGTAACCTTTTGTAATAATTTATCTTTCTATTATTTTCTTCAATTATGGTCGTAAAAATTTTCTAAAGTAAGGTTAACATATATTTTACATCGCTTCAGAAAATAAAATTTTTAGTGGCGAAATACATAATTTGAGCGAAATCGATGTAATAGTTCCTGACAAATCGAATTTTGAAAAAAATCGTATTTTTAAAATTCCATTTTCATGAGCTATTCGACTGATTTCACTCAAATTTTGTATTTTGCCATGCAAAAGTACATTTTTCAAAATGATGTAAAGTATTGTATCTTATAATTTAAAAATTTTTCGACTATTTATTAAATAAAATAAGAAAAATAATAAATATTTGCTGATATTTATTTATGCATGGAGTTACCTTTGGGTAATACGAATATTATAATTGTGTACAAAAAGTTTTTAATTTGTTTAAAAAGTTCTCGAGATATGACGAAATACGCAAAAAAGTAAAATTAACATTAAGAAGTTCAAACTTTGGACCACTCTCCTGCCCAAACTGTCT
The DNA here is from genome assembly GCF_043381705.1 of Parasteatoda tepidariorum. NCBI lineage: Eukaryota > Metazoa > Arthropoda > Arachnida > Araneae > Theridiidae > Parasteatoda > Parasteatoda tepidariorum. Next base: position 83,215,273 of record NC_092205.1, on the reverse strand, counting down.
GGGACCATATTTCCCAGATTGGGGCTACCCCCTATATCTTGGGGACCAGAAATCCGAACTCGTCGAAAGAAAGATATGTTTATCCCAAGAAACTACTTTTTTGTGTCTGATTTCGTAACTTAAAATATCGTCTGCACTAATTAATTTGCATATTCGATATTTGCATATATTAGTTTGCTGATTCACTCGCTCGAATCATTGAGATCGAGTCCTAGAACGTGATGATTCGATCATTAGATCAAACGTTATTCAGGGTGGTCCATTTTTTATTTATTTTTTTTGGCGCACTGCACATCAATGATATTACTTTTTGTATCACTTAAAAATAAATTTTCGGAATAACTTTCATTGCAGGTGAATACATTTGGGGTGAAGCAGCTCTGCTGATTTGTCTCTTTTGTCTGATTCCATTATGGGCGGTTCTTTCTTACAAAAATATTTACACTAAGCATGTTCTTTATTCCGGGTGGATTCCTATCATCAGCGCAGTTGCAATATCGAGGTGAGTTTAGAACACATAATTCTTGTTTTAAAACACATCAGCTTCTAATATTTTTAATTTAGTTTAGAAATTTTTGGTTTATTAAATTGAATATAAAATTTTATGTCACGAATAATTCGTGACAGTTTTCCAAAATTTAATTTTCTTTTCAATTTTGTTTTATAATACATATAGAAAACAATTCTGAAAAAATTACAGTTCGAAATGGAACTGACATTTTATGTAAAAAAATTAATTCATAATTCTGATTAATAAAACCAAAATATACGGTATTTAAACCATTTACTTGGTAATTTTTCAGATTATATGGTAATTGCTTATCGGAAATTCTGGCTTTCAAAATTTTAGCTCTTATTATCACTCATTTAATATAAAATAATAAACTGATAAGTAAATTTAACCGAATAAATGGTTTTTATGCTATGTTCTAAGGAAACATGACAAAATTATCAAATTTCACACATTTATCAAATTTTATAATGCATTACAAAACCATATTTTATTTTTAATTTTATTAAAATCATGACCAAAACGTTTCGGTAAAAATTGCCCAACTTTTTAGCCATAGAGCCAGAAACACTGTAAATTTCACATATTCTTGTAGCTTTTACCATACTTTTTTCTCAATGTACTATCTTCGAACAAAACAATTATTTTCTAGAGTCGCCTATTATTATTCCCTTTGATCTAGGAAAATTCTGCATTTTATTTAAGGAATTAAGTTTATTAAGACATCAAGTTTCGATTTTTTAAAACGAACTATTAGCGCGTGGAAATTTATTTCACTATATAAGAAGTTATTGATATTTTATATTTTTTAAACTAGAAGATTAAAAACGATTTCAAATACGCACTATTTATAAAATAGTTTGCTCCAACAACTATGTTCTTCGTAAAAATTTTTAAATTTATTTAAACTTATTTGTTGCAAAAATTATTCGCAAAATATTACAGGTTTACATAGTTTTGACATTTATTTTTAAACTCGAAACGATTTCGAATTCTCGTCAGCTGAAAAAATATACTATATATAATAACTCTTTTTAAGCTAAAAATAAAGTAATTGAAAACAAATAGCAATAGATTTTTTTTAGTGAGATGTATAAAGAAAACGATCATAGTATTCTTAAAACGAAAATTCTTATTTTTTATTTTCAGTGGCGGTGGTTACATACTAAATTTTGCTGTTGCAAGATTCAAAGAACTAGCAGCTTGTCAGCCAGTCATCAACGGTAAATATATTTAATATATAATTTTGTATATCCTGTAGTAATTAAGAGCGTAATCATAGAACATAAAATATTTTTGAAAGTAGTGGTCAATACGAATACGAACATTGACGATAAGATCTGCAAATTGGTACATACAATTGAGTACTTGCAACTCGTGAAGAAGTGAAGTGATTATATCTAACCACTGATTTAAATCAGATTCAATTGGATACCCGTAGCGACGTCACGTCTCTGTTGAACTTGATTAGATTCTGAATCGACAAATGCCTTGATTTACCTAGAATGACGTCACTTGCTGGCATCCAATCATCGCTGAACTATATTGACAAATACTAAATACTACTAGTTGGAAAAATTGTGCAATGATTTTAGTTTTTTCTTACCCTTTGTTAGTAGCTTAATACCATATAAAATCTATTATTACTCGCTCTAGCTAGCTTCTATCATTTAGCTGTCAATATAGCAAATTTTATATTGGAAAATAATATTTATAGTGCTTACAAAGTAACATATTTTATTTTTATTTTATAACCGTCGTTGAACAGCCGACAAATTTTATGGGTTTACGATGTTCGACTTCCAATGTTCGACTTCGTAGCCTTGTAATTTTGAACCCAATCCAGAAGACAAGGGAACTCTTGGATCGAGTATTGGGAGAAATTTGTCTTCTTGGAGGACGTTTTGATGGAGCTAACCCGCATTTGCTTTACATGGAGAGGAAGACCACGAGAACCTCCCACGATTAGCCTGACGGCAAGGGGACTCTAACCCATGATCCGTCTACCCCTGAGGATATTTCACGTGTGGTCGGTGCAAGTCGGATGCGGAATTAGTATAGACTGGGATTCGAACATGGTTCGCCTCATTGGAAGGCGAACACTCTTAAAGTAACATATTGTATAATTGGAGGATATTTTACTTAAAGAAGGCTTTTATCCTAGTTTAAAATATCCACTAATTACCATTATAGTTCTTCCCCTAGCTCTCAAATTGAATATGAAAACCTAATAAAATTACAAAAAATCCGAAAAGTATTTTTCCCGGTTGTGTTACAAACGCACTGATACAAGTTCACTGATTTATTAAAAAGGATTTTTTTTCCTTAACTGCAGTACATTTCAATTAACTGAAATATGCTATTAAAATTCCAATTTTCGTAATTCTTTTTTCACAGGTGTTGGGGGTAATTTAGTTGCAGTACAAGCATGCAGAATTTCAACTTATCTTCATCAAAAAATGAAGCCAGGTTTATTGAAATGTGAGAAACTTTGCATTAGTCCCTTAGAGGCTTGGTTTGGAAAATGTAAGTCAATTTACAGCCATCAGTGACTAACGTTTATTTTATTTATTAAGAATAACTATTTAGAGAAGGAATTTTATTGCCTCCCTTTAGTTGGATTAAGAATAGCCAACACATAAACTGATTATTCTAATTTGTTCCATTTATACTCGATTTCACAATTTTAAATATCTTCTTTAATTTCCAGTAATTTCCTTCTTTAATTTCCAGTAATTTCCTTCAGTAATTTCCTTCAGTAATTTCCTTCTTTAATTTCCAGTAATTTCCTTCTTTAATTTCCAGTAATCCACTTTAATTTCCTGCTTTCAACTGTAGAACGACTGCAGCTATATTTATAAGAGTAGTGCCTAACTATAGTAAGTGGGTTATGCGCTAAGAGATGAAACCGCTTAGAGCTCCAACTGGTGGAAAACTGTGTGCACAGTTAGCGTTCTTACCTAGAAAGCTGTTAGAAATAAGGGCGAAAACTGAACTACAAAACTGTATTAGATTTAGTATTTCGTAGATTTACTACGAATTGTTACGTTTTGGACGTTAATAATAATATGAAGAAAAATTTTCAACTAAAAACGCGCAATTAATTTTTTTGTGATTTCTGTTAGATTACGAAACGTTCTTAGAAATTAAATTTAAAAAAAACACGGTTAGCTTTTTCAAGACAGCTTAATTTGCGTTACTCAAATTTCTCTTAAGCTTTGTATTTAAAAAATAATTTGCGTGTCCTTTCTACGTCATTTTTTCCTTTACGTCTCGTTGTGAAGAATCGCTAATAAACTTATGATTTACAACTTTGAAATCCATTTTTTTTTCTCTTATTACCCTGCACCATGTTTTAAATAGGAAGGATAATTACTCAGTTTTCTATAAAGTTCGCTGTAGGAGGCCTCAGATCTACTTTATATATTTAGACACACTTGTATAACAACTTATGCTTAGTGGATGGATACACAATGCTAAAAAATTACAGATCAAATTCAGATATAAATAGCCGGAACATTGGGTGTTTTTCCGCAAAGTTCATTTTTACCGTAAATCAGTTTGAATAAAATCCCGCAGTGAACTGATAGTTAAGACACGGTTCCCAGCAGATCACCGAAGTCAAGCATCACTGGCTGCTGTCAGTGTGCGGTAGGGTGACCGCTTGGATTAGTCTGCGTAGGGACCGACAGTGTGCGGTATTGGTCCTCGTTAAACTGTTCTACTGTAAAGTGCTCGACTTCACATGCAGGTCGTCAGGCTACCGAAGTGGGGTTGTTATCCTCTCTGCAGAGGATCAAAATTGTGATGGCATGTCTTCGGATCATCCTCAGGGATGTTTCCCAGACCGTCGCCAATAGCCCATTGTGCAGCTCTAATGCGACGTAAATGAACTACAACAACAACAACAGTCTGAATAAGTATTACTATAGAAATTCTACTGTAATTTCTATAGTAATATTTATTCAATTAGACTGATTCACAATTTTTCGGTAATCCTTGCTGCAAAAATAAAAGTATATTAGATTTTTTGCTCCGTTACATGTAAAAAGGAATTTTACGATGAAAAGCAACGGTACCCTGAGTGCCGATACTTCTTACCTGAATTTGAGCGGGAATCTTTTACAGTGCAGATTCTAAGTAGACACTGTTATTAATGCGTTTCAGAAAAAACATTGATTAAGAAACCTTGTGAGAAACGAAAGATTTCGCTTATATTGAAGCTTTTATTTATAGATCTTTGGAAGAGAATTAGCTTCTCTTTTTAAGGCAAAAAAATATTTTCGAATAAAATAATAATTAAAATTAATGAAATAAATATATTTTTTATCTGGTAAGAGAATATTTTATAATGGTCGACTTTTAAAAATAAACATCATTTAATAAAACAATTTAAAAAATTTCAAAAACAAATTTCTTTTAAAATTTATTTTAATTTTATAACTAACTACATTTAAAAACATGATTTTATAAAACAATTAAAATTACTAAAAAAAAAATTTCTTAACTGTTTAATTTAATTTGAATATTTTATAATTAACGACTTTTAAAAACATTATTTAGCAAAACAATTATAATAACTAAAAAATGTTTTATCAGTTAAAATTTTTTTGAATATTTTATAATTATCGACTTTAAAAAGCATTATTTTGTAAAATAATTAATAATTACTGAAAAAAAATTTATCTGCTAAAATTAAAATGAATATTTTATAATGAACAACTTTTAAAAAGATCATTTATTTGAAAATAATTTCATGTTTAATATTAAAAAAAATTTTTTTTTGATATTTAATGCTTTGACATTTCAGCTTCCCATGCTCGAACCTGTCGCATTCTGATTCTCATGGCTATTCCCGGTCATCTAATCTTCATCTCTTGTGTACATTTCCTAAAAAGCACCTACACTCCACTCACAGCAGAATTCCTACTATTCTACCTCGTCGCTGCACTATTGCAAGTGGCACTGTTACTCTACATGGCACACTGCTTCGTGCTCTGGCTCTGGAGATGGGGATTCGATCCCGACGATGCTGCCATCCCTTATCTGACAGCTTTTGGTGATTTGATTGGGACTGGATTCCTACTTATCGCCTTCATTGCCATGGACGCGGTCTAAATATCCTTCCCCTCCATTCTAGTCGAATATTAACTTATTTTTATTGAAAAAAATAAACGTATATATACAATGCATTTTACTCTAAAATTTATATTTTTAAAGTTTTATTTCATATCTCTTATCTCGACATCGTATTTATTTAAAAAGAGAATTGCATGCTTTGTAATTGTCATCAATAAAGAAAAACGCACTATTTTGTTTTTTGGTATGTTATTTAATAGTTTGATGTAATATGACATGAAGAATATAATACAAGGGTTGATCCAATGAAAAGGTACGAAACGACACGGTGGGTACAAATGTAGACTTTATTCAAAATATACACCATAGATCTGAGCACAACGATCCCACTGATGAACAAGCCGTAGGATTCCTTGTTCCCAGAATTCCTGTGGCCGTGACGAGACCCAGTCCTTCACAGCGTCCTTGAGTATGTCGTCTGAGTTGAAACGCTTCCCTTTCAGGTGTTTCTTCAGTGGACCAAACACATGGAAATCACAGGGTGACATGTCCGGACTGTAGGGTGGATGATCCAGCGTTTCCCACTTGAACTTGGCCAGTTCCATGTGTGTAACTCTGGAGACGTGTGGACGCGCGTTATCATGGAGCAGAACCACACCCTCCGTGAGCAATTTTGCAACGCGAACGCCATCCTGTCTTCATACGGACAGCCGCATCATTTGGACGCATCCCGACGCTCCAATCGCATCCCGAGATGTCTCGCTACGTTCTCCCATGGCGGAATATACAAATATTTAACTGTTACGTTTTTGCGTCGTTTCGTACTTTTTCATTTGATCACTCCTTATATTTAAAAAAAAACTGGTGAGTAGGCCCTTATTACCACTCAACCAACTACGCCTAGACAAATGTACCCATTTAAAAAAATAACAAAAAAAGATAACACGAACTAGAAAACGTTATGAACTTATTTTAAATTGCAAGAGTCGCGGTGGATCAGAGAATAGAGAGTTCGCCACCCAATGAGGTGACCCAGGCTCACATCCCTGCTGTGGCTGGTTGATACGAATTCTGCGACCGTGTCGCAGTGACCACAGAGCTGACGTAAAATATCCTCAGATTAAGACGGATCATGAGTTAGAATCCCTTGGTAGACGTATCACGACAGAGGTAAACTGATCATAGGTCAGTTTGATCCAAAAGTCTTACGAAAGCCAGTTTGTCTCCCTATGCTTGATTCAGCAGAACCCTTTTCTGAGTAGGGTTCAAATTACAAGGTTACAGAGTTGAACAGTGATAGGCGTACACTCAGAGTTGGACGGCTGTTTAACAACGGTCATAATATAAAATAAAAATTCAAATTACAGAAAAAGGCAAAAAAAATTTATAGCCGGTAAAGTTGGAAATCCGGCATTATTTGCAATGCCAAAAACTGACCCTCAAGGTATAATACGATTAAAAACGTGCATGGCCTACAAACAGATTAGAATATTATTTCGTCGTAACTTACCAGACTATAAAGTCATAATTTGCTTTAACAACATTTGTCATAGCCATATATGCGTAATCTAGGCAAAGTACATAATGATTATCATATTTCATACTTTGCCTAAAATCGTCACGCATTGTATTGTATTGATTACTACATACAAATTTTTCACACCTCTCGGTCAGGACTATACATACAGACAAGCTTTACCATTATAGTTAAAGCATCTGTCTACGACTACGAGGGTTCTTGGTTTGAACCCTACCGACAGCCAACGAAATTCTCTCTACTGACCTGTTCGTATATTGATGATAACATATACTTTTAAAAAAAAGCAATGTAATCTAATATGAAGTAATTTTCATGTTTATCAATAACTAGGACCATGTCACAAATTGATGACTAAATTAGCCCCACTAAGGAAAATCAAAATTGTATTATACTCACTGTTTAGGCTTATTTTTTTCTTCAAATTATCTACAGATTTTATTTGCTACAATTGAATTCTCTTTAATTTTCAGCAAAATTCTTAAACATTATTAAAAGATTTTCAACAGATTATTTTAACTAGAATGTTTTGTTTCCTTTTTTCTTTCGTTTTGTTTAAAAGCTCCGTGACTGAGACCCCCCCCCCATACAGGCTGTCATGAAATTAACAAATTAGGCTTTAGCCCAGCTGAGAGGCACTAAGTGGCTTCATACAGTGCTTACCCCACACTTATTCAAATTAAAAAAATTTCTGATTATGAGATTTCTAATTATGTATAAGATTATTTAAATTCTTTATATATAAAATTAATCAGAATTAAATTAAGATTTAAAATCTTCAGAATGAATTTTCCAATTTTCTGTAGAAGTAGGCTTAAAAAGAGAGTCTAATACTTTCAGATTTTTTCTTCTACAGAAAATTTCCAAAATGAATTTTTAAACCTTTCTGTAAAATGTAGGCTTAAAAGTATTTATTTCTTTTAAAAAAGTTAGAGAAATTAGCAAATTTTCATTTTTCTTTTTCTTCTTTTTTTCTTTTTGAGAAACTTGTGTAGCACAACTAGGTTCAAAGATACATTGTTTTTCAATTTAAAACATCGAGATTTCTTCATTATGTTAATTTTTATGTCATGTTATGTCATGTCATGTCATGTCGTGTCATGTCATGTCGTGTCGTGTCGTGTTGTGTTGTGTTGTGTTATGTTATGTTATGTTATGTTATAATTTAAAAATTCAACCTACAGAAAAATACATATAAATTTTAAGTTTCTTTTTTTTTACGAAGTTGTTGTTTTTTTTTTTTTTTGTTTTGTTTTTTTTGTTATGTTAAAGGCATGAAAAAAACGCCTCTTTTTTCAGGCATTTTCTTTTTAAAGGCATGAAAAAAAGGCGTCTATCGCAGAAAATAGTACAGTTTTAATATCAACCCTTTTTTTATTTACTAATACATAAAATTCAATTTTTATAATTTTCATCTTTTAATTTTTAAAAGTTAATTGTTAATTATATCTATATTTATGTCCTGGAAAATCAAATACGATAAAATTAACATACATGCCTACAAAAAAAAACATATTTTGTTTTTTTCTAATCTTAAAGATCTGCTTAATTTAAAGAATGTTTAAAAACAAATTCCAGTTGCTTTTACTAGTTCATAATGCCCTTAAAAAGTTTGCCACCCTTTAAAAGAAAAGTTAGGTCTTCAAAATGACTACGAAATGTCTACGAAAAATCTACAGACATTTTAACGTTATTTAAAATCTTCAGACAGACTATGAAATGTCAATGAAAAATCTGCAGATATTTTAAAGAAGAAGTAAAACCTTCAAAATATATGGAGATTTCTGAAAAAACAACTGAAGGAAATTACTTAACCTGAGAAAATTCGTTGGATTTTTTTTCCTTAGAGATGAAAGCTAAATTTTAAAATAAAATTTTATCTATAACCCTTCTTACAGATTCAATTAAATCCTTTTCGCAATAATGATAAAATGTTTGAATAAAATTAGACATAATTTTTTTAAGTCGTGTTTTGCTGATGGTGTTTCTAAGAATATCATTTATCGAATTTACACCATGTGTATTTACAGTAGATATCAAAAACTCAGAGATATTCTACAATTATTTAAAGTTTCATATATTAAAATCGATGTAATTGCATTTAACTTTGTTTGCGTGTTTATGAACTAAAAATAAAATTACCACCGTCAATGAATTTTGCGACATCACTGAAAACAGAATGTTCAGTTAAAAGGAAAAAAAATGAAATCATCATATATAAATTGTAATCAAACAAGTAAATTGTCATCCGTTAAGCAACAATGAATAATATAATAAACAGCAATTATTGTTACAATTTTAAGAAAAATACTTTGTCTTGTCTGCAATTCGAAATTTACTAGACATTAATCTATTTTATTAAAATTCTTTCCGATGAATATTAAAATACTAAATATTACCTAAGAACGAAACATAGACAAAGTATGTAACTCCTGCTGCCATCTACTATTTTATTATGAAACAAATGTTTCAGATTTTTACTCACAAGTGACCCGAATAAATACATATTTATTTATTTATGTTTTTTTTTTTTTTAACTTCGAACAAAAGATATATATGCAGTGTTTAGAATATAACGTTCCAACACAGTTTTCAGCTAGTTTTTGCAAAATAAAATTCAATTTTCAACCAATTCAACATTTGAAGTGAACAGGGGCGGATTAAGCGGGGCCCTAGGCCGTTCAAATTTTTGGGGCCCTTAGATTAAATTTTTTTCTTGTATATTTTTTATTTATTCAAATATAAAGGTATTTATATATCTTTTCATTTAAGAAAGCGTATTTAAAATAAAAATAAATAATATCCTGGACCTCTTAAACAGTGACAATTTCAATATATAAAATTTGATTGGAAGTGACCAGTTGTATGAGTTTTTTCTAGAGTATATAAAACAATAAACAAACACTTACCTTTTAGTAAAATTATTTGTAATTATTTATTGATCAAATGGAACAACGGACACTAAATAATTATAAAACACTAAAAAAAATTATGACACTTTAGCTGAGGCACTAAATAACTTCTTTTTCATTTAAAACATCTCAATAATGTCAACAACATTTAATTCTTTGCTTCTTGTTTAAACAAGTCTCAGCTCGCTATAGTACTACTTTCAATTTTTTCGACCGCAAATCAAAAGGACAAATTTGAACTTAAAAAACATTGATAAATATTATCATACACAAACTATAATAATACTTATAACTAATAACTAAAATAAGTAATAAATAAAATATGTAAAAAACTATGCAATAATTATGTAAAAAAAAATATCGTATTTTATTAAAATATATTTGAAATCAATTTTTTTTAGAAAAATCATTGTTTTTCTTAATTTTTTTAAATTTATTTTCAAAAAAAAATTTTTTAAGGGGGCCCCTAATCATTGGGGGCCCCAGGCCATGACCCAGTCTGGCCCAATGGGTAATCCGGCACTGGAAGTGAGGAAAAGGCACAAACAATTTTTGCCTTTTTTTAGCCACACAAAAAAAAAAGCAATGGAAAGTCTATAAACTTTATAATATTAAAATATGTATTTTAATTTTTTACTGGATGATGAGACATAATGGCAAAACGTTTCTTTCTTTTCTTTTTTTTTCAAATGTAAAGAATATTTAAATTTTATAATTAATCTTTATCATCAGTATTTCATTGTCCTAAAACTTCATTATTAAATTTCTTTGGAAATCATATTACCTTCTATATAAAATCACAAGTAATAAAAAATTTAAAATTAAATTGTATTAACTTAATTATTAATTTAAATAATAAAAAAAATAAAATTTCAATTGTATTAACTAGATACCTCTAATTGGCTGGATGCCTGGTGCGGTTTCCCCTTAATTCCACCTCCATACACAGTACTTCTTTCTTAAAAATTGACTTTTAATGAAAGTTTAATTGAAAAACGCTGTTTTGAGAAATCATCTCAATTGCTTTCTAGCTTTATTTCTTGTACGAATTTAAATTCCTTTTTCGGAAAATAATTTTTGAGTTAACAAATGCCATTGAAAAATTTTAAAATAGGCACACACACATTACCCTCATTAATTTCAAGCTACCTCCAATTCTTTATAGAAATAGTATCATTATTATGAAAAACTTGTTTAATATGGTACTTCAATTCATAATATTCCAGAAAATGTTGCTTATAAAATTGTTTCCACTCATTTCTGCTGTAAACATAAGCCACTAAAACTGGAAAAATATCCTTTTAGACCTTTGTTCAGAAAGGAACATTTTAAATTGCCTATTTTGATAGCTTACTTCATATAATGCAAAACAAGCGTGAGGATAGTTAAATCACTTGATATTAGGTGAGTCAGAATGCTAAAATCATTTGTGAATGAAGATTCAATGCACGTAGAAACAAGACATTGAATCCAAAACGGTGGGCAAATCGGCACATACAATTAGTCCATAGCAGATCGTGCGGTAATTGCAGATCACTTCTAGAATGAAGGGAAAATTTGAGATTTCTCATCTGTATGCTAAATTTTGTAATAGAATAATCTGTTGCTTTACAAAACTATTACATTCATGCTAAAATTTATATATTTGTGTATGTTTTTGAAAAGACTAAAAGATACAGTGAAACTTATAAGCCATGGTATAGTTTGTCTAAAGTAAGAACTCCCCTAGCCATTCCTCTGGACCCGTAGCGGTGACTATGGTAACGAGGAAAACTATTTCAAGTAAGGGTGTCAGGTCACAGTTTAGGACAGGTTTTTGGCTCAGGTCAGTGAGAAAAAGGGAATCTTTTTCTTAGGTCTATTGTGTTAGTCCTAGAATGAAGAGAAGCTACCCTCCCTGAAATGCGCTCTTCTTGTTTCCATAAGAGCTTCAGACTTTTTGGCGAGGCGGGGGGGGGGTTGCAGGACCAGTACTGGAAATTGTTACTAGTAACTATAAGACTTTAACGCCTATGAATGCTGTGCAATCATTTTTTTCCTTAACTACAAACATATTTTTACATCTGAATTAAAACATACAATCAAAATAATCCCAAAATGTCTCATTGTATTAACGCATATTTAATTCCCGATTTTATAACTATAAAATTTCAACTTCATCATACTGGTCAGTTAAATTGCAACTCCATCTTGAATTTGTCAGCAGTGGACTGATCGTAAAGACACGGTTCCCAGTAGAACACCGAAGTCAAGCATCACTGGTTGCGGTCAGTAAGCGGGTGGGTGATCACTTTGATCAGCCTGCGTAGGATCCGAGGGTGCACGGTATTGGTCCTCGTTAAACTGTTCGACCGTAAAGTTTTAGATTTCGCACGCATGTCGTCTGACTACCAAAGCAGGGGATCCAGACCCTCTGCAAAGGATCAAAATTGCGATGGCATGTCATCGGATCATCCTCAGGGATGCTTCCCAGACCATCACCAATAGCCCATTGTGCAGCTCTAGTGCAACCAACCGACCATTTTGATTTTTTTTTTCTAAATTTTGGGTGCAATAAAAACTTTTTTTCAAAGAAAATTTTTTTTGCAATCGTGCAATAAAAGATAATTTTTAATGACGTTTCACAATTTAGTATTCATTATTTTAATTGCATATATTGAGTATTTGCTCATTATCTTAATTGCACAGCTTTCACGAAGCTTAAAATTAAAGTATTTTAATACAACTTATGTACCGAGTAATGAGTGTAAAGCGGTTTTTCGAGTTAGATAATGTTTTCATTGCGTTAATAATGTTCTTGAATAAGAATCTAATATCAACGGATGGCTTTATAATAAAGGATCACAGCTTTTAGCTTTTAGCCTTCATTAGTTTTAGATTGAAATAACTATCAAATTCCAAAACGTAATAATTACGAAGAATAATACTAAGAAATAATGATAAATAAAAGAGACGACCATCAAATAAAAGATAAGAAAATAGTTTAGAGATAATTAAAAAATTCCTTTATAACTTTTATTACGAAAGCAAACGAAGAATTCCGGATATTCTTCGTTAATTAAAAAAACTGAGCCATGTGATATTTTAAACAAATGTATAATATTCATATAAATAAAAATGCAAACTGAGAAACTGTTTTAAACTATTAAATTTTAATGTTATATAGCAGGGGTGGCCAACCTGCGGCTCGCGAGCCACATGCGGCTCTTTGACGGATTATTTGTGGCTCTCGATAAATGCACCCTAGTTTCCTTTTAATTTTGTGCTATTATATTTTAAAAAATTAAATTATTATTGTTCCGTATGCGTTTCAAAATGTCTTTTAAATTGCTGACAACAAATATAACTGGCAAACACTGAATTTACAATTGCAGGGAAAAGATAAAATAATATGTGACTTCTCACATTTTCAAACTAAATTACAATTTTTTCAAAAGGTCATTAAAATTAAAACATTTTGTCATTTTCCTCGAATTAAGAAAAATTGCTTCAATATTAAACAAGAAAAACTCAACGAGTATATAAAAAGCTAAAAGGAATATTGTCGGAATTCCAAATTAGATTTCAAGACTTGAAATATTCTAAATAGTCTCGTGATTTTTTTCTGAATTTATTTGAATTCATCATATTTCAAGGTGATTTTTCCATTTCCAATATAATTATGACCCAAAAAGCATCTGGAAAATTAGAATTAATAGAGATGCAAGAAGATCAAGCTCTATAATTAAAATATAAGTCGACGTCGATTACTGAATTTTAGAAATTTGTACCAGAATCGAAGTATCCTGAATTAAAAAAGTCTGCTTGTCGAATTTTAAAGAATTATCAGGAGAAATCAAAAAAATGTGTTCAATATTTAAATTCAATACGCATATTTTATACTTTTAACTATGTTTTCAATAAATATAATTTCTGCATAAAAATTTTAATACCTTTTTTTCGTACCTTTTAATTGCGGTTCGCAAAAATTTCGTAGTTTGAAAAATGGCTCGACTATTAAGGAGCTTGGCCACCCCTGTTATATTGAGTTTCAAGTAATCAAAAGATTGGCGAATTTTCAAACACTCGATTGGAATTTTAACTGGCTATTATGGAAGCAAACAGGTTCTTTGTAATATATAATTTCATGTATAACCTTTTCATTCATATTCTCACGCAAACTTGCAACAAGGTAAACTGACGCCCACGTTCCATGAGACCGATATTTATTTCATTTTTTACTTCATGCTTATTCATAAGGAAGATGTAACGCCCACATTTTAACTGGAACCGCGTTTGCTCAAGTGGACGTACTAAGAAAAATAAACTTTTTTTAAAAAAAAGAAAGAAAGAAAAAAGATAGAAGTCGTGTGTGCGAAGGCACATCAAGCCAAAAGAAGAAAAAAAAAGTAAAAAATACGTTTTACAACTAGATTGCTTTAAGGGGCGAATTTTTCACTTAATCCTTCATCGCTAATAAAAGAGAAGAAGCAAATCTATTCGCCCACTCATGGCTGTGATTCGAGACTCCGTTTAAAATCAATGAAGGAATAGGCGTTCGCAATGTAGTTACGTTTGAAATTTATCTGGTATAATTCATTAAATAAATATTCATTATAATATTAATTTTAAATAATATTATGCATTTAATACTAAAGAAGATATTGTTAAACTATTTTTGATTTTGATATTTTCGTTTATTGTCTAAAATTCTTGAGATTATGATATATTAACCGTGAAAAAGATTCCTCTAAAAAGTTATATGATTTTTCAATCTTTCTGCCACGGTTACTCAGCATTTTTGTCCGTCCTCAATGTCGGAACAAAGTTCAGAAATAACAGGGGACGCAAACTCTATTTATCTATGCACTGAATTAAAAACAAAGAAGGTGAACAGATTTAAAAAAGCTTTTCCCTCGATTTGTGCGCAATATAAAACGTAATAATACAATACACAATAATTAAGAAAAATTGCAAAAAAAATTCTGTAATTCATCCTATCCTCATGAAAAAAGAAGAAATGAAATAGTAAGTGTAACTTATAAGAATTGAGTTAATTTAGTCTCAATTAATTTTCCAGATATTATATTTATTTTTGTTAAGTTTATCTTAAAGTGTTTTGGCAAAAATTTCGTATAAAATTTTCAAATTAACCACTTACTTTTCACGTGTTTTCTTTGAAAATTTTATAAGAAAATCCAGTAATGCATTGTAAGATAAACTTTATTTAAAATGAACATAATATCGTCCAAATTCAACGTCAGTCATCAATAATCATAGATAAAATCAATCGATTTCCAAAAATTACGCCCAAAATTTCATTTCATTACTTTTTCGTGTGCAAACCACAAACCATAATATTATTTAATTTTTTTCTAAAATAAAATACTTTAGCTAAATTTCAATTTCTTATGTATGCAATTAAATTTTAAATTTCATTTATATTTTAAATTAAAATCGATATAATTTTTAATATTTTATTTTACTCGGTATGGAAAAGAATATTATTATTTTGCTATTACAGTTGTTAAGCATTTTGAAGGAAAATGTGCTAATTTGTCATCTTTTCTTAACAAACAATTGTTAAAAACTTTGTAAAACATCTACTATCAATGCATCTCAATTTTAACGTTGAATAACCGTAGCATACAAGTGGCAGAAAAAAACGACTTATTTGAAATTTATAAAAAGAATATTTAATTGTTCACCTAAATAATGAAGAGAGTGTCGTGTTAACACCAACCTTAAAATATAATTTTTTAGAATTACTTTTAGTAGTACTTTATTTACGTCACGCTAAAGTTGCGCAGCTATTGGCTGGGAAAGATCCTTGAGGATGATCGGAAAACACAGCACCACAATTTTGATCCTCTGCATTGGGGATAGCTCCCCGCTTTGGTAGCCCGACGACCTGCACGCGAAGTCGAATTCTTTACGGTAGACCAGTTCAACAAGGGTCAATATCGCAAACCCTAGGTTCTTTCACACGCTGATCAAAGTGATCACCCATCTGATCGTGGACCGTTATCAGTTATGCTTGCCTTCGGTGTTCTCTAGAGTCTAGACAACCGTGCCTTTACTATCAGCTCTCTGAGGGATAAAAAAATAGAGGCAGATGAATATTTGTAAGTTAATGTTTGAGTAAGTGCAAATAATAATCTTATCAAATTCTAATGACTCATTATCAAAGTCAGTCTCAGTAAGGACGAGATTAAAATCATTTTGAATGTCGAGTAAAACTGTAAAGCCTTTCTAATATTGCATTTAACTTCAATTTCTTCCTTATCCTCGGGGGTAGACGGATCATGGGTTAGAATCCCCTTGCCCTCAGGCTAACCATGGGAGGTTTTCGTGGTTTCCATCTACATGTTACGCAAATGAAATCTTAA
Source organism: Parasteatoda tepidariorum (assembly GCF_043381705.1). NCBI lineage: Eukaryota > Metazoa > Arthropoda > Arachnida > Araneae > Theridiidae > Parasteatoda > Parasteatoda tepidariorum. Next base: position 83,198,866 of record NC_092205.1, on the reverse strand, counting down.
AAATTTGCGTTCCATCAAAAAGACCTTCACAAAGGCTAATTAATATCTCCCAGTACTTGAACCAGGAGTTCTGGATTCTCTTGTCTTCTAGCTTGGATTGAAAATTACAGTATTAAACATTTGAATGGTGAACCCAAAAATTGGGTCGGCTGTTCAACAACAGTTATAAAATCAAAAATAAAGTTTACCTTCCCAAATGTGCATTTTTAATTTTCGTTTCAAAAAAGATATTCGGCAGTTAGAGACATCCTCTGAAAGAGTTTTACTATATGTTACACGTCAAAATCTGTGAAATTATTGAGTTTTTATTGTTATCTGCACCCTCATATATTTTATTAAACACTTAATATTAATTTATAATTGTTCTAAATAGTTTGATTGTTGATCTTACTTTGAAAACAACGATACAACGATCCAGGGCTAACAACGATCATTCTAAAGCAGAGCTGTGAAGTCAGTAACAAAAATGTTCGACTCCGATAGTAGTTCCAACTCCACACTTTCTTGAAAGCTCGGCGCTGACACCAACTCCCACTTATACTAAATTAAATTTTCATCAAATCTCAGAAAAATATATATACTAAATAGTTGTTAATTTTAAATTAAATATTTCTATTTTTTTATGAACGATTATAACATAACAGTTGAAGAAATTAATTTTACAAAATATAGAAATTGTGCAAAATTATTTTGAGAAAAGAACTACTAATCAATACTTTGCACACTGGCACATAAACTTTTGACGTAAAAAAAAATGTTAGTGAATATTCATAAACAAGGAAACTATTACAAATGGTACATTAAATTCAAAAGTTCTTTTTTATTTAACTAATAAATTTTTATTAATTATATTTTTCATACTTTTTCATTGTTTTGTATTAGTTTCAGTCAAAATAAGTGAAAAATATTATATTTTACATTTTAATGATTTAGAGTAATGTTATGACATTTTGAAACAGCGGTATCTTTTTCTGCTTAAAAGATAAAATCTTCCGAGTACGGCTCACTTCTAAACAATAATTTTTAGAATTTGCACTTATACCCACTTATTTTATGCAGGTCTAAGAGAAGCAGCTATCTATCATTGAAATTTCTTTAATTTACGGAATCAACTATTTGAAAAATATTTTTAATGTGAAAGAAAAATAATTCAAACTACTTTTTTTGGTTATTATATTTTAGTTGAAATAAAATTTCGATAATCAAACAGATTTTTTTAGTGACTATTATACTGTTATTTATAAATAAAAGATACCAACAAATATTTTTGCTTGCAATTAAAACGTCAGAAAAAATTATACAAAAGGGACACCGGTGTCCTATTTCGTCGAAGAATCAAGTGATAAATTTGGTTTGGGAGTTAAATTAAAAGATAAATTATTAATAATCCATTCATTAATCTCAATTTTGCATTAGTTTAAATGATATTCTGTGTTTCTTTTTAATAGTTCTATTAAACATAGGCTCAAAAACGTTCAAATGTGATTATTTAAGTAAGTAAATAAGCAATAATGCAATTAATTGTTATATTCATTTCAGTAAAATTTTTATCGACATAATTATAAATATTTATCAAAATGATTTTCATAAAAATCAGATTTTTTTTTCTATTTTAATCTACAAGACCGAACCGAGCAGATTTCAAACAAACTCCTGCAACATTTTCTTCAAATTCAAATTCAAAGCCCTCTTCTAAAGTAGTGTCAATTTAATGATTATGATGTGCGTTATGAGGATGAACAGATTTGATGATTATGATGATGATCTGATTCCATGTTATTCAGCCGATTGTGATCATACACTATTTCTCATACATCTGTCTCCTTTCTATAAGTTTATATGGAGTAGAAATGAGTTATTCTATAAATTACCTATCTAATGATTAACTAGAGTGTTCCGTACCAAAAAATTGTTTTATTTCTCAAATTACTCAGGTAATCTTCAAACCACCTAGATAATCTACATATTACCTACAACTAGACACTCTTTAAAGGGAAAATATTTTTGCTTGAACAACAACGTTTCTATACGCTAATATTTACATAATGTTATTTGTTCTTTTGATATCGAAAAAATCATGTTGCTATAATTAAACAATCAGCAACAGAGAATTAATTCTCAATTACTTTTATTACTATAATATAAAGAAAGAAAAGGTTTGAAAAATTATTGACTATAAGGAAATTAACTTAGTTTCATTTATTTTTCTGTCCATCAAAATAATTAAGTTAATAAATACAATCAACCGAAAACAGGGCCGGAATAGCCTGGTTGGTAGGGCACTGGACCCATGTCCAAGAGGTCGTGGGTTCGATCCCAGGCCGGTCGAAGACTCCCCGTGTAGTAAATGGTGACTAATGCACGTTAAATCTGTCGAGGCGCAAAGTTCTCCATGTTTCCATAACAAATCATACCTCTTGGGGTACTGATCCAGAAAAATCCTTGTCTCCTGGAGTGGGTTCAAAATTACAAGGCTACGGAGTTGAGTATTAGGAGTCGTACACCCAAAATTGGGTCAGCTGTTCAACGACGGTTATAAAATAAAATAAAATCATGCGATAATAAAAAGAATGAGAGAAACTAACTTTGGAACTTTAACGATTTGGAAACCGATAATGCGTATATTACCTAACAAAATTAGGAAAACCACACTTTAATGGATTAGCCTAGATAATCTGAGAATCAACCAGGAATTGTGTATATTAAAGTTTTCTAGCTTTAACGGTAGCATACGATTTACACAAAATTCTAAAACACCCAGCGTATAAAATGTTTCACAACAATTAAAAGAAAATAGCTTTTAGAATTTTTATTATGGAATTATTTAGCATTTACCGAAGGCGAGATTAGATGTGAATCTGGAAATAAGTAGTGAAACGGCCTAAATTTATCGCAACACTAATCTTATCTTAACTTTATTCATAAACAGTGTCATAAACTTCAAAATTCATATTTACGATTTACATAAGAATCAAATTACTGCCAACATTTCATTGAGACTCTTTAAGGTATCTCTTCTCCATGCAAAATAGCTATTCAGCAGAAGGATATAAAACAATTTATGAGCATCCCAAGTATGAGTGAGCGATTAAAATGGGGTAAGAAATATTTGGAAAATATTCTTTAATAAACATTATATTTTAAACTAAAAACGAACTTTAGTTTCGTTCTTTAACTAAATTCTTATGCTTACACTATAAAGAAATTCCGGATCAAATTACAGGATGTACCGGCATTCAGGGTGCCGGCACTTTTTACCGTAAAATCCATTTTCACCAAAATATGTGACGGAACAAGAAATATGTGATTTATCGTAATTTTTTCAATAATAATTACAGTAAAGTCATAGAACTACTCAAACTAAATGAATATTACTGTAAAAATTACGGTATAATCTTAAACGATCTATATTATATAAAACGCTAATACGTATGTATCAATAAAACCGATGATATTTCTTTTCTCGCGTTGGCAACAGTTTTCATTTTTAATTGATAGGCTTCGGTGCGCAAGAGCACGTAGTGAGCATCATATGTCTAATCAGGTGAATTCTCACCGAATTATCAAAAAAATTCTCACAAAATTATCTTCATTGAAGCCGATGCTTTACATCCGACGTTTAGTACTATTTCATATTGTTTTACAACACATGGTTTTAGCCCTCTGGTGGGAAAGACTTTAAAACAAAACTTACAACAGTTACTTTTCTCAACAACTGAAATTTAGAATAGTGTGATTAAGAAAAATATGTGAACTGTTTGCAATTTCAAATTAATATTGAAATGCACAGGTTTAGAATTTTCTACAGTGAAAAGTTTTCGGAACTTCAGTGTTCGAAAAAGTATACAAAAGCTAGACGTTAAGAACGTATCCAGTGAGCGAGCAAAGCGAGCATCGGATTGCGAAGCAATCCAAAATGAACTGCGAAAGCAGTTCCGGGGGTTGGCGAGCCCTAGCGAGGAGGGGGTGAAGCCTCCTAATAAAAATGTATTTTATGATGAAATAGATATTATGAATGATCCGACCAAAGTGCCGGTATTTTATACCGTAATTTGGTTCGGAATTTTTTACAGTACCACTTTTCCATAGGTTCATTTTATTGTAAGTTTCATAAAATTCAGGTTAGGAAAATAGAAAATATTGGTGGTTTCATTCCATTCCATTCCAGATAAAATTTGTCAAAAATATGTGCTTTTATTCAGTGAGTAATGCATAAATTTAAATTTTTAATGAGCATTAAAAAAAAGAAAGTTTTAAAATGGGGGATAAAACATTATATAACAATAAAATAACCTTGGGTTGAATTATTTTGCCCAGATTGCATTATGCTTTATGCTTTATACATAGGCCCAATGTATAATTAAATAACCTAAACTATTACGTTGGTAACCGAGTTACAGTCATTCCTTTTAAATTTTTGAAATTTTATGTGTCAATGAAAATTAACTACTAATTAATCAGTATTTTGCTGTTATTTCCCATGTTGTCTATAACTTCTTCCCAATTTTCATCAAAATTTTAAATTCTGCTTTTGGTTTAATCAATCTCAAAAGTTGGTTTAATCGTTCCTCAACAAACAAATTCAGGGGGATTTCAAAATCTCACCTTCGTAGCTTGGCTAACAATCAGGAGCGACAATTCCAGCCCTGGCACCCCCTCTAAGCACAGCACAAATGTCACAAGCAGCTTTTGCTACTTTAGAGCTTTAATTGAAATCAAAAAGAAGGAGGTGTCGAAAATACTCATTTTTCACAAATGTATAATTATTTCCCCCTTGAAACAATGAAATTTTCCAGTGGGGCGTTCAAATATTACGTAAGCACCTAACAGATGGAGGCAATTTGTGATTTGATTATTTTTGCCAACAAATGAGCAGGAGGGGTATAAGCAGTGCAAGCGTAAGACATTAAAATAACTTTATCTTCAATTTTTTTTTATATGAAAGCTAAATAAAAAAAATGAAGCAAAAAATTAGAAGTGGAAAAATTCCAAATTTGAAATACGTGTTGAGTTCGAAAAAAAAAATTCTGCGAACATATTTCTTCAAAGGTCGAACAATTCAGAAGTCAACGATTTTGAACACAAAGACGAAAACAAAAAAGATTCCTAAAAATATTCTATACGAAGTCTTAATAAGATGAATTAAGACTTAAACTTTGTTTTATTCAAAGTTGCATATTTTATTTGTATTTAATCCTAGTTGAATTCCATGCCAACTCAAACCAGTAGAAAATTTTCAAGCGTAACAGAAGGGAAATCACACAAGTATTTTATCATAAAAAATTTATTAAATATTTGGGAAATTGTGCAATAATATGCTACTTTAAGGTGCAATGTTTAATTAAATGGCATGACATTTCCCTTTAACTATTTGTCAAATTTGCAAAATGTTCCCTCTGTTACATTGCATTTTTTTGAAGTTAATAAAAATGTGTAAGCAATTTAAAAAGTCTTATTATAATTTATTTTACCTTGAACTGTGATAATAAAAAAAAATTACAAATAATGTTTGGGATGTTCCATATCACAAAATATAGCGGAAATAACAGTGCATGTCAAAAATGTGGGATTTTCTTTGTCCCCTCTGTTACGGACGCTTTTAATTACCTGCCAATTAAATTATGATGCTCTTTTATCATTTCATGCAATTAAATTAAACATTGCACTCTAAAGTAGTATAAGATTATAAGTAAAGTAAGTATAAGTAAAGTAAGATTATTGCACAATTTTTTGTTTTCACATATATTTACATTTTTTAGGATAAAATACTTGTGTGATTTCCCCTCTGTTATGCTTGGAATTTTGCAAGTAACTTGGAATTTTGCTTGTTCAAGTAAGCATAGAAGAGGCTTGTGATTTGTTAATTTTTGCTGAAAAAGGTGTGGGAGGCTCCAAAATTGAAAAATATTGCTTACGTAATATTTGAACAACCCCTGTAGAGAAATTCTATGTAGTTAGAACCCTTGGAACTAGAATTTTTCACGAAAAAAAAGCAAAAAAACGCAGGATTTGAATGCCAACGAAAAAACCATAATTTGTATAAATATTAACGATTTGCATAACAAAGACGAGAGAAAAATTACTTCAAGTAGGTGACCTTTTTTCCACAAAACGAACCACTTGAGTCTTTTTTTTTTCTACAAAAACTTCCGTTCATCTTATTCTTAAGCTTAAAATTAGTCTTCTTGAGTAAAAAAAAAAAAAATCTCTTATTCTGAATTTGGCAGAATTCCAGAGTTCTTACAACTACACAATATCCATGACGGCCGATGAAAGGCAATGGTCCGGATCTGCCAAAAAAACCTTTCGTCAATAAAACTTTCTGTCATTAGTCATTTTTATGTATTATTATGACGTGCATGAAAGGAAACTGTTCGGGTGTAATTGAGAGGCGGTGTTTTGCATGACAGGAAAATGCCATAAATATCGGAGAAAAAGACTCCGGTTTTTCCGCATTATTATGATTAAAGTATTATAAACTAACTAAATACCCTCTCCTCGTACGGGTTAATAAATCAATAAATAACTAATAAACCAGTAATAATCAACGCAACGCAATCATGTATAAAACTGAAAACCTTATACCGTTACAATTTAAAAAGTCAATTTTATTATTAAATACTATAGCTGAATACTCGTGCTTCGTACGAGGAGAAAAAACAGTAAGTAATCAATAAATCGGTATTAATCAACATTACAAAATCATGCACAAAACTGAAAACGTTATATCGTTACAATTTAAAAGGTTAATTTTATTATTACCTACTATAGCTGAATACACGTGCTTCGTACGAGGAGAAAAAACAGCAACCAATAAATCGGTATTTGTCAACAATACAAAATCATGCACAAAACTGAAAACCTTATACCGTTACAACAGTGTTTCCCAACCTTTTTTGTGCCATGCCCCACCTAAGACTTTCTAAAATTCTTATGCCCCCCTTTGTGACATATACATAATTTTTAATATTAAAAAATTGAATTGTTCACTTAAGAAACTTAAATGATAGATTTTAGAAATAAATCACTAGGAAATTGTTAACGAAACACAGTAAGTAAATTTTCAAGACATATAATGAAAAACTAAAATTTAAATTCGAAATAATTTTAATAAAGATTTTTCTACAATAATTTAATATTTTAATTTAGAGAGACCCTTGCTCTTTCTGCTTGCTGAACAGAGATTTTATGTTAGGTTCCAATTTGGTTCCTTCAGTCTCAAGTCTCCCCGTTGTATTACATCCAGACGATTTCTTTTTTTTACCAGTAAATCATTTACAGCACTAAATCCACATTCAGCTAAATATGTAGATGGAAACTGAAACAATAGTTTTCTTGCACGTTTGGTTGAATTTGGGTACATGATTTCTGTTTACTCATAAAGCCATGCCATCATTCCTTTTATATTAAATAAAGTTTTAACTGACTCATCATTTTTCATTTCTGCGAGTTCTTCTCAGAGCCTAACAAAGACATGTGCATACTGGGCAGTTGCCCAGGGACCCACATAAGAGGGGGCTCAAATCGAATAGAAAGTTTATTTTAGGTTTCCTTCCTTAATGAACTTTTTTTTTGACAAAATACCAGCACAGTGTAAAATCCGTCAGTTTTATGTTAGCTTCTTCATTAATCTATCGTATGAACATAAAAAAATCTATTTTTCGTAAATCCATGGCTTTCTAGAGTGGATTTTGGGTAAATTTCGCAATTACGGTGGACAAATTTGGCCAATCAAAAAACTGTATTTTTACATATCGCAAAATGGGACATGTTTACCAAAATACAGAATTCTGATTGGTTTAATTGAGCCATCGTAATTGCAAAAATTTTGTTGAATTCCGCCATAATGTCAGCAAGGATATGAATTTTTTGCAGCTGGATGACAAAGTTAACAATTAGAAAACTACATTCGGCCTGATGAACATAGAATTGTCAGAAAATCAATAAAATGGACAAAGCCATATTTCGTCTGACCATTGGAGGGAGGGATTTATAGCTTTTTTGAATTTTAATCGATTTTCTTGCTATATCTGTATAGTGAGGTGAAAATTTAAATATCTCCATACAGTTCGGTTCTTCATTACTGAAGTGGTGAAACAGAGGGGGGCCCCAAAGAAGTTTTTGTCCCAGGCCCCAATTAGGCTAAGTCATGCCCTGGTTCTTCTTGATACTGCATATTTCATATATCAGACAAATCCACTAACATTGACTGCATCATCCGTATTGGAAAATCAATTTGTTTTAAATCAGAAAATCTTTTTTGTAAATCAGCTGATAGAATTTTCAGATTATCGACAATAACAAGTAAAGCGGTATCATTTACTTCACATTTTTGGAGCCAATGAAACTGTTCTAAGTTTTTGTTGTTAATATATTTCTGACATAACTCAATAAGGGTAATGAAGCCAAATATCTTCACTTTTGCATCAACAAGAGTTTCATTTGTTCCTTGAAGTTACTTATTTAATATATTTAGTTTTCCAAAGATATCGGCTAAATAACTTACAAATGCTTTACCATCGACTGTTAACAGATATTTCATTTCAGGTTTGTCGCTTAAAAAATCACTAAGTCACATAATATTTATTGGAGCAATTATTTAAAAATTTCCTTTTTTCTTTCAATTTTGGCACCGAAATCTAGCATTGCATTTAAATGGCCCGGAGCAAAAGGGTTAAACTCGTGTTGAGTTCATTTTCAAATTGCCCCCCTTAGCAATCAAATTGCCCCCCAGTGGGGCGTGGGCCCCACGTTGGGAAACACTGTGTTACAATTTAAAAAGTTAATTTTATTATTACATACTATATCTGAATACTTGTGCTTCGTACGAGGTGAAAAAACAGTAAGTAATCAATAAATCGGTGTTTATCAATAATACAAAATCATGCATAGAACTGAGAGACGTATTAGATAAAACTAAATTATTCCTTTATGTAGGTTTACGCTATTAAATTAAAGAAAACACGTTTTTAGAAGTCTATTCCATCGAAATAAAGATTAATTATACTCAATATCATTTGGCGTTATGCTTGTTGCTTGTGGGCAACACAGGATAGTTAAAATTTAAAGCAATCAAGCAACATTATCTGCTATTTACTTCTTTCGGTGCACCGTAAAAACTTATTACTACAGTACCTACAGTAGTATCAGTGTATGTGGCTCCTATTAAAAACATCATACCATGATACCAGTAGTACTAATTACAAATATTAATTAAGTATCATTGGAGTCAATAATAGTTTGGCTATTTTTTACAGTTTCCAAAAATGAATAAGTATTTTTCTTCCATAATTTACTTTTCAGTAAAAACCTCATTTGTTTTATTTCAATTGGGTATTCACAACTTGAGAAGAACTCAAGTGATTATGCCTAATTATGTGATTTAAATCATGTTTAAAATGGGATGCCTGTAAGCAACGTCACGCGTGTGTACCGAATCTGATTAGCTTCTGAATCGAATGATTTACTTACGGAGACATCACTTAAAAGTATCCAATTACCATTGATTTTAAATTATTTATTTTTATAAAAGCACATTTTAAAAGCGTAACTATAAACAAAATAAACTCGTTGTTTCAGTTCGGCTGAAAAATTAGGTGTTGTCACCGTCACATGCCATATACATTGATTTTACTTGAACTTTCCTGAAATGAATCAAAAATATCAAATTCTTAAATCAATACGTCGCACAGGATGATTAATTTTTTTAACCAGCCTGAATAAAATTAGAATCACTGGCGACACACACACAAAATCTCTTTCGTTCATTATTTTACATTGGTGAATTTGTAATGCTACTGAAATCAGTAAAAATAATTTGAAATGATTTTTGGGGAATTAATAATGAAAACATATCTGTAATTGTCAATGTTCGTGCAATAAAAAAAGGGATTTTTTTCAATTTATAAAACAAAACAAAAATTAATAAACAAAAATTCAAAATTTTGAAGCAAAATCATAGTAAAAAAGTATGCATATAAATTAAAAATTTGTATACTATGTTTGAAAAAATATAATGAGTTCAAATGCAAAATTTGAATTATCATCGGGTCTAACTAATAACGAATCAAGAGGTGCACAGAACGCAAAGAAACGCAAACACCTAAATCAATTTTAATCTAATATTCGGTTTTTCTTATACTAAAGCTCCATAGTAATGGTTCGAGAGCTTCACTCTAAATATGCTAATCAAATAGGGTAGACGATATTATGTAATAATCCTTCCTTTTAAATTCCATACTTTATTAACATATAGATGATCATTAGCTGATTATTAATGAAGATAAAATATGCTTTAATCGAAGAAAATAAACTCACTGAACAAAATTACTCGTGCAAATATAAAATAAACTCCGAAACTAAATATATCAAAATAAATCCCAAATCAGTTACAATGTTTTCCTGTAATTTAACGACAAAATATATTTTATATCAATCTTCTAATACTTCAAATTCCTATGTCGGGCATCTTTGATGTTCGGTGGTCAAACACGAAGATTTCATTGAGAGCTCCTAGTTCTAACATTTTCTGATTCCTAGGGATTGAGAAGAGGAAGAAGAAGGATGCAGCGTTGCTATGGAAACGGGAGCGGGAGAGAGAAAAAGGCCGACATTAAGACGCGACGTACTAGAGGAATAGGGCGCCTACGCGTCGCCAGATTTCGTCCTATGACATCAAAGGAACAAGTAGAACGTCTTGTCTACCACAAGTGAAACAACCGATATTTTATTTTTGTCGTCTTTTAATGGCTGGATTTATATCTCGAGAAACTGAGCTATCAAGATTCATTACAAGATAGTTCCCTAAATATTCAAATTTTAAGCATTTAATGCGTGAAAATTTATGAAATATTCATGAATGGGTATTATTCTTAAATCGTTGTTGGATTCTGTTCGCTTTCTGGAGTCTGTTTGAGAGAAAAAAGGCCTGGCTTAAGCTAATTATTCAGTTTTTTATATCGCTCTTTCGTAATTAGTTTGTTGTGTTTTATAAGATTTTTGCAATTGATGCAGTAAAAGAATAGTAAAATTAACTCACACTGTTTAATTTACTTAAAATAATTTTTCAATTTTGGAAAATAGTTCTCTGGCGTAACAGTGTAAGAACGGTATGGACGGTAGCCTTTTTTTTTTTTCTTTTTTTTACATTCTAATTTTTTTCATATTGATATTTATATTAAAATATAATTAATTTATAATATATAATAAATTTATTGTCATATTACAATCTAAAATAATTTTCAAAAATTGACCATAAAGTAATTCTAATATGGTAAGCAGCGTTGATTATAAACACCAAAACATTGAAAGTTATACTTTTCGCCTTATAAATTATTTAAATTCCGCCTTATAATTTTTTTTCTTTAGCTAAATACTGAGAGGCTCGAATCACTGTTCATTATCACTCGCTAGCCTCTAAGCGCATTTCAGATAGCTTCGTACAATCTTTTTCGTTAATCTTGTTTTAGAACCCAACCTTTTAGAAGACAAGAGAACTCCTGGATCAAGTATTGGAGAAATTTGCCATCGTGGAGGACTTTTTGATGGAACTAACCCGCATTTGCATTACATGGAGAGGAAAACCACAAAAACCTCCCACACAGTCAGTCTGACGGGAAGGGGACTCTAACCTATGATCCGATTACCACTGAGGATATTTTACGTCAGCGCTGTTGTCGGTGCAACTGGAGTGAAAAATTCGTATCCACCCGGGACCCTCATTGCAAAGCGAACTCTCTATCCCCTGTGCCATAACGGCTTCTTATATACTTCTTTTATTAGTTTCGAGGCTATGACCCCCATAAATATCTATATTATAAAATAATAATGTTATGATAGATAAAAATAGCACGCCGTCATCCTTGGAACTGCTCCTTTCATCCCTTCTTTTGCAGAGTGATGAGATTACCTATAGTGTGGCAAACAATCATATAGAAGTGGTTTGTTTTCTTAAGTATGGAGGGGAAAAAAACTGCAGATATCACACCAAAACTAATTTGATATTTCAACAAAGTAAGACGTCCTTCTCTTTTTTGAGATAAAAGTGCGTAACTGCCACCAAAAAAATTTAAAAAAAACTTCTGCTAAATTGATTACTAGGCGTAACTGAATGATGCAAGGAAAAATTTTTGAGATAAAGAAACTCAAGTTATAAATATTTCATTACTAACATTCTCATATTAAAACAATGAATTATTTTTCTAATAATTTGCAATTCTCAACTAAAAGTTTTTTTTTTAATTATGAGAGGCAGGGTTGGGTTTTTGGATGTCAAAATTTGACTTTTGACATGACCCTGTCCAAAAGTTTCAAAAACTGTCAAAATCCGTCAAAAACCTGGAACAAGTTTCTTTTTTGGGGACATTTTATAAGATACTAAATCATGCACAACACTTGCATTATATACTTCCATAATTATGATTTTTATTATATATTTGCATTATTGAAACTATTAATTGGTTTTTCTAATGGTAATCATTAAAACCCTTATTATTATCATTCGGTTTATATTACAGGTAATAAATATGAGTTGTTAATTATTATCAATCTAAATATTGATTTTAATTCTTTTATGTTACAATTTAGGCAGATTTTTCAGATTAGGTAAAATTAAAGTGTTCGCCAATAATGTCTGATCTCAACATATAAATGTTTTTATTAATTCTCATTATTTTTTGTCATTCATTATATTCAGGAGAGCAGAATATGTCTGATCGCGCGAACAAAGCTTTGGATGAAATTCAGAAATCCATGGGGAAATTTTTGGTCCAAAAAAAATTCCGCAGAAATTTTTTGTTAAAAACTGTGTCACTTTTCAAAGTTTTTTCTTGTNTAAATTAATTGCTCAATTTTGGAAAATAGTTCTATGGCATATCGTAACACTGTAAGAACGGTATGGACAGTAGCCCTTTTTTTTCTCGTTTATATTCTAATTTCTCTCATATTAATATTTATATTAAAATATAATTAATTTATAATATAATAAATTTATTGTCATATTACAATCTAAAATAATTTTCAAAAATTGACCATAAAGTAATTCTAGTATGGTAAGCAACATTGATAGTTTTTTTTCTTTAGTTAAATACTGAAGGGCTTGAACCACTGCACATTTTCACTCGCTAGCTTCTAAGCGCATTTCAGATAGCTATGTACAATCTTTTTACGTTAATCTTGCTTTAGAACCCAACCTTTTAGAAGACAAGAGAACTCCTGGATCAAGTATTGGAGAAATTTGCCATCGTGGAGGACTTTTTGATGGAACTAACCCACATTTGCGATATATAGAGAGGAAAACCACAAAAATCTCCCACACAGTCAGCCTGACGGTAAGGGGACTCTAACCTATGATCCGTATACCACTGAGGATATTTTACGTCAGTGCTGTGATCGGTGCAAGTCGGATGAAGAATTCGCATCGACCAGGGACATCAGGACCGGATTAAGCGTACGCGGGGTCCTAGGCCATTCAAATTTTTGGGGCCCTTAGATTAAATTTTTTTTCTCGTATATTTTTTATTTATTCAAATATAAAAGTATTTATATAGCTTTTCATTTAAGAAAACATATTTCAAATAAAAATAAATAATAATAAATTAAATTTTACTTTATTTTGTCAAATTAGAGCTAAAAAATAATCATAACATTTTGAAAAAATTTATGTAAATATGTAAAAAAAATTATGTAAAACATAATGTTATAATTGTGTAATACATTATGTAAAAAAATTATCGTATTTTATTAATATATATTTGAAATTGACTTTTTTTTTTAAAAAAAAATTATTGTTTTTCTTAATTTTTTTTTAATTTATTTTCAAAAATTTTTTTTAAGGGCCCTCTAATCATTGGGGGCCCTAGGCCATGGCCTAATAGATAATCCGGCTCTGAGGGACCCTCATTGCAAGGCGAACGCTCTATACCTTGAGCCATAACGGCTTCTTTCATCTTTTCTTTTTCAAAGTGATGAATTACCCATTCAAAAGGATTGTTTGCCACACATACAAACCACTTCTATATGTGTGGCAAACAATCATATGGAAGTGGTTTGTTTTCTTACGTATGGAGGAAGAAAAAAAACTGCAGATATCACACCAAAACTAATTTGATATTTCAACAAAGTAAGATAAAAGTGCGTAGCTGCCAAGAAAAAATTTAAAAAAACTTCTGCTAAATTGAGTAATAGGCGTAACTGAATGATGCAAGGAAAAATTTTTGACACAAAGAAACTCAAAAACTTATTAATATATCATTAACATTCTCATATTAAAACAAACAATGAATTATTTTTCTAATAATTTGCAATTTTCACGTGTCTCAACTAAAAGTTCTTTTTTAATTATGAGAGGCAAGGGTTGGGTTTTGGATGTCAAAATCTGTTTTTTGACACGATCCTGTCAAAAAGTTTCAAAAACTGTCAAAATCCGTCAAAAACCTGGGACAAGTTTCTTTTTTGGAGACATTTTATAAGATACTAAATCATGCACAACACTTGCATTATATACTTCCATAATTATGATTTATGTTATATATTGCGTATAAAAATTGTCAAAATTATTGAAACTATTAATTGGTTTTTCAAATGGTAATCTTAACACTTTAAGACCCTTATTATAAGCATTCGGTTCATATTACTGGCCAATAAATATGTCAACATATAAATGTTTTTATTGATTCTCAATATTTTTTGTCATTAGTTATATTCAAGGGAGCAGAATATGTCTGACCTCGCGAACAAAGCTTTGGATGAAATTCAGAAAACCATGGGGAAAATTTTTGGTCCAAAAAAAATTCCGCAGAAATTTTTTGTTAAAAAATGTGTCACTTTTCAAAGCTTTTTCTTGTTAAAGAAAACATCTGTCGATTTCTATAATTATTAGTAATTCTTTAAATTACTAAATAGGACCTTAAATTTAATTTATTATATTATTACTATTTCATTATATTTTTATTTTTATTAATTTATAACATATATGCTCATTTATTCAAAAATTGTGCAAAATCAAATAATTTTTTTCTTGTATAAACTTTATTTTAAAAAAAATATTTTGAAAAGTTTTTGTATCGCAAAAAGCTTTCATTTAGTTTTAGATAGGAATGGTAACACATTATTTGCTAATTTTATTTCAATAGCAATGGTGAAAAAAAATAAAGAATGTTCAGTTCTCTTTTTTAGAAGGTTGTTCCTTAATGACACCTTCTAATGCAAAGCTTCCCAAATGGTGTTCGCGGAACCCTAGGGTTTCGTGGAAGAGTTAAAAGGATTTCAGAAATTTCTTGAAATAGTTTTTTAAACCTATAATTATATTTAAATCCAATTAATAAACCATCATTTATTTACAATTTTGACCATCTTTTCAAAATTATTTAACATAAAATGCCACTGAGAGCAAAATGACAAATTTTTTTAAAAATATATATATAAATATGAAAATGTCATGCATTTGTAAAAAAACAAAATAGTATTTTACATTGTGCTTCTCAAATAAAAATAAAAAATTCACTTCCTTAATACAAAAATACTTTTCACTAATAAATATTTTCAATGTTTATAGGTGTTATTTTTGATTTTGATTTTATAGCAGTAGAGAAAAAAGATTTTTTAGCTAGATTTAGCTCCAAGTTCTCAAATTCAGTTGTCGAACATAAAATTGAATTCATAACTATTAATGATAAAACTATGAAAAATTACTCTTTTTAAAAAGTCTACTAGTCAAAATATGGTTTGAATGCTTAATATATTCAGAATTATCTTCATTTACTTTATTTCCAAAGTAAATTCTCCTTCTGCCGGAAGAAGGTTAATTATTTTGGGTTTCAGTAGCCAAAAAAATTGGGAACCAGTGCTCTAATATATAATTATACAAATCAAAGTATTTTCGCAACAAAGCATGGTAGGTTAAGCAGACATGGAAATTAACATTCCACAATTTCGTGGCCAATTTCAAATCTCTGGTAATGTAACTACCATTGCGCATAATGCCGCCTTCACGTAAGATGGTACCCAACTCTTCTGAAGCTGGGCGGTATGTTCCGATGCTTCTAGGTGGGATGTTCAATGTTAAAAAAATGTCCCAGTGCTCTCTTGAAATTTAACAAATCGCTTCTGAGGAAGGTGGTACTAAAAGAATCAAAGTAAATTTGATTGCCGATGGAAACAGATGAATTGAACTTGAAACTTTCGTGTTGCCATCATCACTAGTGATTCGACAGACTTCAAAAACGTTTTTGTTTTCACCTCATTTATTTGTTAATTTAGTGATCCCTAATGTGCACACTTTTTCACATTCATTTTTCACAAAAATTCGAAAATTGTATATGAAACGCAGTCGAAACACCCAGTCAGGTTCTTTTTAGAAAGAAAAAAAAAACGGTTTTTTTTCTTAATTCATTAGGTTTTCTTTAATTCATTAGATTGTCATTAAAGTTTTTTTTTTAGAAAAATATTTTATTTAATGTTATATTGAAAACTTTTTTCAGATAGCAGTGTAAGGTGGGTTCTAATGTCTGCAGCAATATTTATCACAAAGCCAAACGAGGTTTATAAATAAATGATTGGCAAATAAACCATGCAAGCATGAAACCATGTTAAATTTAATTTTGTTAGTTTACGAGCTGTGAGATTCACATTAAGCTTACTTAAGCAACTCCTTTATGTCGAGATTGAATCTATGGATTGAATCTGCCTTTACAAAAAAGGGGTAGAAAAACCTTCTGAAATCGAGGATGAATCATTCTTCGCAAATCAAGAGTAGAAAGTGTTTCCCAAATCAAGAATATATTCCACTTCTCAAATCTTTATTTTGAATTTCATGACCATAGCTGAAACAAGGTTTATTTGAGCAGGTTTGTAAATTTTTTCTAAATGTTTTAAAAGTGAAGGTTGTCCAGGTGATTAGGTTTCCAACCCAAAAAAAATTTCGTATACAAGAGGTTGGGCAAAGCTAAAGTAAAAAAAGACGAAAAACATGGTTTACAGTAAGGACTAAAAAAAAAAATTTATTTATTTTTCGAAAAGTCTTTTGCGTGCTTTTATTCAATATTTTAGTAAACAAACTTTGCATACTAATATTTCTACTGAGTTTAAAGAAGGATTAGTTAGTCTACCCCTTTCTATGCCAAACAAATTAATTGAAAATACAACGTTTGAAGCTTTATCTATTTAGTTTTATTTATTTCGATCTCAATTTATTGTTTCCTAAGGAAACAATCCACACTTTTTCAGAAATGAACTTTTACTTTAACCTTTTATTATTATTATTTTTATTATTTTATTATATTTATTTGTTTTTTCACTTATTATTTGCGCATTAAAATAAGTTTCTTCGCTTAGTAGTTTTAAGCGTTTATTATTCATTTTTAAAAAGAAAGTAACCTACTACAGAAATTTTATTTTCTAATTTTTCAAATTCATTATCATTCTTATTTCAAATTCATTCAATTGTTATTATTCTTATTATTTTATTTCTATTTATTTGTTTTTTCACTTATTATTTGCGCATTAAAATAAGTTTCTTCGGTTAACAGTTTTAAGCGTTTATTATTCAGTTTTAAAAAGAAAATAACCTACTACAGAAATTTTATTTTCCTATTTTACAAATTCATTCTCATTCTAATTTTTCAAATTCATTCAATTGTTATTATTTTTATTATTTTATTTATATTTATTTGCTTTTCCACTTATTATTTGCGCATTAAAATAAGTTTCTTCGGTTAACAATTTTAAGCGTTTATTATTCATTTTTAAAAAGAAAATTACCTACTACAGAAATTTTATTTTCTTATTTTTCAAATTCATATTTCAGAAATATTCTAGAAAAAAAAACATAAAAATTACGTTTTCAGATAACAAGAATTAGTTTCAAAACAGGACTGAGACATTTTTTCCTGTACAGATACAATATCACAAAATGTAATCTAAAATATTCTATTAAACCTTTCGCGTATGGAATACTAATACTTTCGAAAAACCTCATCATTCAAAATCAAATCACCGAAGTAAACCATATTGCATAATTTACGATAGCGCCGAAATTATGAAGAAGATTTTACACGCTTCGACTGCTTCAAACCTAAGATAATAAAATCTGACAAAACTTGTCCATAACAAGATTATACCTTGTCATTTATCGTCTCCCTTAGCACCGGTTAACTGTAACTATGTTTCGCTTCTTCAATTTACTTTAATGAGTTCATGATAATACTTAGATTCTTATATGTATTCAGTTTTAACCCACGTTGGTAGAACTAAATTTTAATTTTTAATAACATGAATGCGAAAACTCGCTGGAAATCAACGAGGTAATGAAAACTAAAGCTGCACAATTTCAAGTTCAATGCAATGATAGAGGCTATACAGTCAGCATTGCGCACCTATCGCCTTTACTTCCAGACAAACTGTTACCCATCGATTGCAAAGAAAACTTCAAGTGCCATCTAGGAATGAACTCTGTTAAAAATAAGGGTGTCTGCAAAGTATAGAAACGATACTATCACGTGTAAATACACGTGTGTAGCACATCCTGTTTTTATTTTTACGATCAGATATGTATTTTGAAAGATATATCCATTTTAAAAAATTTGCATACCATTTCTATTTTACGGTTGGATCGCCAACTGTGAATAGATGTAGGATACTTTAGTCAAATTAGGATACAATGTTTTTGGAAAATCCCAAGCTGCAAGGAAAAATGGGGTTTCGAATTATAATTTTAAAGTTCCCAATCACACTTCAGTTAGTTAGGTTGTTAACATTTAATACATCTTTTGGAAAATATTTGATGTGTGTATTTTTAAAATTTTATTCTTATGCAAATTTCTCAGGATATTTTTCTAGATTTTTGAACATCTTGCATATTTTACTTTTCTGGAGAATACAAATCTTCCTTGAAAAATTGGGATTCCTGCATGCGATTTTTAATTTACTCTATTCTCCCAACCCCCAGGAAATCAGATTGGTATTATTTCAGACATGTTTTGAAAATATGTGTAAGTATTTAAAATGTTATTTAAAATATTATATCCCAAGAAAAAGGTATGATCGAAATTACCAGAAAATTGTAAATTTTAAAGTGTTCCTGGCTCTATGGGAACACCGAAAAGCTCAATGAAACTCTTCGGTAATGATATTTGCAAAATTAACAATGAAATGTTGTTTCATAATTTGTGTAAAAATTTGAAAAATTTGCTAAAGTTTGGAAATTTTATCATGATAACTTAGAGCTCGGCATAAAAAACATTTATTCGGTTGTTTACTAAATGTGTTAATGTATACGGGTATTTTTAAATTTTTAATCCTTAGAAAAACAGGTGTTCTTACATAAGACTTTTAAGTCTTATGTAAGAACCCCTATTAGGTCCTCCTCTTTACCGTCTGATTGTTAGGTTTTCATAATGTATGCATCTTTTAATCCGATGAGTATTTTTAAAGATATTTGACAATTTTCAACTATGTATTTCTTGGGCACCCTGTATATTTTGATATTTAATAGCACTTAATTACACTTAAACGAGTTTAATTTTTACATATTTGCATTTAATTATTTCAATATTTTTTTATTATTATTACAATTTACACTACATTTTCGAATTTAATATTTTAACCCATTTAAATAGAAAATTTACATGCAAAATAAATTTTAAAAAAATAATGCATTTAAAAGCTATTTTTTCTCTTTATGCAAGAATAAATAAGCCATGGTTATAAAATATGAAATAAAGCTCTTAACTATCTTAACTATAATTTATTTGTGTATGAGCCAAATGCAAAATCGATCGTGCGTAAGTTATTCATTTTCTAACTTTAAGAAGAAGTTTTTTTCCCGCTTTTTTTTTCTTTGCTACTCGAACATATTTGTTAACTTCAACTTTAATTATCGTTGCGAATAGAAAAAGATAATTTTTTTTTCACGAAAAAAAATGTTGTTCTGAGAATAAATTTATCCTGAAAAAGAAACTATTCTGAGAATAAGCAATATTTTATAAAATTTTAATATACATGAGAAATAATGTAAAATTGCTCCTTTGCTTTAAATTTTTTCGAAAAATTTGAATCCCCACAAGTTTCTAATAATAATTTTCATGCTGAACATATAGCTTAATTTTCTTTTCTTTATGAAATAAATGGCCTGTTCATTTTGTTGACGGTTTTACGATGCAGCACGCTTTAAAAAAACAATTTAAATATTTCCAACGATTTATAAATAAAATGAAATAAAAAGCAAATAAAATGAAAAATAATAAATAAAAAATCAAAAGAATGAAACAAAAAATAAATAAAATGAAATTAAATGTCTTGTCTCTTTCTGGTTTCTTAACTCTTAAAATCTTAAATTATCAAGAACAAAAAAAAATTATTAAAAAATTTATATCAACATGTACAAAATTTATTTACTATTCATTGATTGATTTTCCTGGACAAAAGCGGCAAAAATAAATAAATAAAAAGAAAAATAAGATTTTTCATTAGCTTTTTCATATATTTGAGAAATATTTATTAATAATTCATAATATTTTCATAAATGCAATGAAAACTGCTAACGCATACTAAAATATCAAAATTAACGAAATCAGAATGAATAATTTATTAGGTGTCAACCCTTTGTCACAGATGGGATACCGGTGTCCCTTTTATATAATTTTCTCTAACGCTCTAATTACAAATAAAAATATATCTTGATATTTTTTAATTACAAAAAACAGTCTAGTTACTAAAAATATCTGCCAGATCCTCGGAACTATATTTTTTCCAAACGTATAAATTTAAAAACGAAAATATAAAATCTAAACAAATTTTTTTTTCATTTATATTCAGAAAATTTATCAATAATTGAAATTTTAGCAACAATTTACAGTTAGTCGTAGATCTAAATAATTGCAAAGAAGTGCAAATTTGAAAAATCATTGTTTGAAAATTAGCCATGTTTGAAAAATTTCCCTTCACCGGTATCCGATTCTATAATTCATAACCATAAATTATGAAAATGCAAAATTATGGATGTAACGACCATTCGCCCGCTGTTCGGTATTCGGCCTCAGCTGTTTGCCTAATATTCGGTTGGCCGAATATTTGGCCAAATAATCGGAAAAGTATTTTTTAGCAAAGTTTTCTGGGAGGTAAATTTGAATTCCTAACATAATACAGAATAATCTTTTTTTTTTCCTTTTTTTTTCTTTTTTTTTTGCTGCAAACTGATCGCTTATAAACAAAATAGCATGTTAATATTTTGGATATTGCTGGCTGGTGTCTCGCTAAGTCTCTCCACTTAAGATAGAATTTTTACTAATATGAAGTTACTTAAATACAACTCCGTATCGTATATTGAATTTATTAAAATAAAATTCTTCCTTATCAACGTCTTTTATTTAACCTAGATTTATTATTTGTTTATGCATTTTATTGTAACAGTTATTATTTTTTTTATGTATATCTGGCAACTTTGTTGCATAATCAGTTTGTGCGCTCAACGTGGCTTCGTACCTTTCCTTGTGTTAAGTAAAAAATAAACAAAATTTTTCTTTGAGAAAGAATATAGAATGCGTCACTTAAGATAGTTCTTATGCAAGGGTTAGGCTTTCTCGAAATAGAATGAAAAGAACAGTTGCTTTTTTATTTTATTTCCAATGAGCTGCACAATCAGTCTTCCCGGTGAACAGACCTAGTGTGTTCTCCAGAAGTGGTATCCACTCAAAGAACAGTTACTAACATAAACAAATGCCTCGTTTCAACAGCCAATCAGGATCCATACCCACAATGCAGTTGCTTGCAATTACCCAATTGTGTTTAACAAACAAGGAAAGTACTTAAAGTTCATAGCCTAAGAGGGATCAATTCCTTTTTTACAGATAGTTTTTTAGTTTGGAAAACATTATACGAAATTTATTTTGGTTAATTTGAAGTAATTATCAAGTTATATTTGAAGTAATTATCAAGTTAGTTATAAATAAATCAAAACTACAATTTCTATTAATTACATTCATAATCAACATCCATAATCAACATCCATAATCAACATCCATAATCATTTCAAAGGTCCTTTATTGCACAAATATCCTGATTGAACTTTAATAATTGATTTTATACGAATCGGTGTCTAGACAACTTTTGTTCGATGAAGTCTTTCTTTTTGAAAGGTTAACAGTCAGGCTATCAGTTTTTAAGTTGGCTTCATATTTTTTCGATTATCTATATTAATATTAATCTAATTAATCTTCGATTATCTAATTAAGTAAAATGTTTCAATGTACCAATTTTTGCAACAACAAAAAAATGCTCATTTAAGTAGAAAATAAACATTTAAGAAACCTGATGGAGTATTCTTTTGATGGTACATAACAATCAAAAAAATGCAATGGATTAATACAATACATACGTACTTCTGTAAAGAATGTAATTTGAAATACACTGTAAAAAATTCCGGATCAACTTATGGCACCTTGTGCGCATAATCTATAAAATCCATATTATCATATATAAAATCCATTTTTACGGTAAAATATTATACTGTAATTCTTACAGCAATACTTATTTACTTAGAGTGATTCAGTGATTTTACGGTAATTATTACTGTAAAATTATGGTATATCAGATTTTTATTCCGTAAAATGATCCCTGACAGCCATAGATTTTACGAAATAAAATTAATTTTACGGTAAAAAGAACCGGCATCCTGAATACCGTTTTTTCATTGAAATTTAATCCGGGATGTTTTACAGTGTATACAGTTTAAATTTGCAGTGAATCAGGTCAATTTTCATATGAGCTACGTGAACAACCAAATGAAGAAAAAAAATTGCTTCAAGAAAAATGGGTTCAAAGCTTCAGTCTAAAATTCGAGTGGTTCGTTATTTTTCCTACTTATATACCTCTGGATCTATCCTTTTAGGATATTATAAAAGTTCCAAACAAACGAAGAAAAAAAAATTTCCGAAATTCTAGAGTAAACTAACCCCCTTAAAGGAACTGACTATTATTAAATTTTTTAACAGCATAGACATATTGAAGTTTTAAAAAAAAATAGTAATTATGTTTCAACGTGAGTCAAAATGCGTTATTTTATTATCAGGCATACATTTTTTAAAAAATGACTGTCGGATACTCAGCAAAAAATTACCGATCAAATTACGGTATAAAGTACCGGTATTTTGGAAGCATCATCCGTAAAATCCATATTACCATAAAATGCTGTACCGCAATTATTACTGTGAAAATTACGTATAAATTGATGTATATCAATATAAACCACGATAATTGCATGAAAAATATAACGAGAAAAATATCATAATCACTATTGAAATAAAATGCCGTTGCATGCCAATACATATAATGGAGAAAATATAATTCAAAGTATCCATACTTAATTTCTATTCAGGATTAACCATTATTATATTGAAAGTAACCATATATTTTTATTGCACTCCCTTGTTTAAGCATAGTATGCCCAAAAATGCTTATTTTATTTTATTTAAAATTTTTACTTTTTCAATAATTTCTATTTTATTGTCTTTTTTCGTAAAAAAAAAATTTGATTTTACTTTATTTTATTTTATTTTATTTTATAACCGTTGTTGAACAACCGACCCAATTTTGAGTTCAAGATTGCCAATGTTCATTTCCGTAGCCTTGTTATTTGGAACCCAATACGGAAGATAAGGGAACTTCTGGATCAAATATTGGAACAAATTTGCCTTCGTGGAGATGGAATTATTCCGCATTTACGTTACATGGAGAGAAAAACCACGAAAACCTCCATCAGTAATCCTTACGGCAAGGGGACTCAAACTCATGATCCTTCAAGCACTGAGGATATTTTACGTCAGCACTGTGCTCTGTGCAAGCCGGGTGCGGAATTCGTATCGACCAGCCATCACTGGGATTCGAACCCGAGGTACCGCATGGGGAAGCGAACGCTCTATCCCTGACCTGTTTAATAAAAATTTGATTTAAAAAATTTGTGTGAAATTCATTTATAAATTGCAAATCTTATGTAAAATTTAGAATCTGTAACATTTTTTATTTTACGTAACTTAGCATTTAAAAATTTGCTTTGATGGCTGCAAAAAATAAAAATTAAATGGGAAATTGTGTATTAAGGTTTATGACTTATAAGTTTAGTAAACAAAATTTAGTAAGCAATTATTTAAAGAATTTTAAAAAAAAAATTATAACGTTAAATGATTGAAAACTTTAACTTTAAAATCTAACTAAACAACAATTAAATATTTCAAATATGTTTGATAAATGTACACGTTAATAACTTGCAAACAATAAGCAAATTTATTTATAAACTATAGCTCTCTCATTTATTCATTTTGCATTCTTTACATTTATTGAACTATCTTTACATTTATCGAACTAGCTGAAATCATCAAATTGTAATAATTTCGTTAATGGCTCAAACTTTACTAGGTGAATTTGTTAATAGACCCTAAATACAAAAATAACATAGATATTTGTTATTGAACTTTGTTTGACAAACATTCTCACGTATGTGTCATGTATGATGCACAAATGTGGTGCAAGAGATTGAATAATTTATCTACGTATTGCGCACTTGATGCCTCAAAATGCCTTAAATTATGATATATGAATTATTTTTTCAAGAATAAAATGAACTGATCATTTTATTCACTTTCCGTTTTCAATTCGAAGAAAAACAATCGATCTGCTGATCAGAAATAAAATTCTAATCTCATTCATTTTTTTAAAGTATATATATATTTCCCTCTGAAGTAAGGTTCCAAATATTTGAAAATATAATCATTGGAACGTGAAAAACGCTATGTGCAAAGCAAAAACATTAGTTAATGACTCTCACAACTTCATGCTGATGCGCGGTATGGATCATTCCCTCATCCAAATCACGTGCTTTCAAGTGTCAGATAGCAGCGACATCCAGCGGCGAGATCACGAATCGAATTCCGCAAAGGCAAAATTGGTCAGCGCATAGAACGGCCGAATTGATTCCCGTTAGGCGAAAACAATTCCATTCTTCACACAGAGTTTGAAAGGAGAGGTAAATATTTTATGAACCATTTTTATCCCGCTTTCTTTACTCTTTAAAAGCTATTATTATCATATCCATTATTTTTTGTTTTCAAGATGCCTTTAGCAGGTAGTTTTTATATTAAAAGAATGTAATTCAAGGAAATAATGATCCATTTCCATGCTTCTATATTATACTTCAACGACGAATGAAATATTAGAAAGAAACAATATTTCTCTACTCTTGTCAGAACTGGGGATTAACAAATAAATATTAAAAAAAGGGCGAGAAAGTGAAATTGATCAATGATTTTTATGAATGAGAATGTCAGATAGTGAAGATGGTTTGATTTGTACGTTACTCGCTAGGGTGCGTTGAAAAGTAGTAATTTTAATGGCATCATAAAGCACAAAGAAAAGCTACACGAGTCATTAAATAAATATATTTTAATGATATTATACAGCATAAAATATTAATAGTTAGAATAGTCAAATAAATTACTTGTAAATAATTTCAATCATAAAGTATAATATANTATATATATATTTAAATGTTTTTTGAAATCATAAAAAGTACCAATATAAAAAATATATGTTATAAATTATTGATATTAAAGAACATAAAGAGAAAACACTAATAACGCAATATATAAATATATATAAAATAATTAGACTCATAAGGTTAATAAATAGCAATGTGAACACATGAAATACATGTTTATATGCAATAAGAAATTGGAAAGAAAAAATGGTAATACTAATAAATAAATAAATAATCATTAAATAAATCATGTAACACATAAAATTTTAATATTATAAAGCATAAGAAAAATAATAATAATCCAAAATATAAATATGTATTATTGGCCTCATAAATAAAGCATAAAAATTAGTAGTATGAACTTATGAAATATATGCTTGAATGACAGTAAAAATCAAAAAGAAATAATTATTATACAAGCAGTTAAATTAATAATCTTAAAATTAATTCAAGAAATCTATATATTTATAATATTATGGAGCATAAAGAAAACAAAATGATTTTTATGGTACTTTATAACTGATTTTACTATTATTTAATATTAAATGGTATTTTAAGACATTATGACGAGTAAATTAAAATATTTAAAAAAAACAAAATTGCATTTTATTTAATATGATTAGGCATGAAATATATTTGGAACAAATCTAATTAACGATGCGTGTGATTAAAGGTCAGATAAAACATCTATTCTTTAGAATAGTTTTTTTTCCATCAAATATTTATTTTATTTTATTTTTTGAGTTAAAGAGCTATTTTATCATTTAAATAAAGAAAATTTAATTTAAATATTAATTTAATTGAATTTATTAATTTTAATTTAAATAATTTTATTTATGGATATTCTTATGGGGAAAAAGGAAATCTTAAGAACCCTATTTGCCCTTCTTCTTTCTTTTACATATTTAATTAATTTAAGGGTAAAATAAAATAAAAATGAAATATTTAGTTTAATTTCATCGTGCATAAAAGAGAAAAGCAAAGCAACTAATCATACAAATGAAATATATAATTTAATTACATCATAAATGATAAAAACAATTTCCACACGAGTAATGAAATAAATGATAAATCTAATGGCAATATAAGTAATAAATTTATCTGTATATATAGATAGATAATTTAAATATATACTTAATGCTTCCAGTGGGAGGGTAAGAATAATTAAAATCGATAAGTGATACTGTTTTATTAGAAAATACGTTTTTAAATTTTAAACTACCTTAATTATTTGATCTGACTAGTTTGTATGGTGGTCAAGTCGCTGACCATTCGTTAAGAAGGTTCGGGTTTTGAATCACGTTAAGAGGCATGGATGTTTTTTTTTTCCTCCCTCTTTCTCTCTTTCTACTATCTGTCCTTGATAGAGCAACGTTGGTCCTACTAGTATGGTGCTCCTGGAAGAGTTTAAATCTAATTTATTTTTTTTTTTAAAATCATGATTACGACATTAAAACAAAAGTTTTACTAACTATTAAAGTTGAAGTCTAATTTATAGGTCTTGATGCATCTTAATTTATTTAAAAATACTTGAGAAAAGAATTTAAAAATTTTCTGCAAACGATTTAAAAATTCTACATTTTTGTAACCGTTTTCTTATTGTGTAAACATTTGTTTTGAGTAATAAATTATGCATGAAATTTCATTTCCATTCTTGAATAATTTTACTCGTTATAATATGTTATATGTAAAAGGTTTATTTCTCACATGCTTGAAAAAAGCAAATTTTATCCATATTTTTATATTCAACAAATAGTAATAACAAGTTACATTTATCCATCTAGTGAGTTTATTCCACGATACGACTTAAAGCAGACATGACCCCCTCTCTTGAAAGCAACTAAATACACATGTTAAACTAGCAGGTATACAATTTTATGATGATAAATGTAGAAATATTGGTTAAATTTATTTCTTATAATTTTTATGAGTTTTAAAATTGTTAACGATCGAATAAAAAGAACAATTAGAATTATGAACAGGCCTTTTTATGTCAACTCTTGAAATAAAGAAAAAAATTTACTAAGTTTTAAATGTTTGTGAAACTGTAAAATAATAGTTTAAATTGTAAAATTTAGTTATGCTGGAAACAATTGCAAATTTTAAATTGATAATCTGGGAGATTTCGAGCACAATGTAATTGCAATTAAATTAAAGCTTACTATTAAATTTTGTTGAGAGTAGTACTATTCATCTATTATTATTTATGCGGCTATTACTTTGAAGCATGATGTTGAACTTATGACAATTGGGTATAATATTAAAAAAACACAACTACTTCCACTTAGTAGGAATAACATTTACCATGACGCAATGCTAAATTCTATGCCACTATCCACATAAATGCCACTATCCACATAAATCAATTATTAATCAAAAATCGAATATCAATTACTTTTCTTTATAATGCAAGAAAATCTGGCGAGCAGCTATTTAAACGATCAAGCACTTCGTTTGTTTATTTGTCGCTTGAAGTTAGGCTCGCAGAAAATGCCGTTCATGGGTTAAATTTAGTAGGAATAACACAACCTGTGACGTAGGCGATAGTATACCCAATTGTATACTTTTAAATAAAAAGTAGAGTTAAAATTAACGCCCAATATTTGTTTGGTGAACTGAAATGATTATGTTAACCCGACAGTTAAATATCATCTAGTAAAGTAAAGCTGCGTGAGCTATAAGCCATTATCGGGGATCGAACTCCAGTCTTTTTCAATAACAGTTCAGTGCCATAATCACTGAGCCACATCGGCTCTAAATATCATCTGAGTTAGGTAATATGATCTTGTTTTTGATGTAATTGTTACTCTGATAAAATGGATTCAAAAAGAAAATCAATAGCTTTTTAAATGATGTTGTTTTTTAAAATATAAAGTTTAATGAAATATATTAAAACATATTATAATAGTAATATATTAGAATTAAAAAGAGCAAGTTTTCCGAAAAAAGTATTTTCTAGTTAATTGTTTAATGTCTACTTTTGATGATGTTTTATTTTCCTTGAGTCTCAAAACACATAAAAAGAGTAAGAAAAAAAGATAAACAAATAAATAAAGTAGCTTTTCCTTCGCAAAAATACCAAACACCAATCAGAAAAGAGAGCTGTCTTAGTTTTCAGAAAATCAATAACGTATCTTTTGACCCTATGGTTTTTCTAGCTCTACAGTGAATGAGTTTCGGATATTTGAAAAAGTTATTTTCTTTTCTATTGCTGAATTTTATTTTAATGGTTGAATAAACATAAAAAGTTTATTTTAGAAGTTATTAAAAAAAAATTTTTTTTAATAGAGTAAGGCACAGTATTTTTATTTCATTTTATTAAATCATATTAAATGAGACATTTCATGTTTTAATAAAACGTATAGTTTTTATTCAATTTCTTTGTTTAGTATATCATGTACCATAAAAGCAATCATTATAATAGAACAATTATAATTTTCATTTAAGAATGAATGCAAATATTATATTATTCTCAAACCGTATTAAATGTAATAGTGTTTCTTTACATATTGAAAAAAATTAATCGATAAATTTATTTGTATTTCATTATTTTTATGTACTTTTATGTATCGACACTATTCATTATTTTTATGTATTATTACTTGCTTTTGATTGGTTTTCTATTTATCATTATATAAATTTCTTATTTTATTTTTATGCATAATTCTTTATAAAAATGTAACATATGACTTTTTCTTCCACCGAAAAACACACTTATTTTCTACCTTTTTAAAAGAACATTACTCAAAAATGTTTTTTCCAATAGAGAATGCAATCTCGATCCCGCGGAATCGGGATCAAGAGAGATCCCACACCGCTGCCTGCGGCACTAGCCCCAAGGGATTAGACCTAAATCTAGCAGGTTTGAAATTCAGCAGTTAAAAGAATTCGTCTGTTTTAAAATGCTGAAGGTCTTTTACAGATATCTGGATCACATATCTTTCAATTCCCCCCTCCCTGTCCATGCATATAAACTGTTCTTTTTTTCTTCTTCTTTTTTTTGTAACTCAAGTATTCAATCTTTTATTAAAAAAGGGAACACCATATGTGAGTGAGAAAACTATTTAGAAAATTTTCTTTCTAAATTAAGCTCTGCAGAATAACGCAAAAACATTTTTAAAAAAAAAAGAAGATTATTTTTGGTTTCGTATTATATAAAGCAAGATGGAACAATCTTTTAATATACTAGAACAATTCCTTAAATTGAAAGACATTCCGAGGAAAAAGTATGGACTAAACTACCGGAATATGGTAACATTTACCGCGTTTCTGACTTTATTGGAAAACCAAAAAGCTCGGTTTTTACCCAAGCGCTTTGGTAAGGATTTTGGTATAATTATCAATAAAATACTGTTTTATAATATGAGTTAAAATTCGGTAACCGTTGTAAAATTTTAATATTTTTTTCATAATACCTTAGAGAATGGCATAAAAACCGTTAAATTTACTTCTCAGTTTCGTATTTTTTTACTAAATTTGCGGTAATAAGAACTATAATTGTGAAGACAAGAATTTTTGCTAAACTATTACTATATGTACTGAAAAATTACCAAAGAAATAGTTTAAATGTTGGTATAATTTGGTTTTTGTTCCCAGAATTATGTTGTTTTTTTTTACCGGAAATATCATTACCACACCGCAACGTAATCTCAGAAGAATTTTTTTTTCGTGTATAAACAAAAAGGTTTGATTGATATCAAGTTGACAGTAATTGTTTCTGAAGAAGAATTCGATTAAGTTTCTGTGTTTGCAAACACACTGATGGAGGTCTTTGCCAACTCAACAAAAGTTGAGGTGATAATGATGTTTCTGTGAAACGAAATTGGTGGTTAAAAGACAGATTTCAAGTGAAAGTTTAAAATTTTTCACTTGAAACTCGCATTCAGCATAAAAGACATGCTACGTGTAGCGTTTAGTAGTATCTGCATAACCATAGACATAGTCTACATAATCATAGACAGAGTCTGCGTAATCTGCATCCCGATGATCTGGGAATGAACTCTTACAGTGTTTTTTAACCCTTTGACTACTAACGGGACTCATTTGTCCCAACAAATGTTTATAAAATTACTAATGGACATATGTATCCCCCCATTAAGTACGGCCGGGACATATATGTCCCTGCCTTTAAATTGATAACCACTTGTCAGAAAAATCCCAAATACTAAATTTGCTTACTTGTGACCTATTTTGTCCTTTTGAATAATAAACGGGACAAAAAAAATCATTTTTTAAAATTCGTAGTCAAAGGGTTAAATCTCTCAAGTGCAACGAAGTGAAAGAGAATATTTAAAAAATCTGCCGGCGTGTATGAGACGGGACAGAAAAATACGTCGTCAAAATCGTCAACGCATTACACTGTAAAAAATACCAGATCAAATTACGTTATAAAAAGTACCATCACTTTGGCTGCATGTACCGTCAAATATTATACCCTAGTTTTTACAGTAATATTCATTTAATTAGAGTGATTCAATGATTTTACAGTAGTTATTACTGTAAAAACTACAGATATCTGATTTTCTTTTTCTCTGAGGATGCCGGTACTTTTTACTGTACTTTGATAGGGAATTTTTTACGGTATAAGCATGGATATGAAAAAAGAGAGATTGAAGATTTGGGACAAAAGATATCATTAAAAGAGGAACTGAAGTGAACCACACGGCACAGCATGATTCCCTCAGAGTTCTGTGCAAAAAAATATGATGAAAAAGTAGTAGTCTCTAAAATCAACAAAGAAATTAATTTTGTAGAAGAAGGTGGATCTCGCGTAAGAATAATCGAAGCTGTCTGTAGATAATTAACTAACAAGCAATGGACCAACAACAGTCAGAAAGAACCTTTTCATCGAGTTCCGCCACTAAAATTCGATTACGACTAGGAGATGACTCATTGGATTCGTCATATTGGATTACGTTATTATTTCTTTACCATTAAAGAAATAATTGTAATTGCAATACATTTTAAGAAAATAATTTTTATAAGTCTCTTGATATTAAAATCTTTACTAAATATTAATATGTCATATTATTTACAAGCTCTCTGTTCTTCCATACTTCTCTCTCCTGTCAGTTTATTTTAAATATAATTCGATTATATTAGTTGAAAAGTTTAAAATATAATATTAATTGAGAAATAATTATATGATTACCTGATTAAAACTTCATTGCTTTACAAAATATAAACACACGGAAGATGATTCTTCATTGACCTTAAAATATATATACACACGGAAGATAACAGTCGACAAGTTTCAAGCGCTTAAATAGGCGCTCATTTTCAGGGCATGATGGACGTAAATGTGAAGAAACAAAAGTGATTTGAAATAAAAAACGTTAAGTCGCGAAGAAAAAATGGAAAAATAAAGGTGAGAAAACGAAGCTAGAAAAACCACAGTAGTCGAAAAAGAAAAAGAGATAAAAAACAGAACAAGAAAAACGATAGTGGCCGAGAAGGGCTAAACAGGGTAAGATGCATTTCCACGGGCCATGGAGAGGTAGGGAAGAATACCGTTAATAAGAAAGAAGAATGCCGTTAATAAGGGAATGAGCATTCATATGATTAAAACGGGAGTCTTAGGCATCAAGATGAGTTGATGTGACTGGGTATTTATGCCCATGATTCCAACAATGAGTAGCAATTGATGATTTATCAAATTCTCGTTAATGGACACGTTTATCTCGTTTCTTAAGTCTAAATTTAATAATAACAATATCAATTTAAAATTTTTATTTAAGTCTTTATTTAATAATTCCATTATATTAAATGAAAACATAATATTAATTGGAAATATCATTCTGCTAAATTAACTCTATGTCTGAATCGAATGCTTAGTTGAGACTTGTTAGCGGGATTGTGGGATCCCACGGTATTAGTAAATCCTAATCCTGAAATCCCGTAAAGCAGTGCGGGGTTGCATTTTCTTGCTTTCAATATAAGTGGCTAGCAACGATTTCGGACTTTTATTTGTTTACAAAACGTGTAATTGGTTTAGGTTGTTTTTGTTACATTTGTAATATAAATCAACGCTAAATCTAGATTAATACAAGCAATTATATTAATCTAGATTTTTTTCACTATTATCAAACTCTTAAATCAAAGGTATTATTACGAAAGTCAATCACAGATTTGCTAATTTTACAAGTTTTCAAAAATCGATTAAATTGTCATTAATCAATAAATCTTCTAAAATACAATTTTTTTATTTAAAATACCAAACTTTTCTTGTTTAAAAACGTTTTTTTTTTCGTACCATAAAAATCTGATACGAGTCAACTGAACTGAAGGAGTAAATCTGAAAATATAAAATATTTTATGAGAACAAATTAGTCTTAAAAACACTTTTACAAGGAGAGAAAGCGTTTTTAAGATTGATCTGACAGCAGTTGAGGTCAAAGTTCAAAAGAATTAAGTTATTATCTTTTCAATCTGACATCTAGGTAGATAGTCTCTCTTAAGCAAGCAAGCTGTTAAAATTTTTCTTGTGATTTTAGATGCAATATAAATGCAAAATTCCAAGTGAAAGAAAAATTTAATTCCAATGGCACGATTTCCGAGTAGTCTATAGCCACGATTTTGTATTCGACAGCTGTTTAAAACTTATATTTTACAAAATATGGTATGTTATGACAGAAAAATGTAATGTTTTTACTTCTTTGCAAAGATTATTTTACCTAGAGCTATAATTAACAATCAAAATATCTACTCTCTAATTTTTAAGGAAATAAAACTTTTCATCTATAAAAGAGCATTAACATAACAGTCGCTAAACACATGTGGATGAAGGCTGCTATCATAGAGCCAGCTGTTTCGTTGGGCTATCTCTGTTATTTTGTAGTGATTGACTGACTGCAATTGCTATTTATTGATTATTTAGTATACTTCATAATAAGTAAAAATCGCCATTTCGCCTTTGAGTTTATTCAAGTTCGAACAAATTTCCTGTAAAAGAAAACACTGCCTTAGTAGTTATCAACGTAAATCATGGATATCAAAGAGATGTTTATAGTGTTTTAGTTTTTACTAATAAAATTTAAAACAGTGTTTAATCAGCGCTATGCAGCTATATTTATATATTTCGCTATAACATAGTTCGCGGACATATTATCTACCGACTACTAGTTGCCTTCCATGAGCTAGCCTGCATTGTTAGAGCAGTTACACAACGAAAAGAGGCATATTGAGGCTAATATTTTCAAACTTTTTCGAGCTGTACAATAAAATGCTATTATATCTGATTTATTAAAACATGTTAAGAGTAAATTAAGTCGATAACAAAATAGTGATCTCGTTTATAGTTGGACGATGCAAATCTTAATGCCTTTCAATGTATTTTCTGTGAATGGTATTGATTTTTAATCTGCATTTTATTCTTGGAAATCATGCTCATAATATACTGAGAAAAAAAGTATGATCAAATCTACCAGAATATGGTAACACTTACCTCTTTTCTGGCAGTATGAGAATACCATTAAGTTCACTAATTATTTAACAATGCTTGGTAAATGATTTTGGTAAAATTAGCAATGAAATATAGATTTATAATATGGGATAAAATTTAGCAAAAGTGGTAAAATTTGGCAATTTTATCATGATATCTTAGAACATGGCATAAATAACATTTATTCGGTTATATTTATTTTTTGGTTTTGTATTTTTTACTAAATGTGCAATAATAAAAACAATATTTTTGAAAAAGCAAAATTTTTGGTAAACCATTACCATATGAACGGAAAATTGCCAAATTAATGGTTTAAATATCGCGTATTTTGGTTTCTATTACCAAAATTATGAGTTTATTACCAGAAATGTCACTTCCATAAAGTACGGTAGTTTTAGGAGAATTCTTCTCCATGAATNAAAGAGATGTTTATAGTGTTTTAGTTTTTACTAATAAAATTTAAAACAGTGTTTAATCAGCGCTATGCAGCTATATTTATATATTTCGCTATAACATAGTTCGCGGACATATTATCTACCGACTACTAGTTGCCTTCCATGAGCTAGCCTGCATTGTTAGAGCAGTTACACAACGAAAAGAGGCATATTGAGGCTAATATTTTCAAACTTTTTCGAGCTGTACAATAAAATGCTATTATATCTGATTTATTAAAACATGTTAAGAGTAAATTAAGTCGATAACAAAATAGTGATCTCGTTTATAGTTGGACGATGCAAATCTTAATGCCTTTCAATGTATTTTCTGTGAATGGTATTGATTTTTAATCTGCATTTTAATCTTGGAAATCATGCTCCTAATATACTGAGAAAAAAAGTATGATCAAATCTACCAGAATATGGTAACATTTACCTCTTTTCTGGCAGTATGGGAATACCATTAAGCTCGCTAATTTTTTCCAATGCTTGGTAAATGATTTTGGTAAAATTAACAATGAAATATAGATTTATAATATGGGATAAAATTTAGCAAAAGTGGTAAAATTTAGCAATTTTATCATATCTTAGCATGGCATAAAAATCATTTATTCGTTTATATTTATTTTTTGATTTTG
The DNA here is from genome assembly GCF_043381705.1 of Parasteatoda tepidariorum. NCBI lineage: Eukaryota > Metazoa > Arthropoda > Arachnida > Araneae > Theridiidae > Parasteatoda > Parasteatoda tepidariorum. Next base: position 83,163,832 of record NC_092205.1, on the reverse strand, counting down.
TATTTTTTACTGAATGTGTAGTAGTAAAAATATTTTTTTTGAAAAGCAGAATTTTTGGTAAACCGTTATCATACGAACGGAAAAATTACCAAATTAATGGTTTAAATATCGCATATTTTGATTTTTATAACCAGAATTATGAGTTTATTATCAGAAATGTCATTTCCATAAAGTACGGTAGTTTTAGGAGAATTTTTCTCCATTTATTATAATAAAATTTTGTAAAAGGTTTTTTTTTTTTTAAAAAATAGCACAGAAGTAAGCTAATTTTTTAAAGAAATTTAACTATTGCGTATGTTAGTAAGCGGATTTATAAATTAGTAAATATTTTAAAGTTGTTAAAATGAAAAAGATACCCTTATATTAAAGTGATAATGATTTTTAAATGATTGAAATGATTTTTAATGATTTTTTATTATTAAAGTGATAATGAACTATTAAATCTATGATTTACAATATTATTTGAGAGAGAAAATGAGGCATATTAAGTTTAAGACAAAACTTTATTAAATTTGTTTTAAGTAGTATATTATAAAATCTCAATTTCCAAATTTAATAATACAATGGAAACTTATTTTATTTTTATAAACGAATAGTTTTAAATTTTCTAAATTAAAAAATCCTAAGTAGATTTAAAACTTTTCTGAAAGGCACTTTTTATCCTACTTAAAAAAATAAAATCTTCTTGATTTAATGTTTTTTATAACCTTTCAACTAATTTCATTAAATTTTTGTAATGAAATTTGTTTTTAAAATTCCTTCATAACAAAATAATAATGATTTTTTTATACAATATAAGAGTTTCTCATTATAAATTTTATATTTGAGTTTCAAATAAGGATTATGTATTGATCACAATAATGAGAATTATATCCACTCCTTAACTAAACTAAATTCAGTGGTGCGACAGCTCATAGAGGGCCAAGGCCTACTGTGGCCATCTCAATTTTCTTGACCTTGGGCTCTGGGATGCAGGGGCAGATGTTCGGGTCAGGAGGTCAGCCGAGCGCGGAACCCTCAGTATTTAGTTCCCAAGCATGCTTGGTACTCATTTATCGACCCACTGAAAGGATGAAAGGCTGAGTCAACCTTGCCCAGTCCGAGGATCGAACCAGGGACCTGTGGCACTACAGCGCGAAGCGCTACCGCTCAGCCACCGATCCATTCCTATTATCAAATATATTTTCCATCTACAATAATCAGATAAATATTTTTGAAAAAAAAATGGTCCTAAAGGAAATTAGTGATTTTAATACAAATCTGACGTACTATGATTTTGCGTGATTTTTTAAATGGATTCGTATATTATATATACAATTTGCACACAGTTCCGTAAGCAAATTTTTGATAAATGTTTCATTATAAAGCAAAACTCATGTTTAAAACCATGAGTAGAAATAAATAAAACCGTAAAAAAAAATTTCTTTCTAAATCTTTTCAACCATAAATAAGATAGCAAAGTATTTTATTCATCTTGCAACTTTTTAAACTTTCTTTTTTAAAACCAAATTATATAGCATAAATCCACAAAACGTAATTAAATATTCACGCTTATCCCTTTTTTTTCTGTCTGCTTTTATAATAATAAAGTTAACTACTTCTTAAATTTTAAATTATTTAGTCATTTGTTGCAATAGTTAAGAGTTTAAAACAAATAGATTTAAATCTTTATAATTAAAATAACTTTTATTCTGATAATAACTAAAATTATATTATTTCATCTATTCAACGAACTTTCGTCATCAAATGGCATTTTTTACATTTAAATTATATATAAAAAGGCGATAAAGATAACAGTTAATTTTAAAACATAATTATTTAAAATAATGCAATATCTACATTAATTAAATTTAAAAACATTTATAATATATATTTATACGCAAAAGTTTTTCACCAAATATTATACAATAAATATTTCTTTTAATACATTTTTTCCGTTTTATCATCTCAAAATATTAATATTTCATGAACCTCTATTTTTCCAGAATAAAAATAATATATGTATAGTTTTTTATCCGTCTGCACACCTGGCTGACAGATGGTCTAGACAAGAAAGAAAAAGATAACAAAAGAACTATGAGTTAATATAAATGTCGATAAAAAGTTCGATTTTTTTGTTATACTTAAAATAGCAATTTTTTATTTCAGTATCTTGAAGTATATTATTTCCAGCTCAAAAAATAAATTTCTCCAAGGATATTGTAGTTTAATTTACCATTGATTGAATATTTTATGTAGTTGCCATTTTAGCCGTTTTGTCATTTTAGTTTCTCATCTACTTAGATTTATTTTTTTTTTCAATGATACAAAATTAGTTTTTGTCATTAATGTAACATTTGTCTCGTTAAAATAAAATTATCTTTGTTTTTTTGCCTAAAATGAGTACTGCAAAGAAAAATTGTCTTTTCAAAAAGGTTTACTATTTACCATTTTACCGAAGAAATCAACGATCAGTTTTATTGTTTGCCTCATATGAGTGATACAAAAAGAGCAAATTTCTTATTAAAAAAAAGATTTCCTTTCTTTCTAAAACGATTTATTCTTTATTACTTTAATAAGGAAATCTGTAATTTAAATCAAATAAATAAAATTTGTTTTGTTCTTTTGCCTGGAATGATTGCTACAAAAAAAGCAAATGTTTTTTTTATAAGAAAATATATATTTTCTTTCTAAAACGATTTACTATTTTGTTTTAATGAAGAAATCTGTAATTTAAATCAAATGAATCAAATTTGTTTTGTTTTTTGCCTAAGAAAAGATTTCCTTTCTTTCTAAAATGATTTAATATTTATTTTTTTAATAAAGAAATCTTTAATTTAAATCAAATAAATAAAATCAGCTTTGTTTTTACCTGAAATGAATGCTGCAAAAAAGAGCAAATTTTTATAAGAAAAAATTTCATGTCTTTCCAAAACGGTTTATTATTTATTTTCTACCAAAGAAATCGATGATTTAATTGGCGCATCAAAGGATGATTAATTGTAACCTTAAATGAAAATTTTCTTTTTTGGTTCATAATTATACAAACTTAATATCTATAACATTATTATATACAACATTATTATATATAACATTATTATATATAACATTATATATTACTTATAACATTAATATTTATAACTCAAATATCTCTAACATTACTTCCTATAATGTTTGATTATTAAATAAATGTAAAGAAACCCTATTTTTGATATTCATTTGATAAATCAAAACAAAAATAATAATTTTTTAATCTTTAATTTAATTTTTAAATCTCTGTGAAATTTCTAATAGTTGCATAATTTCAGTCCCCTTCTGTTCTATTAAGCCAAGTTCGAATTCGTCTTAATATTCTCTCTATGCTATGCGTATGTTTGATTTGCAAGGTAATTTTACTTTAACGGGGTGCGTAGCGTTTGTAAAAAGTACTTAAAGGTGCTTTTTTGGGGATTTCGTTTNTATAAGAAAATATATTTTTTCTTTCTAAAACGATTTACTATTTTGTCTTAATGAAGAAGTCTAATTTAAATCCAATAAATCAAATCAGCTATGTTTTTTGCCTGAAATGAGTGCTACAAAAAAAAGCAATTTTTTATGAGAATATATATTTTTTCTTTCTAAAACGATTTACTATTTTGTCTTAGTGAATAAGTGTGTAATTTAAATCCAATAAATCAAATCAGCTTTGTTTTTTACAAAAAAAGCAATTTTTTATAAGAAAAAATTTCCTGTCTTTCTAAAACGGTTTACTATTTATTTTCTACCAAAGAAATCGATGATTTAATTGACGCATCAAAGGCTGATTCATTGTAACCAAGTATCAAATTTTTCTTTTTTGCTACATAGTTATTCTATATTCTTCATTATTCTATACAGCATTATTATATACAACATTATTATATATAACATTATGTATAACTTATAACATTAATATTTATAACTCAAATATCTCTAACATTACTTCCTATAATGTTTAATTATCAAATAAATGGAAAGAAACCCTATTTTTAATATTCATTTGATAAATCAAAACAAAAATAATAATTTTTAATTTATTTTTTTAATCTCTGTAAAATTTATTAATAGTTGCATAATTTCTGTACCCTTCTGTTCTATTAAGCCAAGTTCGAATTTTTTTCTTAACATTCTCTCTATGCTATGCGTATGTTTGATTTATAAACTAATTTTATTGTAAGAATAGATGTATTTATGCTTTTTAAGTTAATGATTCTTACTTTATTTTGCATCATAAAAATAACTTTATTGACACTCATGTGTATCTTATCATTTTGTAATTGTATAGTATTACTGAATAACAAAAATGGCGGCAACTACTTTCCACAACAAGTAGTGTAAAATAATATTCTTTGTGTTTCACTACATCAGGAATTATCCTCGGTTCTTGGTGTAGCGAAACGCCGCTTTGGTGTAATATAGTAGTCCAGTTTTGGTGTTAAGACAAATAAAAAAAATTTTTGTACATTTTTTACACCCTGCATAGATCTAAAACATAATTTTTTACGGTATAGTCTTATTGATATCTATTAAACAAAGAGAAAACACATTTCTTGGTTGAAATTCTATATTATAAAAATCTTGTAAAGCACTTAAAAGAAGGAAAAAAATATATTTCTAATCTGATATAAATGTTATGGAAAAGAAATAGACGGAGAAATATTTTAAAACCTCTGCATTGATATTCTAAAAATAGTAATCAATTAAATGAGTAAAATATGACAAAGGGTGTGGTACTTTGAAAAGTTTTTCCATGAATCTAATTTTTTTCCATTGACATTTATTCTTAAAGTTATATATTTTTCATGTGTCGACGAATTATTTGAGATCTTTTCTGATTACAGAGTAATTAAAAATAGTTCATTTATAATAGAATAAAAATTGGAAAAATTCATTTAGAATTTTAAAACAATTTTCGTGGTCGATTTTGTGAAACAACTATAATTTTAAAATTTACTTTTAAACTTTACATTATTTTATTAAGGAAGGCGATTATTTGCAATTTCTAAATTCAAGCTAATCTAATGAGAGAAAGTTGGGCACTAGCCACTTATCACATGGCTGTGTCTAATCTCGTGGTTGAATTTGGCATGTTAATGTTAAAGCTTTAAGACTTTGGTATATTATCCCGTTGAATCAAATTTTGATATTATTTAATTAGACTGCAAGAGACGTTACGCGCGTGTGTCAAATCTATTTATCTAATTGGCTGACACACGCGTGACGTCGCTCGCAATTATCTAATTGTCAAGTTTGAAAAATTGGAATGACGTTACAAACTTATAGCTTGAATGATGTTTCAATTTTATAGCAAACATTTTACAGACTTGCATTCTTATATTAGCATTGACAATTAGAGAAATCATATCTATTTTTAGAATTTGGTGTCCTCTCATCAACGTTAAGACAAAAAATAAGTCACTAGAAAATAATGGTTCAGAACACAAATACTCGAAGAACAATGAAGTGGAAGTAAAGTACTTGTAAGGTAAAAGAGTTTTTCGTTTGGAATCCCATATTTTTAATTATATCGATTATAAATCTATAAGGCTACTTTTATTCGACTTTTAAATTCTTTCAATTCTCTATGGAACATTTAAAATGAATTCTAAGTCTAAATGCATAACAATATATCTTATTTTAAGAGCTTTCTATCTTAGTTAACAGAAGAATTTAAATATTATGCCAGTAAAATTTGATTTAATAATATGTGATAAAATTTGGAAAAAGTGGCAAAAGTCATGATACTTTAGAGCATGGCATAAAACCACGTATTTGGTTAAATGTGCTTTTCAGTTTTGTATTTTTTAATAGATGTATGATAATAGAACTATGATTTTAAAAATCTGTATTTTCGGTAAACCGTTGCCATATCAACGAAAGAAATTACCAAATGAATGGTTTAAATACCACATATTACAGTTTTATGAACCAAATTTTTTTTTCTTTTTTGCCAGAAATTCTATTACCTTACAGTACGGTAATTTTAGCATAATTCACTTCTCTGTACTTTATGCCTAGTTTTCCAGTCAATAAATAAAGACAAATCCAGCATATAAACAGATGGAAAAAAATTATTATTATAAAATTACTATTAATAATTCCTAGTTTGAATTAATCTTTACCTTTTTTTCTCCTAAAATCGAAGAGATTTTGTCAGAGTCTCCAATTTCATGAACACGCAATTTCTATCGGCGCAAAAGTCTTTCTTTTATAATCGTAAGAGAACTCCGATTTTGCTCGCTAACTCCCGAAAATTCTAACCCTGCTCCTTTCGAGTAAGTTTCCTTTCTCCAAACTTTTATTTAATACCCCAATTTTTATGCCTTGATGTTTTTTAAATTGTATTTTAATTACATTAAGGGCTACGCCCTCTGCTAATCAATCCTCACTAATTCTCGGAGCTTTGCAATTTTATTTCTCCAAATAAATTAGAAATTTAAACGAAGTAAGACTCGTTGCTCATAATTTCATTTGTGTTTTTTAAATAAGATAAGAAAAAATTCATTTTTGTAAACAGGTCGAATGACCAAGCAAATTTGCCGAGTAATGAAAATCTTTGGGAGGTCCAAGCGACCTCCCGTGACCTCCTATCCCGTTTTTTATGTTTGTCGTGGGTGAATCTGTTCACGTAAATTATTGTTTTTCTGAAATAACGAATAGAAAATAATTAACTATTAAAGAACGTTAAATAAACTCCTTTTTATAATAATGTGAGCTGTAAGCCAGCAAACATCATAGATGTTATCATTAAAATCTTAGGAGGAAAGAAGAAAAAAAACAGAATCACCTACAGTTTATTTTTATCAATGACTAATTCTAAACTTATGAGAAAATTCTATTCTAACATCTTTCCCAAGCTATTTTTATGATCGGGGGCTAGAATCGTCCCTTTTACCCATTGTTTGAATTTCAGGAAGTTAGCATAAACGATTCTGAAGTTACAAGACACACCCAAACTCTTCATTTCATTATTGTAGATAAATAAATATAGATGAAAAGAACTAATTAAATAAGAAAATAGTAAATTTAAAGTATTTTCTGACTAAATAATATCATAGCAGGGATAGAAGGAAGCCATATGAGATCAAAATAGTATTTTCTGACTAAATAATATCATAGCAGGGATAGAAGGAAGCCATATGAGATCAAAATTATTAGGTAAGTAGGAACTTTATTTACGTCGCACTAGAGCTACACATTGAGCTATTGGCGACGGTCTGGAAAGTATCGCTAAGGATGATCCAAAGCCAAAAATATTAGGAACGCCAGATCTTTGCCAATCGGATTAAATTTTTGAAATATTCTCCATCGTTGAATTTTGCTTTTAGTATTCTTCAAGAATGTAATGAATACTTATCTAAAAAACTTAAATTGTTTAAATGCTAAAAAAAAGAATAATTTTTATTTAAATGCGGAAATAAATAAAGAGCAACCTTCGACAACATACATACTTCGAGGAATAAAAGGGTGTTAGAACAAAGAACCTTTTATCGCATGAATTCTAAAGAAAATACTCTATATGTTTCATGACCTTATCTTTCTTTAATCTTGAAACGTTTAAAGAAAAATTTATCGAGCGCAATTATCTTGAAAGTTTAAGCATTAATGAGTCATGCATAGTAATTAATGTCATAAAAATGTATTTTGCGGGCATAATAAAAAGCTTGTAATTATTTTGACCTTGCCACACATTTTTCAAGAAAAATATCGTATATCATTTTGTCTGGTATGAAGAATTCAATGTTCTCATGTAACTAACTTTAAAGCATAATTAGGAAAACGCAACATTTACTCAACATATTTAAAATGATTGTGAAAGAAATATTAATTCAGTGCCTATGAAGATAAAATTAATCACTTCAAAAAAATTATTAATTTCTTGTTCTATCCAATTGAAAATATCTTAGAGAGCTGCATTTTTTATCAGGGTGGCCAACTTTGTGAGACTATCCGGCAGTATCTTAAAGGACGGGTGCAGATGCTGCATATAAATCGAGTACTGTACACACTTAAGCTGAATACATAGCACAAGAAAAAGAAAAGAGCTGCAAAAAAGTTTAGCCCTTAACGTACGTTAATCTCACTTTCTGCATCTATAGCCCCATCTCGGAAAATTTTAAAGCGAATTGAAAAATTTTGGTGCACGGTTATAAAATTCTTTTACCCGAAAATAATACCATGTAAAAAATAATTTTTAATATTTTTTTAATTCTTTTTCATTGTTTTAATTAAGGATCGAAAAATATTAAATAGTAAGGTACACAGATTTTCTCACTATTTTAAATTATTTAATTTTAAATGACAAAAAAACAAAATTTGAGCGAAATCGATTAAATAGCTTCTGAGACACAATTTCAAAAAATCCATATTTTAAAATTTTACTTTTAAAAAACTGTTGGTCTAATTTTGTAAAAATTTTGTATTTTTTCAATTAAAATCAAAAAATTTTATACCTCAAGGTTTAAAATTTTTTCAATCCTTATTAAATAAAATAACTAAAATTATTAAATAATTGTTAAAATATATTTTCACATGAAAATATATTTGGATAAATTAATTTTACATTTGTGTGCAAAAGTTTTTAATTCGTTAAAAAAATTTTCCGAGATATGGCGAAGGACACAAAAAGTGAAATCAACATTGAGAGTCCAACAGATATTTTACTGATTTCAGCTAACCCTTCCTCCCACATTTTTATAGTCAACAACCTAAATCTACCAGAAAACAAATGCTTATTCAAAGAAAGTACAATTTTGTGCCTGATTCAGTAACTGGATTATTAGTAAGCTCTAATTAATTAGCATAATTAGATGGTACTTCTAAACCATTATGATCCCTTACTTTGTGAAAATCAGATGATAAAAAAAAAGTTATTCAGAGTGATATCTTTTATTTTTATTTTACGTACAGTACTGATTGTAGCGGCAGCAGGTTTAGTTAAAGTTACGTCTAAGAATTTGAAAGAGACTAAATGTAATTTTCAGAAATTAGAAATAATTTAAAGAAGGAAAATTGCCGTCATATTTACTTCTAATGACTTACTTCTTTTTAATTCGTTTGGAAATGCTTTTCGATAAATGCATGCTGTATGAAGCGTTAGTTATATGAGCAGTCGACATTTTGATGTAACTACTTTTAAAGACAGAAATATAATTAAGTACGCATAAAGTTGGTTTGAAATTAATTTTCTAAAAAGGAATTTAAAAATTTAGTCTTGGTAATCAATTTTTATTTCTTTTGAAAGATAAGTTAAAGGGCGTTGCTCTTAAAAGATGTCTAATAAATTGATTTAATTATCAAATTAATAAACCCATGATACCAAAATATTTTTAAACAAATTACCACAATTTAAATTATTATGTTATCTTTATTATTAAGAATATTTTTATTTTTTTTAGTTACGACCTAATACTTTTTTCAATAAAGGAATATTTCTAAAATTTATAAAAGTCTGTACATGCTTGATTCACACATTTTTTACTTTTGGAAATAAATTACTTCACTGGGATACATTTTGAAAGTAATTTTTTCCTTTTGAATATTCACCAATACATGCTCTTGTGATTAAAATTATTTCTCTCTTTAGAGAGTATAGAAATAAAGAATGTCACTTTCTTTCATCAGATGCGAAGATAAAAGTCATTAATCTCTTTTATCCTAAAGCTTTTCGACATTCTTTTCAAAATAAGTGCATTTTCTGTTTACTTCTGTGAGAACTTTCTTTCTATTTCATGTTAAATTATTCGCAAAACTTTTTGATTCTAATAGTAGACTCTAAAACATTGATTCTTTTTTTTATTGATGTATTAGGAGGCAAAGTCCCCTGTCCACTTACGCTCACAAACCCCGATGATTAATTTGCAATATGTGTTGCTTTTTGGCATAAAGCAGTTTTTTTTTGCGAAAGTTGAAATTATTCACTTAAAATATGTTTACTAAAAATAATTCTGTTTAATTACGCTTGTACCCTAACTTCTTACGTCCAAATATTTATTTCATGATTCGATTAAGATTTAGCAGTGAACATCAGTAACTCTTCAAAGTAATACATTTTTTTTAAATAGTATTTAAAATTAAAAGTGTATTGTTGCAAAATGGTAGTTCTTGCACTTATCAATTATTACAGGCGGCGAAATTTTCACTCACCAACTCGCCATTGGTCACTGAATCTTCAGACTAGCAAGTAGGTTTGTCTTTAAAAATGTTGTGTTTCCTATAATTCAACAAACCTTTCCTAGAGCTGTGAACTTTCCATTGACAAATATTAAAAGTGATAAGCAATATTTTCAGACTTTAAGAGGGAGATTAACTAAATATGCAAAGATGTGCATCACAGAAATGCTGCAATCTATGTCAACAGGTGTGTTAAAATCGCTGCATGTTTTTGTCACCTTGTGTTCAGTTGACTATCCAAAGAAATAATTCTTGAATTTGTTATTAAGAACATAAAAAAACTCTTGTATTTAAATCCCACTCTCTTTAATGAAATAAGTGGATTACTTCATTAACATTGCATCAGATGCTAAATGAGTTCAACAGTGAATGTTGCAGAAATTCCCGAATATGCTTCAGATTATAACATTATTGTTTTATTCTGCTAGAGTAATCATAACCTCCTGTGGGAGATGCTTCAGCTGTTGCGAAGACAGCTTATAGAAACTCTGTAGATTGAGATTACTTCAAATTTATATAAATCGATCCAATAGAGTTAGAAGCTAGGCCTGAATTTAACATATGGTATTTTAGTGCCGAAAGGTAGCGGTAGAGAAATATAAAGAATTGGGTATACTATAGCCTACGTCACAGGTTGTGTTATTCCTACTAAATTTAACCCATGAACGGCATTTTCTGCGAGCCTAACTTCAAGCCACAAATAAACAAACGAAGTGTTTGATCGTTTAAATAGCTGCTCGCCAGATTTTATTGCATTATAAAGAAAAGTAATTGATATTCGATTTTTGATTAATAATTGATTTATGTGGATAGTGGCATTTATGTGCATAGTGGCATAGAATTTAGCATTGCGTCATGGTAAATGTTATTCCTACTAAGTGGAAGTAGTTGTGTTTTTTTTATATTATACCCAATTGAAATTATGGAACTATTTCTAATGTCTAAATTTTCTGATTTTTTTCTCTCTTTTTTTTGTAATGACTATTAATGATATGTGGATAATATTGGAATCATTGAAAACTTTTTTTGAAACTAATATCAGTGTTTTTTAGAATCCAGCAAACGTGTTTCAAATTTACCTTTTCTACATTATTTTATGGCTTTGGTTACCAAAACACTTTCTATTCCAAATCTGTAACATTTTGAAATTATTTATACTTTCGTGAAAATAGCATCGAGCAAAAGCCAAGCCATTTTCGCCAAGCTAGTACTACTTTAAAATTTAAATTCCATGCCCTGATTAATATTTAGTTTCGTCTATGTCTATGCCAACCAATATTAAATTTTTTAACGTTATTTTAAGGAACTCTTATTTTCTTACGCCATATCATACTGTTAAATTATCTGCAAAACTATTTCGATTCAAATTTTATACCATCACAGTATAGACTCTATGAAATATTGATTGCATGTTATTTCTTACATAAATAAAAAAATTAACAATCAAAGCTTTGTATTGGAGTCTTAGTAAAATGAGTATTAATTGTTTATCAAAACTAGAATGGTAGTTCTTCCCTATTATCACCTGTTCAGAAGCGCACGAAGAAAAAATTCATAATAGGGAAGCGCCTCTAGCGACATATGGCGACATTTCCGGGCATTGATTTCTATGCAACTTTAGTCCTGATGAAGGAGGTGCCCTAACTCCTCTAGAATTTGTCGAAACATTTATGCAAATTCATTTACTGAACAAACATTTATTAATTAAATTTAATAAATTATAAATATTGCATTAGTTTCAAATATTACAAAACATCGTATTCAAATAGACCCAGAAGTAGCTGTTTTATCGTAATTACATAATTAGGTGGTTACCATGACATGCCAAATCAAGTTAGCCGCCGATTAAAAAAATTACTAGAAGACATAAAATTAACAAAGAAAATAGGTTCGATAAATAAAAGTATCTTTTCAAATGCGCATGACCAGCCAGTCCACGAGGAATAACATCCGTAGCGGCGTATGATAAGATTTCCGGTCATGGATTGTTATACCCTTTTCAATCCTTATGATATCCCCTACCTCCCCTTTAAATAGTAAATAATTTAATTTAATTTAGTAAATAAATTCAGAAACACCGTATAGAATTTAGTATTATTTTTAAAATAAATTTTTGTAGCATAAAATTAATATTTATATTTAATACTTTTTTTACATATTTATTTCATTTTTCTTTCTTTTCTTTTGCTCATTATTTGCTTATCCATGTACTTAAAATAAGTCAATTTTTTAACTATCTTAAATGTTTTTTTCTTCTTTTTTTTTTAACTTTGGTTTATAATGAAAGCATCATATCGTCCAATACAAATACCTACTAAAGCGTGAATGCTGTAAATACAAAGGTGTCTCTTTTACGATATTTCTATTTGAAAAACAGCACTTAATTTGAATCTGAGTAGAATATGTTTGTAATGTCAGGATTGCGTGAGAGACCCCTTCCAGTACAGAATGATTTTTATCACGGAAAGCTTGATATTTAATGAGGAATGTACAGGATTGCTGGATTTTTCACTTAGGCTTTAAATTTCTTAACCCTACTTTAAATATTTTAGAAACAGGTTATTTGTTTCTAAAAATATCATATAAAAATACAAACTAAGAATTTAACGTAACAAAATCCGTTATTTCTTATAATAAAACAAAATTCATATTGTAAGGATTTTTAGTACATACAAGACTGCAAAACTATTAAATTCATGTCATAAGATTAATCGAGGTTATTTGTTTCTAAAAATATCATAATAAAATACCAACTAAGTTTTCAACGTAACAAAATTTGTAATTTCTTATATTAAAACAAAATTCATACTGTAAGAATTTTTAGTACATTTAGTAAGACTGCAAAACTATTAAATTCATATCATAAGATTAATCACTTCATGTTAAAAGGTATTATAATATAAGATTATCATAACATTATCAAATGTATATCATAAGATAATTATTATTATCCTAAGATTATTAAGTTCATATCATAAGTTTAAGAAGTTCGAATTTTATAATATTACTGAGATTACTTAAGTTGCTTTCAAAAGATTGTAAGGGTCATGTAATAAAATATTTGAGTTCATATTATCAAGTTCATGTAATATGATTTTATTTGGTTTATATCATAAAATTAATAAATTCTTATAGTAAGATTACTGTGTTCAAAAATTTTATATCGTAAAATTTTTTAGTTAATTGTGTAAGACAAACTTCATATTATATTCTTAAATTTATAAAAGTAATGTTATAATATTTTTATCGTATGATATTAATTCATTATTATATAATTACCCGTATCATATTACATTCCTGTTTTTATGTTTCTAAGTCTATATCATAAAGGTTATCGTTTTCATAGCTTTCATCAGCTCATATAATAATTGATTACTAATTTAATAAATACTACGAAAATACTTCTGCTTAGTATTATGTTAGAAAAGTAAATATCTGTTATGTAAAAAATTAAATAATGAATCTGTAGTTTTATAAAATATGTTGATTATATTATAGTTTGATTAGAAACAACCGAAAAAATACTCCTTTTACTCAAAATAAAAACTTACTAACAAGTTCAATTATTGTTCATTTGTTAAAATTAATAGTATAATTCACGCTTGCAATTCATATTTACGAAGATAAAGCTTTTTATTTGTAAAAAAATCACAATATGATGATCGTAATTTTCTAAAATACGGTGATTTCTTTGAAAATTTATTAACTGAAATAACATGATAAAATTGCTATTTTAGAATTATGAAAAAAATTTTAATATCACAACCATTGTTCATTTAATAAAAATAATAATTTAAATCATGTTTACAGAGTTAGTAAGAAAAAAAATTATATTTGTTCCATATAAAATCATTAAATAATGAATATATAATCTTCTAAAATAAGTTGATGTCTTTAAAAATTTAAAAAGAAAAAAATACTCAATTAACTGAAGGTAAAAAAATCTTTTTTACAAATTCAAAAATAGTGCATTCAATAAAAATAATCGCATGACTTCATGTTTACTTTTCATATTTATTAAGATAAAACTAAATATATATAAAAACGAACGTTTCATTCAGAAAAAAAAAAGAATTGTTCGCAAATTCAGTTATTTACTTCTAACTAATTTAGTTCAATAAACATAGGACGTGGGTGTTGGTGACTAAAATTGCTTTTTAAAAAAAATTCAATTTGCTCTGAACACAAAGACCTCATAATTGGTCATTCATAACAATGACATCATACGTTCACTCTAAAAGGAATCGCCTCAACTTTATCGGTGACGGTTATAGCTATTTCTTTGCTAATGGAATCGATGATTGCGTCTTCTGACTCTCAATACAACAATTGATGGATGAATCAGCGAAAAATATGCTCTTCTTTTTCTTCCGGTGCAAACGATTTGGAAGCTTTTTTTCCGCAAATCTGGCATCTTTCCGGAAATATAGTCATCTTCAATTAAAAGAGCTGACTGAATTGTGTAAGTTAATATTTCTTAACAGCTTTTCTCTCTTTAACGATTGTTTGAAAAAAGCCTTTTACTTAATTTTAAATTCTTTTCTTTCGATGGTTTGCATTTGATGGTAAAAATAAGTTCTTTTCGATAAATAACTGTAAATAAATTGGACAAATGGAAAAAAATGATGAAAGGTAAGGTTTTAAAAAACTTTTTTTGATGGTGTAAAATTAAATATAATTTCGCTTAAAACTGCAGTTTTCTTCCACCCTAATTATAAAGAATATTATTTTAAAATACTTTGGTGTGCTTTTCATTAATTTAGCAAAAAAGAATTAGTTTTCAAATGCGCTTCATATTTTTTTCATTAAAGAAAGTTGAGATAATTGTTTTCATTGAAAAGGACTGAAAACAATGCAAGCAATATAGAGAAAATATAATGTAAAAAATTCAAAATTTATTTTGTGCTAAATTATTTTTATTCGTTTTGTTACTCCTAAGTAAAACAAATCAGTTTTATTTCTCTCAGAAAAACAAAACGGTTTTATTCGTTTTAGACAAACCAAGCTACAGTTACTCATGGTTTGAAATAGTTATTATTTTTATATGTTTGATGTTCGATTTGGAGATTTTAATTTCTTAATTTGCAGAAATAATTTGAGACAAATTATTCACGTTTAGTTTGTAGCTATATTTTTATAAAAACCATATTCGCTTATTCAAGATAATCTTACAATTTTTACAAAAAAATTATTTATGGGTCTCTTTAATGATACTGAAATGTTAACTACAAAAGATCATTTATTTTGAAAGTACTTTCCTTAGTGGTAAAATTCATAAAACATCGTTTTAACTAAACTCATAAATAGTCATTACTTTTATATAATTGTATTAAAAGAAAAGTAAACATTTGACTGCTTGATGCTACATGAATAACTTTAAATACTTACTAAATTTAAATTACAAAATAAAATTATTGTAAATTATATTTATAAAATATAATTTAATAATTAATTATACTCTATAATTAATTATTGTAAATTATATTTATAAAATATAATTTACAATTACTTTTTATCAGAAGAAACCAGAATACTACATACACAAAAAAAATTTCAATAAAATTCTAATTGAAGATTGGCATTAATAATTAATTATACTCTTTTTTTTCTATGGACGTTCAGTTATCTTTACGTAATTGGAAATAGACAAAATGCATGATTAAGTTAAACATTATTTATTAACCTACGTATACAGAAGTCAAAATATCCACTATTTTAATACATAATTGATAATCTAAGAAATTAAAAAATTCAATTATATACTTCTAAATTTATGCATCAAAATCCATAACTTTAAATATAAATTAAATTCAAACTAAAATTTGATTTTTAGGTCTTTGAAGGGAATGAAACTTAATAATTTTAATTTAACAATGTACAGTTATCTTTCAATTTATTTCGCTGATATTCATTGAATAAGTAGCAGAAATAACTAATTATTCAACTCTCCGAATTATAACTGCGTAGTAAATTCTTAAATAAACAATGAAAAGTAGATTTTTTCATTTTTATTACGAACATACATAATTACGAATCTGAACTGTAAAAATAACTAAGACTCAAACATCGCTATGCATTCTTTTAATTTAATAGATTTCTTTTCGGTAATATTGAATTTAAAATAAAATTAAACTCCACTAATTTATTCATATTGCAAAATCAATGGATATTTTAATCGCGAAGAATAACACTTCAGCAATTTAAATAATAGATTAACCTATATTAAATGTAATAAAGATTGTTGTAATTTATTTATAGAAAATTTTGTGTAATGACTTAAATTAGGTTGAATTTAAATATTATCTCTCAACCTTGCAAATCATATTTTTAAAATGATTGAGGTTTAAATGTCGTTCATGATTATAAAACATTAATCTTCCTTTTGATTTAAATAGGTTGACTAACTAAGCCATGTATTGTTTATAAGAAGTGATAAATGCTTAATATAAACTTTTGAATTTAATAGTCATGAAAAATTAATAGTTTGAAAATTGAAACATTTATTTATTTAAGTTTTAAGTTTTTTAGTAAGCTTTTCAAATTAATAAATTTCTGTTTTTTGATATATTACATATTTTTCTTCATGTTGCTATCTCTACTTTGTTCGTCACAAGTGTCTTTTATGTTAAATAATATAAGTGATCTAAGAGACAGTGTCTTCTATATTAAATAGTATATAACACAAGTGGTCTGGGAGACAGTTTAGAACAAGAGCAAGCCCAAACTCCTATTTTTTCGAAATAAAAGAATTCGTTTATTTGTTATTATATTCTATCAAATTAAAATATTAATATTTATCTATTTTCATACATGAATTTCACCTGAACTGATGCATTTTTATAAACTCTGACAACTTTCGTACTCTCAAGTCATGCCAGCTCCCCGCCGTGTCCTTTCCTTAAGCCTCATCTTTCAACTCGACGTTGGAGCTGAAGCATCTTCCTACAAAATCGAGAACTTGATTTCAAATTAGGATATAAGTTATAGTTACTGGTTGCGAAACATACACTATAGAGTTGGTGTGTAGTGATGTTCCATTAAAAATGTTGCCGGAGAGCGACCTCAGGCGATGAAATGGAAGATTAAGTTTGATGCTTTCTCAGGGTCATAGTGGAGAGTTTGTATAACAGGGAGATTTAAAAAATTCTTAAATCTTCTACAAACACTTAACGACCAAAGTGGCGATGATGTAGAAAAATGCTTATTCTTTAAATTATTATAGCAAGTATATGGATTTTTGAAGTTCAAAAAAAGATGGAGACCTTGCTTTTAGGATTACTTTTGAAAGGTGAGTTAAACTTTTTATTTTCTGGCTGGTCATGTCGGGGAGTTGGTGAGACAGGGGCATAAAAAAAAACTTACAATGCGTCTACGAATAAGCGTCAACCACAACAGTTATACCATGTAGAAAAATGAAAACAATTCTTACCTTTTAAATTATTACAAAAAGAAACCGATTTAAGTATTAAAAATAAAACTTGCGAAATTTCTTTTTGGATTACTCTCGTAGATTGTTCAGAGCTAATTAGACTTCTTTTTTTAATTCATAAGAGAAAAAGAAGTGCTAATTTTAAAGATATAATGCCAAATAAAATACCTAAAAAACTTTTTTTAAGAAATACGGCATTAACAGTGTGACTGTTTGAGAAGTGTGGATTTTTTTGGAAGATGTAAACTATTTATTTTGCATTTTTTACATAAGAGAATAAATGTATGAAAATTATGTGTAAAACGTATTATTCTCGAGTAAAGCTAAGATAGATAAAAAAGAAGAAAAAAACGTAATCCAAACTGGTTTATATTTCAGTATCATGCATGTATAATATAAATAAATGTATAGGAAAGCCCCTTAAAGAATCCATGTAAACATTACACAAAAGAACTTTTAAATTTTTATTGACTTTAAGAGCACATTGTTTATTATTTAATGAGATGTCTGGAGTATATTTTTGTTTATGAATATTTAACGTAAGAATTTGTTGTTTTTTGAAAAAAAATCGGAAAGGATTCCATAATCTATCTTCTATCCTTTAATAACTCTAAAAAATCAAATTTGTTAATTTTCGATTTTTAAAATTTTATATTAACCAAATAAATTCTTAGTCAGACCTCGGTGTGGAAATGCTAAAGACAAAATAAAGTTTAAAAATGCGATTTGTAGAAAATGATTAAAATTTATTTGTATTGAAAAAATGTTAATATAAGTAAATGCATAATTTCCCGATTTCCAATCGCATTTTTCATTGATAGCTGACAAAACAATAGAATAAATTTTCAAAATAATTAGCACGTGAATGAAGAAAAGTGCATAAAATTAATAATAGCGACCTTTTCTTTATTACAATTATTATTATTTTAAAGTTATTCAAATATGTATGGTTTCCTTTATATGCTGTCACTTATATATTTGTCATTTAAATATAAATTCGAGACAATAGAACTAATATTGGCTTTTTCTATTAAACGAAAATAGAATTTGAAAAAGTTTTTTTTATTCCAATTGCTTAATATACTCTGCTTCTTTCTTACAAATTAATCAAAAACCCAACTATTTTCTTTAAAAGAAAAGATAAAAATTCTTGGAACAAATAAATTCATCATTCGGGACATTTATGTATCCCAGGTGACATAAATTCTACATCTTATTACGAGTAAATATTAATTAACCAAAGCTTTTGCAACGAAATACAAGCGTAAAGATTCATTTGCATATAAATCAAAGTTACGTTTGCAAAAGAAAACAGAAAAATCGATTTTGGAGCTATCGATACCGTCTGCAAATCTGATTTTACCACCGTGGACGGAATCCTGGATTCCTGCAAGGAGCAGACGATCGAAATGGCTATTCTAATATAACCCCCTCTTTAGGGTTATTCGTCCCTGGATATGTCCGGGGTCTCACTCAAGGTAACTTGACAGTTTCCTGGGGCCCAACACAAATTTTTTTATGTTAGTTAATCCCCTCGCTCCTAGAAGAATTATTATTATGCAATTTTTATTAATATATTTTTTTACTTCTCTTAAAGTAAAATTCAAAGAAAATAATATTTTTGCAATAATATTTTAAAAAAGAAAATGCTTTCTAATAAATACTAGGGCAAGAACAATAAACAGGATGATGAAGTGCATTTAGTATAACTATAAAATTATGTAGTTTTTAAAATGTGTCAATCAGACTTGATTAACTAAAAAGAAATATTTTTTACTTAGTATACATTTTATTTATTTATTTTATATTCGCAAACATTATGCTTACGAATGCTCGAAGCAATAAAATATTTTTTTTATCAATTATTTGCTTGCGATCGTTAAAGATTTCTTTGAAATCGTATGGTTATAAAAATCTATAAAATTCCCTTCAGCCTAAACCCAGTGTCGAAGATTCTACAAGATCTTTAGTCTATTAAACTTTTTTTCTATATTCTTCAGAGGTGAGTTTTGGCTTATTTGTCTCAAAGATTTTCAAAGGAGGTTAAATATGAAAAACGATTAAAAATATTTTTCATCACATAAAATAAAGAACAATGAGGCGAAACAAAGAAAAATGTTAAACGAAAACAAAAAAAAAAAAAATATTTTTAATGCCAAAGAAAAAGTTGGAAGTTTGTCAGCGCAATAATAATTTTAACTGAACAAACAAGCCTGCCATACTAATTTTTCAGTACTCAAACGTTGCATGTGTTATTAATAACTGTTAAAAAAATAACAGCTTTGCATTTAATGCATAATCGTGGTTTGTATCATAAGTACTCAACAGAGGAAAATTATTTTCTTTATTTACGTTTTAGTACTGAATATGTCAAAAAATCTGTAACGGTAACGTTAGTCACGGCGAGATGACCTTGAATCTTGCTGAAATATGGCTATATGCGCTTTTTCAATTAACCATTCTTAATTTCTTCCTTCTTTCAATTCAATTCAATTAATCAAAAAACTCAGAAGCATGTTTCATCATACTCCTATAGTTTTACCATGCTTTATTACAATTAGAAGTAATTGAGCAGTCCAGCTCACGGGATAGAGCGTTCGCCTTCCAATCAGGTGCAAGTGTTCGAATCCCAGCGGTCGATATGAATTCCACAGCCAGTGCTCAACGACTACAGTGCTGATGTAAAATATCCTCGGTGATAGATCATGGGTTGGAGTCCCCTTGCCGTTAGGCTAACAGTGAAAGGCTTCCGTGGTTTTCTTCCCAATGTGCGGGTTGTTCCATCGAAAAGTTCTCGACAGAGGCAATTTTTTCCCCAATACTTGATCCTGGAGTTCCCTTGTCTTCTGGATTGGGTTCAACATTACAAGGCTGCGGTGTTGAACATTGGAAGACGCAAACTCAAAATTGGATTGGCTGTTCAGCGACGGTTATGAAACAAAAATTAAAAATAATTGAATGAAGATTTAATTTCAATGAAAATAATTTTATTCGTTACGTATTTCAATTTATTATAAAAATAAATAGTATTCTAAATATTGAGAATTCTAAAGAGATGTTTAAAATTGGTGTTTTATATCATATTTCTTGATTATCTTTAAGTGATATTTATGCTTACAAAATATTCCTGATATTCTATCTTACAAATAGCAAAATACGGCATGTCAAAAAAATCGAATGATATCTTTTAGTAATTACTGCAACATAAAAATAAAGCATTCCTGCAAAATCCCGTTGTGGGACAGAGGATCATGAAGGTTAGGATTCGACAATTTCTTCACCAACAGCATGAGTGTGGCAATGTGGTAAGCATTGCGTACATGCCGACTTTATTTCTCAGGCAAGCTGGTGCAAATCGATCTGAAGCTGGGTTCGCCATTGAGGTTCGAATCCCGTTCTTCACAGTGACTACTCCTTAAACACCTAATCCATCGCGACTCCTTACAGAATTATAAAAGCATAAAATTTTTCAGCACTTTCTAGTAATTAAAAAAACAGCACAAGAAAATTTGATTGTTATAAACTAAAAAAAACACTTATCGACAAAACATCTAGCTCACAAATATTTTATACTCATCATAAAACTTGTAAATTATAAACAAAAAATGAAGTTGCCTTCATTTTTATAGCTTTTTTTATATTTTATTTTATAACCGGCGTTGCACAGCCAACCCATTTTTGAGTTTACGACTATCAATGTTCAACTCGGCAGACTTGTAATTTTAAACCCGACCCAGAAGACAAGGATACTCGAATGTCAAAAATTCGGACAAACTAGCCTTCCTAAGGATCTTTCTGATAAAGCTAATCCGCATTTGCGTTATATTGAGTGAAAACCCACAAAAATCTCCCACGATTAGTCCAATAATGAGAGGATTCTAGCCTAATCCATCTGCTACTGAAGATATTTTACGTCAGCACTGTGGTCGGAACGAGCTGGAAGCAGACCAGCTATCGTTGACATTCGAATCTTGATCACCTTTTTGAGAAGTAATCACTCTATCACCAGAGCCACCACGGTTTCTTTTCTTAGACTTGTAATTTTTAAAGTTAACTGTTTATATATGGATTTATTAAAAAGATTTTAAAAAAAGTTAAACATTCAGGATGCTATTGTATGTTAAAGATCCGTAACTTCATGACCGACAACATGATGGTGACAATGTAGTCACCATTGCACACCAACCGCCTTTACTTCCCAGAAAATCTGATAGGTGGGGATCACCGGTGATAGAGCCTCAGTACTTTCAAATCGCAGTTTAATGCCTTAACCACAGTGCCATCGAAGCTCAATAATTAAATGATAATATATTACAAACTAATTTTTTTAAATTACTAAAGTAGTTTTAGTTTTTTTTTATGAAAAGTAAAATCTAAAAATATTTCATGTTCATTTATATATTCTTTAAAATTTAAGAAATTCATTTTAATTTTTATTTTGTTTCTTCCTTAATACTTTTTTTTTAATTTTCGTGGAAAATTATTCAACTCTTCAAATAAAAATGATTCGAAAAAAGAAAGATCTTCTATACCCCTGAAAAGTAATTTAATTTTATGAGCACGAAGAAAATCTAAGCCTTAAACTACATATACTTGTTTCTTGGTATTTTTATCCCTAAAATACTTTACTTGATTTTTTTTTCTGAGTTATAATACTAAAACTGAACTTAAACTTTTTTTTCTTTTTTTTTAAATGTTTGAAAAGTATACTGATACTCTCGAAGACTGAATGCCTAGCAGGGAATTTATAAACTATTTTAAAGGGACTTTTGCTTAACTTTAGTTATTTTCCCTTTCCTTAGGGAAATACCGCTCATTGAAGGGGAAAATTCGATTTAGGAAGTAGGGAAAATTGAACGGTTGAGGAAATGTAAAGTCTATCTTGACCGAAAATCGCTGTATTGATCTAGGTTTGACTTGCATAGTGGATGCATGTGAGAACTTTGTGTACGTTCCTCCGAGCTTTTGTTTCTGCCACTTAAAACTTCACACTGACAATCGAATGTTTGTTCGACTTATAAAGCGTGTCATGTCTAGAGCACTTTAGAACAGCTGAATGCAATGGATTGTTTAATGACGTAAGCGTGCTTCTGTTAATTGTTCTAAGCATTTGCATACATTTTAATTTGCTTTTACGTTTTGTTTAAAAATGTTCTGCAATCTTTGAAATGAAATATGTATTCATTCCTAATGCACAATTTTTTTTTATTGAGACTAAAATGCGAGTGCATGTATTTTTTATTTTTATTTAATGCAATTTTGTCATTTTTGAAATATACAGGCGCTAAATGTCGTCATGTTAAAATAAGCATAACGAGTTTCATTTTGCATGTCAATTATTATTTGTGTTTTCTGTTTCTCATGCATCTAGAAATTTAATATCAACTTTATAAATATACTTGCATTCCTATGCACTTTGCCTGTATACACTTCTCTGTAAAGTTTAAAATCTAGCCCTGCATTATATATACAATACCGTAAATTCACCGACAATATGTTAATTGATTAAACGTTTCACATGTTGCCCAGACATGGTTGGCAATTCCAAACGACAAACGGACAAGTTATGAAGTATGAACATTTCATACTCTGAATTAGTTTGATTATAATATTGCATGTACTTATTGTAGTAGTACTATGATTTAATTATACTTTTTACTGATCAACATGCATTAATAATAAGACAGGAATGTGATTGTCTTGTATTCCTTACGATGATGTTTCTTTTCAGATAAAGGGTTATTACCCGGTATTTCCTACACTGACTGCTTTTAGTTTTAAGGGCCATAATCATAAATCAATATCCCTAGCGCTGATTTTTTTAGCATCATTGCCCATTCTTATACAAATGTTTTTTTTTCCAAATCTGATATTATTAATATTATTGAAAGCAACCAAATAAGCATGTTAAATTAGAGTTTCATAAAAAAAAAATTATTAATTGAATAATTAAAATATTATATTTATTTGAGCATCAACACAATAATATATTTTAAAAAGAAAAAAAAAAGTGAAGAAAATCCAATGCGTTATTTCATTCTCCGTGATTTAAAACAATTCTTTCCCAAACTATTCTATGATATTTTACCTTAAGTTCCTTTTGCATTATATACAATGCATAGACTGGCAACCAATAATCAAAAGTCACAAATTGACAAAATTGGATTAAATATATTTCTTAAGTGAGTAATGCATTTCAAATATTAAAAAAGAACAATTCTTAGAAGCAATATTTGATTAAAAGCTGCAGGAAGCGAAAACATTTTCATAAAAAAAATCAATTCTACACAATTATGTCATTATGCATATTTTTTTCAATAACTGTAAAGACATTTTTAAAAAACATTTTTATTTTACAGCAAAAGTTACCGACACCGCGACAACCATCAAATTCGCTGTTTTGAAAACTACAATCGATAATACTATTACTATAATCTGAAAATTTGATTTCATAAAATTGTTTATAATATACTACTTGACAATTATATACTATAATATAGACAATTATAGACAATAATGTACTACAATTATAAAAATTTCCCTTTAGGAAAGAATATAAAGTTAAAGTATTTTTATATAAGGTAACTTCTTTTGAGTTTCAATTTAATTGATAATAATACCATAAAAAAAAAACAATTAGTATAATGTCATTGCTTATTAGCCCAGCATATTAACTAGCGATACGAAAACTAAATGTAAAATTAATAACAATTTTTATACGATCAAAACGTTCAAGTAAATCTAAATGATGTCATTTTTATTCAATTTCATAAACTTATATAAAGTTAATCGTAAGTATTTTCTCATAGTTATCACTTTTTGAATCTTGAAAATGTTTTTCAACCTCAGTGAAAATTCTTTTACAAACCTGTGTCAAAAAGTTCAAGCGACTAAAAGTATCGTGAAATACTAAATATCGCGAAACCTATATTTATGGAAGCACAAGTGATTATTTCATAAAATTTTAAAAAAAAGCCTATATAATAGAAATACAAAGTATTTTCAAATAATATTGCACATGCGTACAAATTACATTGTAATTAAATATACTGCTTAAGTTTTTAATTTAATCATATTTGGTATTTTTTTTCCAAAGAAATTTAATCATAGAGATTTAATTTACTTGTTGTATATATACAAGCACATTATTCCACACAATTAATATTAACAGATAAAAACTCACTTAACAATCAGCACTATTTTCTTGTACAATTGATAAACCTGGTCTTTAGTGCGTTCTTCTTATTTGTTATAGTTGTTTGTTTGTTTGTTTGTTTGTTTGTTACATTGTTCGATTTAAATTAATGGTTGTTCGTTCTTTTTTAAGTTTTCGGGCTTCATAAATTAAATTTGTGCTTCAAAACAAGGGAATTCCGTCAGCTTCCCCAAAATTTAATTGATTTTCAACCAGCACTGCTACCATAATCTAAAAGTTACGGAATATTACGTAAAATACACACACAAACTAACCACGTCGAATATTTTAAAACAAATCCAGAGACCTAAGACTTCTCTTTGAAAAAAAACGAAAAGCGCGGCAGACGATTTCAGCCGACAAGAATCGTTTTGATTGGTTGTTTGTCACATGTGACAAAAACAACTGATTTCACAACAAAAAATTATTTTATTTTTCGTTACAACACCGGTGCTGTAAGAAATACATCACAGACTGTTGCAAGAATTACAGCAATTTAATATTGATTCTGTTAGGAGTTATGAGAAATTGTTTCTAAAACAAGTTGGTAACTTAGAATCCAGAATCATGGGATTCAAATTAAGACAATAAAGAATCTTTTCATTACTTCAAATTTTCGTTTGATGAAAATTGTTTCCTAAAAACGGGTGAGTATTTCCTCGTGTATCCCGAAATAAATGTAAAGTATGTAGCAGTAATAGTGGCGTAGTTTCGGGGATGGTTCGGGGGACAAAACCCCCTCCGAAATTATACATTACTTGATTAATGAGCTATTATATTGTACGGTAAATAGGATGTAGTTAAAAAAGGATTCATTATTGTTTTTTTGTAATTTAATAATGCAGAGAAAAAATAAATTAGATCTAGAGTTGGACCTCTAGATTGGATCTAGAGTTGGACCTATTACAATAATAGCTAAAGCTACTAGTAGCTAAATCACAATAATAAGTTCGTTATATGGAAATTTCGTTACATGCATTTATTATAAAAGTAATTTTAAACATACATTACCAAATGCGTTCATAAGTTTAATTGCTACAAATAAAACCCGTTAATTTTGTCCGAGTTTTTCGCTTGAAATGCAAACAAAAAGGGAAAGGGATTTTACTGCTTTCTCTAAAAGTTAAGTGACTTTGGAAATCAATTCAAGGTCATTTCCCCCATAAAATGCGTTAACAATTTTTAAATGTTCTGAAATATTTTGGGAAATAGGAAAAGTGGATCGCTAAGAAAATTTCGTTAAATAAATAATTCGCTTCACTATTTAGAAGTTATTTTACGAAGAAATTTCCAAAATTTTCTTGGTTAATCGAAAAAAATCGCAAAATGGAAGTTCGTTAAATAGAATTCGGACTGTATGTCAGAAGGAGATAAACCTTCTCCAAACATAAATCAAAACTACTTTGATATTTATCAAAAAAATTAGATTGATTGCAATTCATTTATTTATTTTTATTTAATCTTAACTCTTCATGAGATAGGTTCGATATCTAATTAATACACCACTGTATAATATTTTTACAGTGTTTATTAATTAAGTGTTTCATTAATTAATTATACACCACTGTATATACTAGATATATATGTTTATACTAGATAGATATTCATATAATGTAAATTATAGGAATTTACTTGTGATTAAAATACATCAAATACTTTTCGTTTTATTGAGTAGAAAAAACATTTCTGGAGCATTTTAAAAAACTTTTTCAATTGTAATATAATTTTACGTTTCTATGATCAGCCCTTAAGGAATTGTTATTGACTTTTCTTTGTTTATTTTCATTTTTCTATTATATTACATACTACATTTATGAATATTTATACCATATTCCTTATGAAAACATAACATACCGCAATTTCTTGTTGGTTTATGTTTTGAATAATGCTTACTGTAATTAATAACTTGTGTTAAACTATCAGAAATATTTTAAGGCACGCAAATAAGAAAATATCTTTGTTTATTTTATAAAGTGTTGCCTGTCAAGGGGAGATATTAATAATTGTTTACGTAAAGACGCCAAATTAATTTAAATAAATGTTTTGAGAAACTTGGCATAATTTTGGGTAATTATGCAGCTGAGAAAACGAAGCCTCGTTTATAATGTTGTTAATTAATTTAGTTTACACTTTTTGAACAGAGCGGCTAAAGTAAGGCGGCTTTTTTGGATATCGTTACTCTGACGTAATTAATTAAATATATTAAAGGAATTCATTTTTACTTGAATGAAATTGGTTCTTTTATTATCAAACAAACTGTTTTGCGGTTGCTCCTGAAAGGCAATAATTTATTTTGGTTTCTTTTAAAAGCGACCGCTGATTATGACGTATATCTTTTTAAGTCGTACAGAAATTAAATTAAAATTTTAGTCATTAAAATTACTAAACTATTAATGTCTAACTGAACAGTTTTAAGAACTTTATAAGCTAGATAATAAATAAATATTTAAATTCTAAACTAAAAACAGGATTAAGAAATTAAATAAAACGAGAGAAAGAATTTGCTGTGAATATTTTTTTAGAACTTTATTAAGGAAAGAAAATTTTAATTTTTAAATAAAAAATATTTTATTTTTTACTTATTCTTAATTTTTTTTTAAAATATATGAAGAGTTCCTTCTAATTCTAGAGCAAATTAAAAGGCAATGCATTTTTATTCAAAGCATGCCAAAATGGAAAAATTCTCGCTCAAACGGTTTCAACGCCACACTACGATAAAGAATTTAATTACTGATTAGATTGATGAGTTTATCGTTTTTTTAATTGAATTTATGAAGTTCTTTTTAATATTTTGTCGATTATTTTATTTTAGTTCTATAAAACGGCTAGATGATAATTCTTTATGATAAATAATAAAGACAACATCACACTTTGTAAAGTAATTTATGATTTATTTTAATTCCTCACCATTGTTATATTTATTTAAATGTTGAATGAAATACTTATTTATATGGATGACATACACCATAATTCCTTTTAAACTAAAGAATAAATTTCGAAAAGCGCTATTCGTGTAGATTTTTCCCCCCTTTGTTTATGATCGAACTTATATGACAGAATGCAATAAACAGGAATAATTGAAAATATGGCCGATATATTATTACGTATAATTTTTAAAATATAGGATTTGTAACGTAGCAGAATGAAATAAACAGGAATAAATGGAAATATGACCGATAAATTTTTTACGTATAATTTTAAAACGTAGGATTTGTAACTTATTAGAAAATTCTACACAAATAAAAATTTGAAGAAGAAAAAAATTAGCATACATTTACGCAATCCTGTCCTTATTCAATATTTTTTATTAGAATGAAGCAAGAAAAACAAACAGAACTTGAAAGCTATGTACACACACAATCACATACAGAGGAACAATTCATTCGTCCATGCTATAAATATAATTTTCATGCGTGATATAATCGTACCGTTGTTCATAAAAATATGACAGAAACATAACATTATAAACCGTATTAAGTGTCAGCCATTGAAATATACAGTATCAACTAATCGTTTCCTTATAAGTGTCGCAAGAGGGCGCTGAGGTCTTGTTGGGTGAGGAGAAACGTTAAGAAAAGCATCGTAGTAATCAGGTAATATGGTTTAGTTAGTAGTTTTGATTGCGCTATCTGGCCTAAAAGATGAATAATATTACAGTTTACCATCTAAAGAGTCGGATGGTGATGTATAGAACTGTGGTGCTACAATCTATGTTTGCATGAATGAGTTGCTGTAATCTGTGTTCACCAGTTGAGGGACGTATAGGGTAAAAACTCCTGATGTATATAAAGAATGGAAGAAATGGTATCCATGTTGGGATTCGAATTTTCAATCAGCAAGTTGTGAGAATGACAGCCAAGGCCCCTCAATTAATGAATCAGTTACAATGAACTAAATGGCCTCTGGTAGCTTTACCCTAAATTTTAGATGAGTAAATACGAAAAAAAATTATATTGATATCCGTGGCTTAATGTGTGAAAATGTAATATAAATCAAGTAATTATTATATAAAAATATATTAGAATATATTCAAGTAATTATTATATAAAAATTCTAAATACTACCACAGAAAAAAACACTAAATCTTTGAATTCAGGAGTTACTTCGCAAAGAAACTTATTATTTTCTTAAGAATCTGATAGAAATCCGTGAATTTCCGGAAAGTTGCCAAAAATAATGCATGACATAACGAAATTTTCTTACATAGTATAGAACATTACGATAAATTATCATTATTATAAAATAATAGAAGAATTAAAATGCAAACGCACCAACTGGAATATTAATCCCTTTATTTTATTCTTATTTTTTTCAACAATCTATATACAATTCGTAATTATTCACATATTAAAAATTCTGTAGGTTCGTCTGATTATATTTAGAATATGCAAAAGGAATTCATTCTCATTCGTAACATTGTACGTTTTAAAAAAAAACAAAAAATCAGAGCAAGTTAATATTCCACAAAGAAACTCATTCACTTCAGTTTATTAGTGAGAAACATTTTTCATCTGTACCAGCCGCTGCAGGCAAAAAGCAAAATAAAAATAAATTACGAAACACGATGTAACTTAACCTTTGATCTCTCGTCATTTCAACTTGATTCAAAACGCCTGTAAACGCCAAGCCTGTCCGTCTTAACTACTTCAACTGCCCTTGCATCAACTTATTGGCGAATTTCTGAGAACAATGAAGATAGTTCCAGAAGTATTTCTTTTATTGTCCCAAATGATATCCACATAGAAGATGTAAAATCGTGAGTAGATTGTGTATTTTTTTTCCTTCTTATCCGAAGAAAAAATTAATATTTTACAAGGTTTTACGCTGTAATTACTCAGATTTTTCTTTGGGCAATAGTTTTTATTTTCAAATTTTATGAGTAAGCAAGCAAGTGATTCTGAATCAGAGAAGATACCGACTCTTTTCTTCTTTTTTTTCGAGTTGAATGGATCGCTAAAANCTTCACTATTTAGAAGTTATTTTACGAAGAAATTTCCAAAATTTTCTTGGTTAATCGAAAAAAATCGCAAAATGGAAGTTCGTTAAATAGAATTCGGACTGTATGTCAGAAGGAGATAAACCTTCTCCAAACATAAATCAAAACTACTTTGATATTTATCAAAAAAATTAGATTGATTGCAATTCATTTATTTATTTTTATTTAATCTTAACTCTTCATGAGATAGGTTCGATATCTAATTAATACACCACTGTATAATATTTTTACAGTGTTTATTAATTAAGTGTTTCATTAATTAATTATACACCACTGTATATACTAGATATATATGTTTATACTAGATAGATATTCATATAATGTAAATTATAGGAATTTACTTGTGATTAAAATACATCAAATACTTTTCGTTTTATTGAGTAGAAAAAACATTTCTGGAGCATTTTAAAAAACTTTTTCAATTGTAATATAATTTTACGTTTCTATGATCAGCCCTTAAGGAATTGTTATTGACTTTTCTTTGTTTATTTTCATTTTTCTATTATATTACATACTACATTTATGAATATTTATACCATATTCCTTATGAAAACATAACATACCGCAATTTCTTGTTGGTTTATGTTTTGAATAATGCTTACTGTAATTAATAACTTGTGTTAAACTATCAGAAATATTTTAAGGCACGCAAATAAGAAAATATCTTTGTTTATTTTATAAAGTGTTGCCTGTCAAGGGGAGATATTAATAATTGTTTATGTAAAGACGCCAAATTAATTTAAATAAATGTTTTGAGAAACTTGGCATAATTTTGGGTAATTATGCAGCTGAGAAAACGAAGCCTCGTTTATAATGTTGTTAATTAATTTAGTTTACACTTTTTGAACAGAGCGGCTAAAGAAAGGCGGCTTTTTTGGATATCGTTACTCTGACGTAATTAATTAAATATATTAAAGTAATTTATTTTTACTTGAATGAAATTGGTTCTTTTATTATCAAACAAACTGTTTTGTGGTTGCTCCTGAAAGGCAATAATTTATTTTGGTTTCTTTTAAGAGCTACCGCTGATTATGACGTATATCTTTTTAAGTCATCCAGAAATTAAATTAAACTTTTAGTCATTAAAATTATTAAACTATTAATGTCTAACTGAACAGTTTTAAGAGCTTTGTGAGCTAGATAACAAATAAATATTTAAATTCTAAGCTAAAAACAGGATTAAGAAATTAAATAAAAGGAGGGAAAGAGAAAAAATTTTGCTGTGAATATTTTTTTAGAACTTTATTAAGGAAGGAAAATCTTAATTTTTAAATAAAAAGTATTTTATTTTTTACTTATTCTCAATATTTTCAAAATGAATATGAAGAGTTCCTGCTAATTCTAGAGCAAATTAAAATACAATGCATTTTTATTCAAAGCATGCCAAAATGGAAAAATTCTCTCCCAAACGGTTTCAGCGCCACACTACAATAAAGAGCTTAATTATTAATTAAATTGATGAGTTAATCGTTTTTTTAAGTTTTTTTAATTAAATTTATCAAGTTCTTTTTAATATTTTGTCGATTTTTTTTTAAATTTTAGTTCTATAAAATAGATGATAATTCTTTAAAATAAATAATAAAGACAACATCACAAGTAATTTATGATTTATTTTAATTTCTCACCATTGTTATATTTATTTGAATGTTGAATAAAATATATATTTATATGGATGACATACACCATTTTTCCTTTCGAACTAAATAAATTTTTCTTTTCTCTGTTTATGATAGAATTCATATGATAAAATGAAATAAACAGGAATAAATGAAAATATTCACCGTTGTATTTTTACGTATAATTTTAAAATATAGGATCTGAAACTTTTTAGAAAATTCTGTTTCTACACAAATGAAAAAAAAATCTTTTTTTAAAAACTAACATAAATTCACGAAATCCTGTCCTTATTCAATATTTTTTATTAAAATGAAGCAAGAAAAACAAACAGAACTTAAAAGCTATGTACATGTACACATCGTCCATGCTATATATATAATTTTTATTCTTATTATAATTGTACAAATGTTAATAAAAATATGACAGAAACATCACGTTATAAACCGTATAAAGTGTCAGCCAATGAAATTTACAGTATCAACTAATCGTTTCCTTATAAGTGTCGCAAGATGGCGCTGAGGTATCGTTGGGCTAGGAGAAACATTACGAAAAGCGTCGTAGTAACCAGGTAATATGGTTTAGCTAGTAGTTTTGATTGCGCTATCTAGCGTAAGAGATGAATAATATTACAGTTTACCATCCAAAGAGTCAGATGGTGATGAATAGAATTGTGGTGCTACAATCCATGTTTGCATAAATTAGTTGCTGTAATCCAATTTCACCAGTTGAGGGGCGTATAGGGTAAAAACTCCTGATGTATATAAAGAATGGATGAAATGGTGTCCGCGTTGGGAGTCGAATTTTCAATCGGCAAGTTGTGAGAATGACAGCTAAGGCCCCTCAATTAATGAATCAATTTAATGAATCAAATTAATGAATCAGCTACAATGTAAATGGCCTCTGGTAGCTATACCCTAAAATTTAGATGAGTAAATACGAAAAAAAAATTATATTGATATCCGTGGTTTGATGTGTGAAAATGTAATCTAAATTAAAGTTATTATTATATAAAAATTCTAAATACGTACCATAAAAAAAAACACTAAATCTTTGAATTCAGGAGTTACTTCGCAAGGAAACTTATTATTTTCTTAAGAATCTGATAGAAATCCGTGAATTTTCGGAAAGTTGCCGAAAATAATGCAAGACGAAACGAAATTTTCTTACATAGTATAGAACATTACGATAAATTGTCATTATTATAAAATAATAGAAGAATTAAAATGCAAACGCACCAACTGGAATATTAATCCCTTTATTTTATTCTTATTTTTTTCAACAATCTATATACAATTCGTAATTATTCACATATTAAAAATTCTGTAGGTTCGTCTGATTATATTTAGAATATGCAAAAGGAATTCATTCTCATTCGTAACATTGTACGTTTGAAAAAAAAACAAAAAATCAGAGCAAGTTAATATTCCACAAAGAAACTCATTCACTTCAGTTTATTAGTGAGAAACATTTTTCATCTGTACCAGCCGCTGCAGGCAAAAGTAAAATAAAAATAAATTACGAAACACGATGTAACTTAACCTTTGATCTCTCGTCATTTCAACTTGATTCAAAACGCCTGTAAACGCCAAGCCTGTCCGTCTTAACTACTTCAACTGCCCTTGCATCAACTTATTGGCGAATTTCTGAGAACAATGAAGATAGTTCCAGAAGTATTTCTTTTATTGTCCCAAATGATATCCACATAGAAGATGTAAAATCGTGAGTAGATTGTGTATTTTTTTTCCTTCTTATCTGAAGAAAAAATTAATATTTTACAAGGTTTTACGCTGTAATTACTCAGATTTTTCTTTGGGCAATAGTTTTTATTTTCAAATTTTATGAGTAAGCAAGCAAGTGATTCTGAATCAGAGAAGATACCGACTCTTTTCTTCTTTTTTTTCGAGTTGAAGAGTTTATTGGCAAAAAAAGTTTTAGAAATCATTCCTTGCGTGTACTCTTTGTTTTAAGTTATACAACAATAATTAAACATATATCTCACAATTTCTGTGACTGATAGCCGAATATAAGTGAATACAATGTGAAAATGCGAGAATGAAAATTTTTCTTATACTAGCATGAATCTTTTATTTATTTATGTATTTATTTATTATTCATTCATAAGTTTATTTATTTGTAGTAATAGTCGTTTAAAATTTTTTACTAAGCTTTAAATAAAAGTCAATATATTCAACTAAAACAATGAGTATAAAATTGTAAACCATAATTAGGTTTTTGTACATTAATAAATATTAAGAACGAAAATACTTAACGTGTTTTTTTAGTAATCAAAACTTATGCAGGAATTAAAGAAACAAAATTCTAGATGTTCGTTGCGATGGTAACCGACCAAAATAATTTGATTTAAATCTTAGCTTGGTAGAAACGGGAACTTAATAAGTTAAACAAAATTTGTGTTATAAAGAAAAATATTATGCAATCTTTCAATAAAGGCTTTTTAATTAAGATATAGCAATCTGTGTCAAGAAACGAAATATGATTGCAATAATTGTGGGGATGATGAACGAATCGAACAGGGGATGGAGTTATGTGTTAACTTATGCGAAGATGTTTAAAAAATCAAATGAAGTAGTTATTTTTTTTTTCATGCAGTATAATGTTCTTTATATATTATATAAAAATTTCTAAAGGCATTTCTAAATTTAAAAATATATATTTCATTATAATATTTTTGCACAAACTTTCTGACGAAAATAAGATAAGGATAAAAAAAATTAAATAGCTATTCGTATAATAAAAGCATGATGTTACCATTATCAGCGTAATGTGAAATTTAACTTAGAACTGTCGAAAAATCGACCGGCAAAGTTTCAAATAAACATTTCTCACATAGAGATAGAATGCGAAAAGGCACTAAAATTCAGCAAAATTATCTAATATGATAATTTTATGCTTTTAATTTTTATGAACATTATTTGTTAATATTAATTGAAAGTAATTTCTCGGTGAAGCAGGTAGATTCATATTTTATTTTCATTAATAAGAAAGGCATTAGTAATTTTTAGTTATCGTTGAGTATTATTAATAATTACCGGATTTACTAGGATCTGTGGGCAATTCCTTAAACTGGTGCTTCTTAAGGTAAAAGATAATTAGCAGGTATATTCTTTCTATATTGATGGGTTTTTAAAAAAAATAATAATACTGGCCTTTGCTCGGTATTTTCTACATTAAGTACAGGGCCGGTATTCCCTTCATGGATATTTTTATTAATTGTTTACTACTGATGATAATCAAACAAGTAGGTTAAAGAAAAATCTGTTTTTTACTGAGAAATTGATTAATTGACTAAAGAAAAATAATGAATTTTTTATTTCTTTTATTCTCATATTTCTGGCTTTGTTTAACAAGCATTAAGAATAACGTTTTAAAAAAAAAATTGTAAAAAGGATATAACTAAAAATAAAACTAATTAACCAAGGAAAAAGTAACCTCTTTCTCAAACAGGTCACATGGCTATATCTGTTAAATCTACTTTCTGATATTTTACCAAAGTCTTTTTGAAATTAATTTATTTTTAGTTTATTAAATTATTTTTTTAAAGACATTACCAATTAGTTTTCAAACTTATTATATTTTTATTTTTTGAACTATTTTCGTATTGATATTTTTTATTTTAATTAATCCTCTCCTAATCCTAATTTTAATTAATCCTCTCCTCTCCTAATCCTGATCCTCTCCTAATTCTAATCCTCTCCTCATCCTAATTTTAATTAATCCTCTGAGATTATTTAATTTTTTTCCGCTTTGTTTACATTTTTCATACTTATGGTCAATACAATTATAAAACATGTTAAAACAATTAAAATAAAACACGTAGTAGTTAGCTATCTATCCTATTTTGCTGTGGGAGTTAGGCATTTGAAAAATAACTTCGAATATTCGAATTAGTGAAGCTAATTTCAATTTTTTTCCCCCTTCACTTTTTTCTTCCGTCTTAAATACTGTAGTTACACATCAACTAGGACGCAACACTCGAAAACAAATTCGGGAATCGGTATGCTAATACAAACAATCCTTGAAAAACATCTCAAACGCAGTGGCCACTTTTCCAATTTCTCATTCATGAGCACTTGTAGGTTGTAAGCATCCAATCATTTCAATAATGAAAATGACATTCCGAAACGAAACAAACACTCAAATACGTAAAATAATATATACTTATGATACGCCCTGGTTAAATGCTTGAAGTTCTTCAAGGAAGTGCAGCTGGTTCTACTCTGGTAAAATTGAAGCCAAAGGCGTGGTTTTGGTAACTCAATCTCTTTCGCGTGAAAGGCTTGCACATTCCGTACTTGTCTTATTCAATATGTTTCGTATCTTGTCAATTACCATCAGCTTTTTGAATCTACGTTGATGTAGAAGGGAGTGTTTGTTGTCAGTATACATTGTTTTCGTGTAATCGATTGCAACAAGGTGGATTAGATTGAGTTTGATATAGCGTTGGCGTTATTTTTGTAATTAGTACTTGTTATTCTTGTCTTATATTCTTTCCTGATATCTATAAATTGACTTCGTAACTTTTTTTTTATAAGTTAATGAAATTACTACATAAAATATGTATTTAACCTTAATAAATTTTTTAATTTAAAATTAGTAATAACTATATGTTTCTGAACTCTGATTTCTTAGATTTAGCAACCTTTATTGCAAAAGTAATTTTTTTGGTCTGTGAGTAAAATATATTTATGAATCAAACTTCATGGAAGCATTTACGCATAAAACATAAAAAATTAAGCATTTCATAAAATATTTGAAAATGTTTGATTTCCTCGCATCGTTATATTAACGGTATTATACTATTATCACCATGCATTCTATCTAATGTTATCGTTAATTAGGAATTTTTTACTGTACAAAATTTCTTATAGTCGAAGTACTTATCGTNATAGGTTATAAGTACAATCACGTACGAGATGTTTCATATTAGCACTGTAATATCCATGTAAATTTACCTCATTCATGTGTTTGAACGTTGAATTGAGTTGTATATTGATTTTTGGAGTCGATCAAAATCTGTGCTCTAAGATAAGTTTGTAAATCACGTTATACTAACAATCATTATTGCCACGATGCACCGAAGTTCGTTTCAAACTAACTTATATCATTTAGTAACTGTCAATATTATTAATCTAATAATGCAATGCAGTGCATAGGAAGTAGTGTATCTAAGTCTATGTATTTACTTCCAGGTCCTGATGCAGTGGCGTAACGTGGAAAGATGACGAAGAGGGTGGTGGGGCTCTTGCCCCTTTTTGAGATTTACTTCTTAGCTTGCCTTGTCACGCTGACGATTGGTATACAGAGGGACCAAGGCATCTCGGACACTCGTGCCTATGCGGGACGCATCTTTACTCTCGAAATACCGAAAAACGCTTTCAAAGGTGCTATAGAAAAATTGGAGGTAAATATATTAAATTGCATGTTTGTAAAATATTTCAATGAACTACAGGAATTTTATTAACATTTATGTACAGAATGTCATCTATAGTTTCTGTACTTGCGAAATCCAAAAATATATTGTTACACTAAAAAGAAATATGGTCACAATTTGCAGAATATGGTAAAATTTGCCGTCTTTCTGGTTCTATGACAACACCAAAAGATAATGGTAATTTTTATCGAAGGTCTTTGGTAATGTTTACGGTAAAATTAACAATAAAATACGGTTTTTATAATGTGCGATAAAATTTGGTAATTTTATCATGATACCTTTGAACACGGCATGAAAACCTTTTATCCGGTAAAATTTACTTTTCCGTTTTGTATCCGTACAAAATGTATGGTAATAAGAAGAACAGTGATTTTTAAGACCAGAATTTCCGTATTTCCGGTAAATCGGTAATTCATAGAATAATCTTTTTGATAGGTATAGGACGAAATATCATTTGAGAGTTAGAGGCCCTTAGCAGAAAATGTTGGGATACGTGTTGTGTTAAAAGCTTTGAATGATGAGTAAAGATATCATGAAAAGGAAAAATTTCAATAGTTGTGACTTAATTTCCATTTCTTTTTTGCTAAATTTCTTTTCATAGAAAAATAATAAAAAGGATCTTATCTCTTTCGATAAGAAACTAATTTATAATTTATGATTATAATTTAACGTAATGAAATAATTGATTTTAATTTTTTACACTTATTTCATAATTAATATCTGTTGTCATTAAACAACATGTCCATTAATCCGAATCAACTCAATTTCAAAAAATGGATTGCGGCCGGAAATGTTGCTGGTGTGACGAAAAGTTTTCGCAATATTTTCTCCTGGTGGGTAGCTGTACTAATCATAAGAAGAATGATAACCGAGCAACTGTCTGTCCATTAATTCCGTTTCTGAAAGCAACCCATAATAGAGGGATCAATGACAAAGGACCACTGTAGATTTCCTGAAGCTATGGAGCTAAAATCAATGACCATTGATTTATGGGTTATATGCACTCCATAGCTTCATACTATTCTATTTGGAAACGTTAAAAGTCAAAAAGGCTAATTTATATGTTTCTGTTAAACTTTCTCGTGGAGTTCTCGTCTTGAAATGACAAAAATTGATCATACACAGTCAAGAGCAATTATAAAACCTCTGCAAAAATTCCAGTAGGAAATCTTGAATAACCCACCTTATAGTCCAGATCTGTCTCCGTGTGACTTCCACGTCTTTGTAGAGCAAAAACAAAAATAAATGAATAGATAATAATAATGAGACATCGGTTTGAAATGAAAAATGAAGTCAAGGTGTGCATGTACGGCACTATGGCCTAAACTACAACTAATTTTTTTTTTACGAGTATGGTATTGTTGAACTAGTATCACAATGAAACGAATGTCTAAACCAGTGATTCTCAACCACTGTGCCGCAGCACTTTTGTGTGCCGCCCCAAATTCTTAAAATGTGCTGCCAAATATTGGAAATGATACAATAAAAATTATAATGCTTTTTTTTATTACGAGTAAAGTTTAAATTTAAAAAAAGTGCATATATATATTG
Organism: Parasteatoda tepidariorum; assembly: GCF_043381705.1. Taxonomy (NCBI): domain Eukaryota; kingdom Metazoa; phylum Arthropoda; class Arachnida; order Araneae; family Theridiidae; genus Parasteatoda; species Parasteatoda tepidariorum. The sequence goes on along the minus strand of NC_092205.1, from coordinate 83,125,422 downwards.
ATACTTTTTTATAATTTTTCCACGCTTTAACCGCGCGAACATCTTTGTCATTGATCGTCTTGTCTCAGACAATCTTAAAATAAGTTAGAATAAGAAGGAAGTGTTTAAATTGTCTTTGACAATTTTAAAAAGTGTTGAAATTATAAGTAGGAAATTTAATGGCTATTAAATTTATTAATTAACAAAGGAAAGCAAGCTAAATATTAACTTTCAAATTGAAATAAAAGCTAATCATTAAAGTAAGCTGTGCAATAAATAGTTATAAAAACAAATTAACAAAGGATAACTAACAAAAAATAAGCTAACAATTAATATTTAGCAAAAACACTAGTTAACAAGAAATCACAAAAAATAAGAATTAGTGTAAAAAACCAACAAATAATAACTATATAAAACAAACTAACAATTAATAACTGGCAAAAAAATAAATAACTGTTACTAACTAATAAAAAAATTAGTAGAAAGAAATAATTAATTCCTTAATAAACGTGCTTTTGTAGTACATATTATTTTATTTCACATTGAAAATTATTATCACAAACTATTTAAGACAGTGTATTATTGGTAAGTAAACAACTTCTAAACTAATTTTTTTCATTTTGAGCCGTCAAATTTTGAAATCGTTGATGGTGTACCGCCACACAAAAAAAGGTTGAGAATCACTGATCTAAACGTTCGTAAACAATAGTTACGAGTTTCCGTAAACAAGTAGTGTGAAATAGGCTCTGCCTCATCATTTAATAACTGTATACATATAAGATCATTTAAAATTGAATATCACATTCCATACGCAACATTTTTATGCTTACATTTTTGTGCAACAGGTAACTGAAGCGGGCGAGAGTGGCTTACCAAGTTGGTTAGAGTTTGATCAGAAACATCATACTTTTAAGGGAGTGCCGAGTTCATCCGATGTTGGGCAGCTCTACGTATGCGTGAAAGCTTTAAGTAAGTATGCATGTAACGTAATAAAAATGTACCATGTGTTATATTTGAATGTATATTTTTTTAATCATTGTTAATTATTTTTTAAAAAATGCGCAAAAGTTAAACATTTAGTATAACTTTTGATCTAATAATCATATCTTCACGAGCTATTGCTGAATATTAAATGGTTTTTAGACCCAACTTTAAATATGCTAATTATGCTGTTTTAATGCAGGCGATATTTTAAGATACGAAATCACACACAACAACGTATTTTCTCTGATAAAACATTCCTTTCATTTCGTTACGGATTTGGATTTCCGACGTTCAAAACATAGGATACGGCCACAACCGAGAAAAAATGGTCTTAATAGATCAGGCAAGAGAGCGATCGACAGTTTCTGTCTCTTAAAGTTAATTTCATCGTCTTCTTTTGTTGCTCTACAGCCTATTGCGGGTCAAGGCTGACTCCAGAAGTTTCTGCTGCTACAGTGCAAAGTTAATTTCACTTATCGTTTTTTCGCCATATCTTCGATACTAATCAAGTGAATTAAAAGAAATTTACACACAATTATAAAACTTGTTTATCCAAAAATAATTTTAATAAAAATAAACTTGTTTATTAAAAATAATTATCCAAAAATAATAATAATTAAAATTATAAAAATATAAATGTAAAAATTTATTTTTCTTATTATTTTTAAAACTATTAATTATTTTTATAGTTTTATAGTTATTTATAATTTTTATTATTTAATTTGCTGATTGTCGAAAAAATGCTGAAATGTAAAATTTATAAATTTTTATACCTATTTTATCTAATCATTTTAAATGGCGAAATCACAAAGGTATAAATCAAAGAGTATATCAATGTTTTTGAGAATTAAAGTTTTAAGATGCATCTTCCTTGATCGCTTTCCTGTTTAAACTATTGGGACCATATTTTCCAGATTGCATATGTTTCTTGTAATTTGAGGGTCTAGAATCCAAATCTGGCTAGAAAAAAGTGTGTTTATTTTGAGAAAATACTTTTTTGAGAAAATCTCACTACCTGCAATTTCTCGCAAATAAACTGTCGTAGTTTTTAAATAAAAATAGTAATTATGAGGCTTTTAAAATTCCAACTAAAAAGTTTAAAAATTTGTTTTTAAGAAAAAATTTTGAATATTATTCCTTATTAACATAGTTGAAACAAACAATTGGTTGAGATTTTTTTTTAATGTTAATATTCAGAATTTATCAAATTATCTGTAATTTGAATCATAAAACTGCGCAAATTTGCTGTGGTTTTAATAAGTTGATGGTTCAAGTGGAACCATAATATAGTTGAGAAGTGCGTTAATTTAGTTCGCCTTATTGCCATATTAAAGTTTTAGCAAATTTGAAGGTCATTAACATCACTCTCCAAAATTTCAAATAATGTAAGCAAAATAGATAAAATATTGTATTTGAAGTTAGATTAGTTTGCCAAAATTAAAGAATTTGGTGGCTGCTAGAAAAACAGCGCACCTTTTAGAAGCAAATAGTTTTACATTATCTGTGGTTTTTCTTTTTTTTTTAATTTTTTATATCCGTCGTTGAACAGCCGACCCAATTTCGGGTTTACGACTACTAAAGTTCAACTCCGTAGCCTTGTAATTTTAAACCAATTCAGAAGACAAAGAAATCCCTGGATCAGCACCCCAGAGGTATGATTTGTTATAGCAACATGGAGAACTTTGTGACTCGATAGATTTAACATGCATCAGTCACCGTTTACTACACGGGAAGTCTTCAGCCAGCGGGGATCGAACCCACAACTTCTTGGACATGGGCCCACTGCCCTACTAACCAGGCTATCCCGGCCCTATTATCTCCCAGCCGCAAAAGGGTTAATAAACTGTAGTGAGCCGTGGTGGCTCAGGGATTAGAGCACTCCCCTCCCAATGGGGTGATCCGGGTTCGAATCCAAGCGATGGCTCATCGAAATAAATTCCGCACACGGCTCGCACCGACCACAGTGCTGACATGAAATATCATCAGTGAAAGACAAATTATGAGTTAGAATCCATTTGCCATCAGGCTAACCATGGTAGGTTTTCTTGGTTTTCCTCTCCATGTTACGCATATGCGTTTTAGTTCCATCCTCCGAGAAGGGGCAATTTTATCCCAATATTTAATCCAGGAGTTTCCTTGTCTTCTGGATTGCGCTCAAAACTACCAGGTTACATAGTTGAACATCAGTAGTCGTAATCTTGCCGGCGTCAGGCCTTACAGCCATGCGGGCGTTCCCCCACGGAGTAAATCTGTCCCTATCTAAGTAGTCGTAATTCAAAACTGGGTCAGCTGTTCAACGACTTTTATAAAATAAAATAAAATAAATTGTAGTGATACAAAATAAAAAGAAATAAATTGTAGTGATACAAAATTAACTAGTTTAAGATTTGTCTGAATTCAGTGTAACCAACACAAACACATTGTACATAAATTTATGTTGCTATTTTTTTATTGCGTAAAATAAGGTACATAATTTTTTTATTCCTCTTATAGCTCATGATTCTTCTGCTAAAGATGTGTTTTCCATAGAAATAACAGAAGATGCACCTATAACTGACTATTGTCCTTTTGGAAAAGACGAAACGATCGTAAGCGTGGTTTTCGATGCGACTTTGTCTGATCTGAAGCCGCCCGAAAAATTTAATATATTGAGCTCTGTTTCGAAATTCCTCGGTGCTTCAGAACCAAGACTAAAATTGTCCTCTTTGCATCGCGATGAAAGTGCATTCGATCCTGGTGCTATTAGAGCTGGTCCTGGTAACGCTCTACAAAGAAATTACGAAGGAACTCAAATACAGTTTAAAGTTGGATGTGGGGGAGAAGTATCTTCCGAATCTGAACCAATTTTGGATAATCTTGAAAAGTCAGCTTCCAATGGAGAATTGTCTGATACGATTGGATACCTGATCGTTGGTTGGCAAGTATCGGGTACGAGTAAAGTAATTCAAAATGTCCGAGAAAAACGAAATGTTACTCCATTTAATGCAACCCCCGTACCTAAAATGCACATAACTCGATGGCCAACATTTACAGAGAGAGTTGATGAAGCTGAAACGAGAGAAATTGTACCTGATGTAAGAATCGTCCCCACAATGTCATCGCCACGTTTCGTTGATCGCACAGATGACCATAAGCACAGGCATCATCACGGACATGATCCTATACGAAGAGAACATATGTTTATATCATATGAAATTCATGCCTCGCCTACTTATCATTATCATCCTTTGCCGTCTAGTCGGCGAGAATCTGGAGGAACTCCTGTTGTTACTCCGGTATTACTTCCTGAAAGACCCACGACTGCTGTCTTACCGACTCGAATATATGATGTTGACGGAACAGTATCAATTACACGAGAACGACCGAGACCACCATCTGAGGATATCTTATCGAGATGGTATGTTCCTACGAGTGATTTCGCTACAGTGGATATTTTACCAACAAAAAGTCGATCCACTGTTGAGCCAACGAAAGTCATACCCCAGATGCCCAATTTCAAACCGACTGTTAATAGTAGAACCAAAAAATTGTCTTTGGTTGCTGGAAAAGCTTGGAGTTATACCATTCCTATCGATACATTTATAGACATGGAAGATGGTAACACTAGAGACTTGAAGTTGATGTTTATGACATCGGAAAGGACTTCATTACCTTCCGGATCTTGGATTCAGTTTGATCCAGAAAATCAAGTTATTTATGCTTTACCGACGAGTGAAAACATTGGTAAACATGAATTTGTTCTGGAAGCTATGGACAGTGAGGGCGCCTCCACGTTTGATAGAGTGGAATTACACGTGTGGCAACATCCTCAAGCGGATGCCCTAACACATTCATTTACAATGACTGTCCGTTACAACAAATGGCAATATCCTGTCGGAATAGACTGGCAGATTGAAATCCTCAATAGAATCGCACTCATGTTTGAGGACCGTGACAATTCCAAATTAAGCATGGTAAATGCTACGCTGGATCCTGTTAAAATCACGTGGACGAATGACACTTTACCAACGGATCACTGCCCGCTGGAAAAAATCAAAAAGATTTACGATATAATTGCTACAGCGGAACACCATCCTACGAAAGAGATGAAAAAGATAATGTCCCCTGAATTTAGAGTTCAGGATATCAATGTGAATTATCGTGGTGTTTGTGAAGGTGTTGTTACCACACCACCACCTCCTTTGAATTTCTCACCCATCTTACGAAATGCCATCAAACAGATTAACGTTACTGTTGGTGATATAATTAAATATAAAATACCAGAAAATACGTTCTACGATTTTGAAGATGGGCCAACGCGTCATCTACGTTTAACTTTGTTAACTTCTGATAATATTCAACCACCTAAGTCATATTGGCTACAATTTGATTCTCGTAGTCAAGAAATTTATGGTCTGCCTACAGATAATGAAGTTGGTCGACATGATTTCTTAATAAATGCCGTCGATAGTGATGACCACGTGGTACCAGACAACTTCATCATTCAAGTATTTCGTTACCCGATGCGTCAAAGACCGCCTGTGGAGTTCAGTGTTCAGTTCGATCTCGATTACGACGAGTTTCAGTCTGATACTAGTAAGAAAACTCTGGTTGCCACTAAAATCGCGAGGCTCTATGGAGATCCAGACCCTAGGTACATAACTATTACAAACATAACACGTGGCTCGGTGGTATATAGTTGGAGTAACAAGACACTTGGGTATGAGTACTGCCCTCTAGAAAAAATTAATCACCTCGTGAAATACATAATTAATACTGATGGTTCTCTTTCATCGAATTTAATTCAAATCATGGAGCCAGAATTTAGAGTTGTTAGTGCCAACGCTGAACCGACAGGAATTTGCTTAGGTGGCGTTGCGCCTACTTTCGTAAATATCACCACTACAACTCCTACACCATCACCATCGCCTGATGAACTGGAACCTACATTGAAGACTTCTACCGACGACGACATATACATTACTACCATTGTTCCGGCAATAGTCATAGCGGTAATGCTTGTCATAGCGGCTTTAGTAGCTTACTTTTTGTACTGGAAGAAAAGGAAGGGCAAAATGAGCTTAGGAGATAAGGACTTTATTGGAAGTGGAGTTCCCGTAGTGTTTGCGGGTGAGTTAGAAGAACAAAAACCAGATCCTGGAAAAGCCCCGGCTATAATGAAAAATGAGAAGCCCCCACTATCCACAGATTATTTGTTTAATCCATTTCGAAGGGGCACGGCTACTGTTCAAGATTCAGTACCACCAACAACAGCTAAAACTCGTGATAGTGCGCATCTTAGAGACAGAAAAGAAAATGCAACGCTTTATAAACCTCCACCACCCTTTGCATCCAGTAGAGAGCCAAAAAGCACACGCCCAAAAAGTACTCAAGCATATAGACATGCTACATACGTGCCACCTTAAATTTCCTTTTACTTTCATTGAAAATAAAAATAAAAACAATTCTTTAGATCTCATAGAATGAGTAACAAAGTGATAATTTTATGTTCACACGAATTTCATTTAATTTCTTAGATCGTCAATAATTTGTCATACTGTTTAGTGCTTCTTGTGTACATACATACTTAAAAAAAAGCTTCGGAAAGTGACAAATTTAATGTAGCTTGCAATTTTAGTTTGTTTTTAGTTTATTACTAGAAACTTAATGAGGTGCACAAAATTATTATGTTTTACCACTTTGTTTGTAACTTTAAAAAAAAAACTATGAAAAGTTAAAGTAGATCCAAAAAAAGAAGTATTAACTTTGTGCTGTATATAAAAAAAAGTAAAACAACCTGAAAAAAATACGAGAAAAAGCACTTGTTTGTTTTAAGTAAAGCATTCCAACAACAGCCCGGTGTAGGCCAAAGGGTCATGATGACAAAGGCTGAGCAATTTTGTGACCAACGGCATTATTGTGGAAAATATGGTCTTCATAGAGCACAAGCCGCCTTTACTTCCCCGACAACAAGCTGATATCCATCTATCGGAATCTAGATTGGCAGTCACTGGGGATCGAACCCAGTCTTTTCCAATGACAGTTCAGTATCTTTATCCAGACAGTCATAGCGACTCACTTGTCTGTTTATGCGACATTTTTTGTGCTTTTTTCACGTTGTTTTAACTTTATTTTCCTGTACATGTTGATTAAAAATTACTATCTGATCACCAATGATTAGAATATTTTTAAATAAACGCTATAAGGTTAAAACTAAAACAAGATTCAAAAAATAACTTTTTTTTGCTCTGCTCTTTAACTCTGTATGGTCACAAAAATGACATTTAAAAAAAAAAAAAAATTATGTTTTTCGAAAACTTTCTAAAACATGTTTAAATTTGAGTCTCATATTCTTGCATAAGTTTTTAGACAGATTGAATTATGTCTACCCTTATTGGGTAGCCATTTTCTAATAAGATTACTCTTTGCTTCATTCAGCTAATATTACACAATTATTGTTACGGTCAAATGACGTGATCGACAGTTGAGCCGATCCTGCTTCTAATTTACACAGTAATCGTATCTGGAAACAGTACTCATTTTGTAATCTTAGAACACCTTGATCCTACCCGGAATCGAGCCCACAAATTCCGGCGCTGAAATGGGGTCTGAGTGGTGGTTTGTCACATATGTAGGAAGAAACTGCAGTAACTTCATCCTAACGTTTATTACAATTATCCTTGTGACCAAACTGCTTTTATTACCTTGTCCTTGTGAAGAAAATTTGTTACAAATTTGATAAATACTTTCAACTTGTATGTTTTTTTATTTTATCTTTACTGTCTGTATAATGACAATAATTTTGACTATCCTCTTAATGATATAAAAATGATTTTTTTTTTACAGATTCCATGTATATATTTTATTTATATTAATATTATACTGCATAAATATATTTAAATCTGTTATCAAATGAATACTAAACAGCAAAATATTGTAGAATTATTTCACATTTAAAATATTGCAAGTTAATATTCTTTTATACAATTTCATGCCTAAACAATGTTAACCTTTAGAACTATTTTGTCCTTAAAATGGCTAAAGAAATAATTACCTCTACCATAAATAAAAGAAAATATTTTACAAGCTTAGATTTCATAATTGATATCGAAACAAAGACAAAATTAATTAAAATTTAATTAGAACTAAACTTTAGTTAGTATTTAGTAACGTTTAAATATGTATAAAAATATTTTTAATAGTTCGAAAATTATTATATTCCTATATTTCATATAAAATTTAAAAAAATTATTATGAAATAATACACATATTACTTTCTTTGTTCTTAAGTTATGATATAAGGATGGGGCCAATCTGAGGGCATGGGACCCGTTTTTGACCACTCATCGGGAAGTTTTTCCCTTCGTATTAGATTAACAGTATCGCCACTCCAGTAAAATAAGTTTATAAAATTTTAAAATTCTAGAATGAACACTAATGTTCTTGACAGGATTTTTTTTTAAATCACTTTTATTGGCTTTAGTGTACTGTCTTACGCAGCACAAAGCGTTAAAATTACGAATCAGATAAGTCATAATTAGTATTGTAAAAGTTAAATACAAAAATGTTTTAAAAAATTTAAGCAATTTTTTAATTTAGTCCCTAAAACGAAGTTATATCCATATTTCTGCTGTCACTATTGAATTCATTGTTTTAAAACCATATTTTTACAGTATGTTTGAAATATTTCCAAATCAACGGCCACATAGTAAACCAAAATGAGACTTTAACAAAAGGACACTTTCGAAATACTGAGTTAATATGGTTTTTGCTCAACGATTTATAACTCATCTGCAACCTTACTTTCCAAAATGGGATCTATTTCAAAAAGTTAAGATCAAGATTAGATTTATACTTAATCTTGAAACATTAATCCGCACCATTTTTAATCCTAAGAAAATACAATTCTAATTATTATTTGCAGCATTTGATAATGTAGAAGTATGTACGTAAACCAAATATGTATTAGATATTATTTTTGGTTCAAACCTTTCTTTTTGTAAATAAGAATAAATGTGTTTAAAAAATATAGGCAATAACATCAAATATTTTTCAAACGCATATTGTTATATTGCTAAAGCTAATTACTTTACTTAGACTTATGATATAGTTAATGTTTTTCAGAGTCTAATTAATGTGTGCATTTAAGATTCCTCGTTGTTTTGACAAACGTCCATCCACGTAACTCAAATATATATTTAAAATGTACTATATTAAAAATAAATATTGATATTAAGAAAAAGCTATATCTATGTATTACATATTTATCTTTTTCAAGAATGAATTGAAAAAAAAATGTTTTAAATATTCGTATAGCTCATTAAGAATTTCAAATTTTTGAAGTTTAAAAAGTTTTATAATCAAGATTGCCATTATATATTCGTAATTTGGCTATTTTTTAACCCCTAAATAGTCAATACTTATTTATTATTATTCTCTCTATCTTTACAACGGTGCGTTCAACTGTTAAACGAGTTTTCTGCGACGAACTATTCCAATTATAAATACTGCTATTTTCATTTCCAAGCACTACATATATCAACAAATACAATTCAAAATCGCCAATGACACAGTAATCAGTTTCCCTCATTTTACAATTAACGACAAAATCTAATTTTATATTTCTTGACAATTTTAATTATCAAATAATAAATTTATTCTCTTTTAAAAGATAAAATTTTGTATTACAATTTATGACTAATTTACTAAATTTGTTAGACAGAAAGTATTGAAAAGCTATATCAATTAAGTATGTTGAATTTGTTTTTTGATTGATTTTATTATTCATACTTTATAAATCAATAAATTCTTTCAATAAATACTAAATAATTTCCAAAAATAATCTGGAACTATGTTTACAAAAATAAAATATATATATAAATAACATGAGAGAAACGGATGGTACAATCTTGTACCTTTTCAATATTTCTTCACTTTGAGCATGTACAGTTAGCATTCAGTTGTATAGTTAACATCAAATTAGGTGACATTTATTTCTTTATGAACTATTAAATCTAGGAAAATTTCAGCTATATTAAGACTTTTGTAACCTTGTCTACCTAGAACCAAACGACCGCTTGGTACTTTTTTTGTGATCATTATTTATTTTTTAAAAATCCTTTAAACTATATATATATATATATAATTTTTTTTTTGGTACCATGCATCGTTCTAGGCAGGAAAAAAAACTGATCTTCTGTTAACCCTAGATAACTTAACATTCGTCTAATAGACTACCGACACCTGCTAATTTTACGAATTTGAGATTTTCCTGTTGAGCTCACACTACCTTCATTACTAGTAAAATGAGTTATCCAAAGGTGATAAGCACAGCTGTACGCTTATTTTTCCAGATTTACTGTAATCGTCGTCGAATGTTTAATTATAGCATGCAGATGTTCGCGTCGATACCATCGTGTTTTTTCATTTTTCCTGTATTTTATAACTATTCTAAATATATTTTTTTTCTGTCTAAGAAAAGTAGAATGACAAAATACATAAGCAACAAGGCTTCTCGTGGTGAGCACTCTTTAACTACTGACAAGAGTGCAAACGATAATTTAAATTTTTTAATGGATATTATAGATCATTTTTTTAAATTGCTTTAAATACGCTAATAATTTGAAATATATGAAGGAAATATACTTGTTTAACACTGATTTAAGTTTATTTATCTAGGGTAAAATAAATTTGACATCTATAAAATTGTATTTTAACATTCTAAAAAATTTTATTATTTATTTAAACGTTGCTATTGTGTCGTTTCAATTTCATTGCCCATGTATTTTGCTTGTGTGATTTTCTGTACATATGCTAACTTTAATTTAAACCAAAATGGTTTATGAATGTGCCAAATATAATTTTTTCTTCTGTTTTCTCCATATTACAATCATAAAATATCGTATTATAGTTGATAATTGAAATGAAGCATTAATTTCAAATATTTTAATAAATGTTGAAGTGTGCTATAAATGTTGAAAGCTATTTTATTCTAAGCGATGCTTGTAAATTTATTTTTATTGCATTTATGTGTTTAACTCGAGTGCTTTTCTCATGTGTAGTTGAACTTGTTAAAGTTTTTCATTCACAAAGAACATAATAATGTTGAAAATATTTATGAATTAATTTAACAAAACTAAAATAAATCAAACATAAGTCTCCTTTTTTTCCTCTCTAAAAACTTCTAATAGATTGTAATTTTTTAATTCAATAAAAAATTTTATAAAATACATTGGAATAATTTATTGGGTTGAGATTTTAAGTGATCTTGATGTTTCACCACATTTATAATTTTCTTTTATCTTTATTTCGGATATTTGAATAGAACTATAACAAATGTGAGGTTTTAAAAGTAGTGATAATCTATCCAGGGGTAGCAGCAAAGTTTTTTAAAATTTTAGGGTAATTTTTGGACTTTTTTCAAAAAATTTTAGGGATAATATATGATTTTGTTAGGATAAAAACAGATCACACGGTAGTTTATTACATAACAGAAGATTATTACAATTCATCCACACATATCATAAATAATTGCAAGCCATAAAATAAAGCTCTGAAATTTATTAAGTCAAGAATGAAATCTCTAAAGTGTAAAAATGAAATTTCAACTTTACATATTACCTATCAGAAATTAAGTGCATAATTCAGGAACAGGCAAAAGTGAGAATAAATCAAGAGAAAAAATAAATTAACACCAACTTGGATTTTTATTTAATTTTTACCTTCTTAATCAAAACTTTATTATTACCCTTTACCTTACTTTATTAAGAAAAACTATTGTGTGATATTATTAGATTTCAAATCAGCAATTTATATTAGAAGTTAGAGAAAAACAAATTAATCATGATCATTTTTCTAATATATTCTTGATATGATTTGTGAGATTCTTTTACTGCCCTCAATAGTGTTGTGGTGATCTTCAACACTCCTCCATAATTTCGAATGGTATCTTTGATTAGTCTAAGAGACATAATAGTATTCTCATGGTGACTCACATTAAGCATTGCTTTATTTATCGAAAAACCTCTCTCAGGATCAGAATTCCCATGTGGCAAAATTAAAACAGTTTTAATTAATGTAGTTAAATTCTTATATTTTAGATTATTGCTTTTTTATTTATATTTAGCCTATAACTCTAATTTTTTAGGAACACCAACAAAATTTTATCAGATTTTTAGGAATTTTAGGGTTTGCACATACTTTTAGGAATTTTATGAATTTTAGGGGGAATGCGACCCCTGTCTATCACTACTTTTTACTAATCACGCAAATTTCTAGCGTGATAAATTTTTAAAAAAAGTTAATGGTAATAATTACATTGGGGAAGAATAAATTTTTCGTTATTGCATGAGAATTTTCAAGTCGCTGATTTCAAATCTGCAATCGATTTCTCTACAAGCTACACTTCTTATGCAATTCAATAATATATTCTTAACCAGGATAGTATATATATGTACATATATTTATACGTTCTTCATAAACTTTTACATTCAGACAAAATATAAACTGAACCAAAATACAATTTTTTTTTTAAAAAATCTGTAGCTTTCTGAACAAAACTAATTTCGAATTCCCACACCCGAGTTAACTAAGATCAATTACAAAANAATTAACACCAACTTGGATTTTTATTTAATTTTTACCTTCTTAATCAAAACTTTATTATTACCCTTTACCTTACTTTATCAAGAAAAACTATTGTGTGATATTATTAGAATTCAAATCAGCAATTTATATTAGAAGTTAGAGAAAAACAAATTAATCATGATCATTTTTCTAATAAATATATTCTTGATATGATTTGTGAGATTCTTTCACTGCCCTCAATATTGTTGTGGTGATCTTCAACATTCCTCCATAATTTCAAATGGTATCTTTGATTAGTCTAAGAGACATAATAGTATTCTCATGGTGACTCACATTAATCATTGCTTTATTTATCGAAAAACCTCTCTCAGGATCAGAATTCCCATGTGGCAAAATTAAAACAGTTTTAATTAATGTAGTTAAATTCTTATATTTTAGATTATTGCTTTTTTATTCATATTTAGCCTACAACTCTAATTTTTTAGGAACACCAACAAAATTTTATCAGATTTTTAGGAATTTTAGGGTTTGCACATACTTTTAGGAATTTTATGAATTTTAGGGGGAATGCGACCCCTGTCTATCACTACTTTTTACTAATCACGCAAATTTCTAGCGTGATAAATTTTTAAAAAAAGTTAATGGTAATAATTACATTGGGGAAGAATAAATTTTTCGTTATTGCATGAGAATTTTCAAGTCGCTGATTTCAAATCTGCAATCGATTTCTCTACAAGCTACACTTCTTATGCAATTCAATAATATATTCTTAACCAGGATAGTATATATATGTACATATATTTATACGTTCTTCATAAACTTTTACATTCAGACAAAATATAAACTGAACCAAAATACAATTTTTTTTTTAAAAAATCTGTAGCTTTCTGAACAAAACTAATTTCGAATTCCCACACCCGAGTTAACTAAGATCAATTACAAAAATTTTTTGTCCAGTGTGATTGTTGAACAAATTGCCAATTTCATTTTTCGAAAATCTTAATAAATCGTCATTTATTAATTGATTTAACACATAGGTCTCTCTTCACTTTTTTTAATCATCTAAAGGAGAAAACAAATACCTCAAGAAACATTTTTTTAAAAACATCTTGCGTAAACAAAAGTAAAACATAGTTAATTTGCAAACATCTGTTAAGTTTAATGAAAATTTTAAAATAATTGTACTTGGGGAACTCCTTTTCTCCTTGAAGACTTCAGAGGATCAAAAAAAAAATTCTGNTAATTAAAAAATATTTTAAAACCTGCTGATTACCTATAGTATAATTAAATTTCAATATAATGCATGGCAACTGTTGGTAGTTTTGAAGTTTATATATTTTTTTTGGCAAGCTTGGGTTTTTGACGGTTTAAACCAGTATTATACCCTTGTCATGTCAAAAACCACTTTTTGACGTCAAAAACCCAACCCTGATACAAGTGTATAAGTTTTTTTTTAATGTTATACCAAATATCTTTATTATCCAGTATGTTAATTTGAATTTAAAAGTAGTTATATTTATGACTAATGATAAATATAATTCATATTGTTTATTCTATTTATTTATAATTATTACACTTATCATTTTAAAATTTTTTTATCTCCACTTGTATTAAGAATACAAATAATGTATATCTTGAAAGCAAGAAGCAATTATTCAACAGCTGAATATTTAGATATTCAACAAAACCATATAGTATTCAGCAAAATGAAATTCACAAGTATTTGGATAAACTAAATTTTCAGCATAGTGTTCACACATCACCAATATACTGTAAATCGACACTAACTACTCTGTGTATTTAACAAAAAGCTATTAAATTTGTATTGTCTTATGTTAACTATGAATTTAAAAAAATTGAAGATTAAAAATTCAGAATTACTGATTTTTCTGAAAAACTAACAACCAATCACAAAAGTCAAACTAAACAGAAGAACATTACAGTCACTGATCCATGAAATGTTGCATGACTGTGAATGTTGCATGTGCCCAACCTGTTTAAAAGATTTTTCTTTAAAAGATGTCTAATGTACAAAACAGCTAATGTTTATCTTTAAAAATGTCTTAATTTTTAGTACAATCTATACTATACACTAAATTTGGTCATAAATAAATTTCTTAATAATATCAATACAGATTTTCAATAACACATGAAAATGAATACATAATATTACAAAAGATGTGAGTTTTCAAAAGTACAAGATTTTGGTTACTATTCAAAATATAAGTGTTTCTTCAAAATTTTAAATTTNTACTCAGAATTTTGAATAGTAATAGGCATTTAATTCATCAAAGATAGTTAAAATATTTTTTTAATTAAATTAAAAAGAGAGTTCTGAATAAAAATAACCTGAACATTTTTGAACAAAAAAAAAGTGTTGAACTATTTTTTATAAATGAGGTTTGCATCATTATGAATTATTAATACTTATTTAAATATTCAAGCAATAATCTGCACAAAAATTCTATTTCACTAAGGATTTTTTTTAAGGAAATTTCCTCAATATTAGGGAATTTTCTAAAATGTACAAAAACCAGAAGAAATTTTAATGAAACCAGTAAACCAGGAGAAACTGGCCGAATCCAGTAGTCTACTGGAAAATCCAGTAGAGTTGGCAGTTATGTATAAGTGTTTCTTCAAAATTTTAAATTTATTTTTTCTAGAACATATTTAGAAACACTATCCTTTATAAAAAATATATAAATTTTATATATTAATTAAATTTCACATATGAATATAGGTTTTTGACATGACGGTTTAAACCGCCAAAAACCTGCCAACCCTGCTCAAAACCTTTATTACCATCAGTATTCATTGATAACTCTTTGATTAGCATTTAGTGAAACTACACATTTACAGAACACAAAAAAATATACTGAATTAAGTACCTGTTTAGTCACCAATAAAAACCTAAAAAAAATTTGCATTGTGATTTATGTGATTAAACTAAACATTTATGTGTGCTAAAAAAAAACAATTGATATTGTGATTTATGTGATTTTATTTAGATATAGCATATGATACAATGTAGACCTTGCAAAGAAATTTACAACTTTAGCTTAGTTCTTCTCCAGTGGCGACGCTTGGCATTGTACCTAAAGAAAGGGAGGGGAAAAAATCAAATAATTAGCAAGCTTTTTAATATAAAAAATTTATACATACTATATGTAAGATTTCAATAAATTTTAAACATTTACACACCTGAAAAAATTATGCCATACAAGTGGAATTTTTAAAAATAGAGAACAGAGTTGTCTTACATGTATAACACTATCAGTAATTTAAAATATTAAATATTTATAAACAAACATTTAAATTCATGAAAGTTTTTAAAATTTGAAGGTTTNTGAAAAAATTATGCCATACAAGTGGAATTTTTAAAAATAGAGAACAGAGTTGTCTTACATGTATAACACTATCAGTAATTTAAAATATTAAATATTTATAATTCATGAAAAGTTTTTAAAATTTGAAGGTTTTGTGAAATCAAAAAATTTAGTATATATATATATATATATATCAGTGTCATTGAATTGTGGATTCAAATGGTGCATAAGCATTATTCTGCATCCCTAACCACACCTAGTTGCATTTAAAGGATTGCATATGTATGTAACTATATGACAATTAAATTTAACAAGTCCAAAATACAAAAATTAAGGATAAAATTGCATCTAAAATTAAGGACAATTTAAGTCTGCTAATTCTCAATTCGCAGATATACAATTAGTAATTGTTTTAGTAGATCTTCATACCTGCCAACTTACACTCTTTCCGAGAATGGATTTTCAGAGTGGTTGTAAAACAATAAACGAAAAACAATCGGACTCAAAAATATATTTATACTTTGATCCCGTTGAAGTTCGCTTGCGCAAGGATTATTATGCTTTAATATATTAATTGTAATTATTTATATGTAGTGGTGGTCAAACTCATTTATAATTATCATTATAATTCAAAAAGTTAATTGGAATAACCAGAGTATTGCTACCACTTTAAAACTGAAAATAAAATCTTCCGGAAAATCCGGAAGAGTTGGCAGGTACGGATCTTGCACTGAATGAAAAAATTAAGTATATATATATATAAAAAATAGAGTTAGGAGCTTTTTATATATTTCTCACAAATCAAATTATTTCATGCCATCAAATCAAGGATATTTGTCCTTAATACTGGAAGTGGATAAATACCGTACTTTACCCGGCATTATATAACATAATTCATATAATATAATTTTAATATTATTATATCATAATTTAATATTATTATATTAATATTATTATATCATATAATATAATTTTTGAATTTGAAATTTCTTCAATACTTTTCCAGATAAATAACTATCATTCCTAATACCTTTAAAAATAACTTTGAGCCCTGTCAAAGTTAAGGTTTTAACATATCAGTCACTAGCTATGATTCAAACACGTGAAAAGCAAAGCATTTCAAATAGTTGTTCAAAGAACTTGGTTATAGGATGTATAACAAATGCGTAGAATTTACATATTAAAAGAGAACTTCTATTTGCCCGAGTTGTAAAATAAACAGATTTCTAACCAAGGTGACCCACTTAGAAAAGACTCCAGACACATTTTGTAGAAATTAACATGATTTTTGGGGCTTTAACAGTGGCTGCCGAATCTGAATCACTAAAACTAGCCACAGAGGACTATATAAATACACAACCAGCAATCGACGCAAAGAAATATTAGGTATGTTGTTTAGGTTTTTTGATTTCAGCCATATGTTTCACTCAATGTGCAGCTTTGTCACAAAATAGATTTCAACATACTAATTGTGAACAATCACAACAAACAGAACTAATCTAATTTAATGAAAACAAACAGATCCCAATCACTTTGAAAAATAACAGTTTTTAATTCTAAATTTTAACATTCAAACAGAATTTATAATCTGCTCTAAATGTCTAAAAGAAATACAAATTTGCACATTAACACTGGATGCTAAATAAATAAACAAATAATGGAAATCTGGAGATGCCAGCAAGAACCTAATTGGCAGTTTTTAATAAATAAATTGCATTACTAAGGTTCTTACTTGCATCTATAAATTCATGTCAAGTGTGAATGGCCCCAGTTTTGTAGCTTGGCAGCTCAATAGAACATGATTGATATTCATCTGTTCCAAGGTTTAAAGAAAATAAACCCATGAACACAGGAATAGAATATTTGAAATATATCTAACCTATTTCTACCAGTAGCAAAAATGATCAACACCACTGAAACTCAAATTATAAAAAAAATACTAACATTCACAGCAAGTTTGGTCATTTAAGTTATACTGCACCTTATCCTTTAAAATAATGTACAAGAAAATTTATAATCTGTCCAACAAGTCTCTTTTCAGAAATTAATGATTATTATCATTACTGATTATTTTTATTATTACCAATGTCATGAAAGTTTTTCTTGCAGCATAGCATCATTAAAAAAAACACACACACGCAAATGATAATTATATAGTGATAGCACACAGGTTAAAAATACCAAACAATAATTAAAGAGCTACACTGTAGAATCTAATTTTACAACCGAAACTAACACACATTTGAGATGTATAGCCTAAAATAGAGAATCAACTGCATTGTGGCTGGTAACAATGATAATATATTTATGACTAAGTAGTTATTGTTTGTGTGTGATTCACTATAGATAATTTAAGTTCATCTAGATTTTTACTTTCATTAAAAACACATAAAATGGTCACTAATCTGTCATATAAACCATAACCGAAAAGTTTAGATATTTATGCATAAGGTGATTCAAAGAGATATTGACCAATAGCCGTTGCTGTCATTTGAGATTTGTATAAAAATTCCTTGTTTTTTAACTTGTTGCTTAAAAATTACGAATAAAATTTTTTTGAACCAGACTACAATGTGGAGGCTATCTTGAAATTTAACTCTAAGAAAATGACATAACTAGTGCAGGCTCACGTTACAAACGTCTAACCGTATTATAAACGAATCAAAATACTTAAAACTATTAACTTTCTAAAAATAAACATATATTTAAAAGATTTATTGAAATAATATTGGGATGAAATTTTCTATTTGCTAATTTTAAGAATTTTTTAACAAGTAAAAAAATCTTTATTGCCTCAATTTATTTCCACATAAGTATTTCCATATTTTTCAAATATATAATAAATAAATAATAGTTAAGGCTGTTTTATTTGGGGTCAGTAAAATATTAAAGTGGTTCGTAGTCAAATATATATATAATTTTTTTTAACAGTACAAAAACTAAGTTACTTTAAATAATTTTTTTCACCCCCCTAATCTTAATTGGAGAGATTTATATTACGTTTGCAATTTGCAATAAACTCAAAAAAAATCTTGACATAGAACTAAAACTGAATTATTTTTTAAATGCATTAAAAATGTACAGGGTTCATGCTCTACTATAAAAATAAAATTCAAGTACTTTTCAAGGACTTTTTAAGACTTATTATAAAATTCTCAAGGACATAAATTTTAGTTAAAGATAGACTAAAATTTAACATTTTAAACTAAAATGTTTTGACGATAAATGTTAGTTGATAATAGCAGTACTAAAAAATAAGACTTCCATTGCTCTCTCTTGATTTCGGAAAGTAATCTAAGTATATATAAAAAAAACAAGGGTGATTGGCATCAAGTCGAGAATAAAATTCATGATGCATAAAAACGGCAGGTTTGAATTTTACATTAAGGTTTATTTTAAGCTAGGTATACAAAGTCTGAATAAGCAAAGATTCGGGCAGAAGACGGGGTAGGGGGGAATGTTCTATATAATACTGTGATATCAATTAGATATTTAAAAACAATTCTGCCGGGAGACTTTTATTTAATATTTAAAGTGGTAGAAGCATTTAGACAGTGAAATTTAAATTGTTCTTAAATATAATTTTGAAATTTCGACCACTTTTCTATTTAAGAAAATTAATCAATTATTGGATGTTGCGGCTTGATTATCATTTTAAATTTATTACCAGTCAACCATTTTAAATTGAAACAGTTGCCAACTTTCACCTCAATAACATGGTCACGTGAATATGAATTGCAACGAGTAGTTTTCAAATCGAGTATAAATACGAAAATCGATGTTTGATATCGCAAAATACGTGAATACGAATAGCGACATTGGATTTTAAACTCGCGGAAAAACTAATTGCGCTAAAAAAACGCTTAAGTACAAATCGCGATATTAGATTTTAAATTGCTTCAATGGGAGTTGGGAGTACGATTTTTCTATCACTCGAAAACGAATTGCAACACCAGGCATTAAAGTGGACAAAAATAAAAAAAGCTGAACTTTTACAATGCAGGTCACTAGGAAGAGGGGGGGGGAGTGCTCTATATGATGCTGAGATTTATAAAAGCAACTTTTAACTATGCTGGGAGATTTTTATTCAATATTTAAAGTGGCGGAAGCATTTAGACAGTTAACTTTAAATTTTTCTTAAATATAATCTTAAAATTTTGACCACTAATATATTTTAAAAAAATTAAGCAATTACAGGAAGGCGCGACTATTAAATTACTTATTAATGAAAAATATATCACATCTTTACAGTAACTAATTCAAGAGAAAGCTTACTTTTACTTCTTTCAAGAATCGCGATACTGGGTTTTAAAATCGTGTGAATATGAATCTTGATATTGGATTATAAAATCGCATGAATATGAATCGCGATTTTGGATTTCAAAATCGCGTGAATATGAATAGTGCTGTTGGATTTTAAAATCGCGTGAATATGAATCACGATTTTGGATTTTAAAATTGCGTGAATGTGAATCATGCTGTTGGATTTTAAAATCGCGTGAATATGAATCGCGATATTGGATTTTAAAAACGCGTGAATATGAATCACGATACTGGATTTTAAAATCGCGTGAATATGAATCACGATATTGGATTTTAAAATCGCGTGAATATGAATCGCGATTTTGTATTTTAAAATCGCGTGAATATGAATCGCGATATTAGATTTTAAAATCGCGTGAATATGAATCGCGATTTTGGATTTTAAAAACACGAAAATACAAATCACGATATTGGATTTTAAAATCGCGTGAATACAAATAACGATAATGGATTTTAAAATCGCGTGAATATGAATCGCGTTTTTGGATTTATAAAATCCCGTGATTACGAATCACGCTGTTGGATTTTAAAGACACGAAAATACAAATTGCGATATTTTATTTTATTTTATAACCGTCATTGAACAGCCGACCCAATTTCATGGGTTTACGACTACTTACGTTCAACTCCGTAGCCTTGTAATTTTGAACCAATCCAGAAGACAAGGAAACTCCTGGATCAGTACCCCCAGAGGTATTGATTTGTTGTGGTAACATGGAGGACTTTGAGACTCGACAGATTTAACGTGCATCAGTCACCATTTACTACACGGGGAGTCTTCGGCCGGCGAGGATCGAACCCACGACCTCTAGGATATGGGCCCAGCGCCCTAAAAATTCGCGTAAATAAGAATCACGATGCATAATTTTTAGATCACGTGAATACGAATCGCAGTGAGTAATTTTTAAATAGCGTACAAATACGAAAAACGACATCTGATATTACAACTGCGTGATAACGAATCGCAAAATTGGATTTAAAAATGCGTGAATACGAATCGAGACGTTGGATTTTAAACTCACGAGAATACAAATCGCGATATTGGGTTTTAAAAACGCTTAAATACAAATCGCGATATTGGATTTTGAAACTGAGTGAATAGGAATTGCTAGTACGATTTTTAAATCGCGTAAAAAAAGTTTTAAATAAGTTTTAACACGTAAGTTTTAAATGAGTTAAATACAAAAATCGATGATTGATAGTAAAATCGTTTGATTAAAAATCGCGATTTTAGCAAATTCCGGTGCAGTTCCTAATATTTAAAATTCCAAAAATCAGCCAAACAAACAAACAAAAAATCAAATATCGGCGCTCGTAACGAAACGCTTAGACTCCTTTCCACTCTATAGAAGTCGCGGTAATCCGACTATCGTTCGGGCGGCTTGGGTTTCTCCAATAAGACTTCCCAAAAATTTTCCTTTTTGGAACATGGTCAGAAATTTTCAAAATTGGGGGGAAAAAGCGGATTTCCGCTTTTTCGTGGAAGTCTTTCATCCCTGCAACACATAATTTTTAAATAAGTCTAATACGAAGATCGATATTAAAATCACCTGAATAAGAATCGAGATTTTGTCAGAATCTGGCGCAGTTCCCAATATTTAAAATTCCTAAAATCAGCCAAACATACATAAAATCCTAAAATCAAACAGTACGTGTCATCATCTGAAAGACGGGGAAGTCATTCTCTCACACTTCCGTGCGTCAAAAAGTTAAACATAGAAATACTGGAAATAGGGCTGTTTTCCTAAGTTTTTGATACTTTTCAAGGTCATTTCGAAATTTTCAAGGATTTAATATCATTTTTCAAAATGAAATTCAAGTACTTTTCAAGGCTTTTTCAAGGCCGCGGGAACCCTGATGTATGCCTATTAACAATGTTTTTGTGCCATAAATCGTAAATCATTTCATGGCTAAA
This sequence comes from Parasteatoda tepidariorum, assembly GCF_043381705.1. Classification (NCBI taxonomy): domain Eukaryota; kingdom Metazoa; phylum Arthropoda; class Arachnida; order Araneae; family Theridiidae; genus Parasteatoda; species Parasteatoda tepidariorum. The sequence goes on along the minus strand of NC_092205.1, from coordinate 83,103,330 downwards.
AACCTATAAATTAAATATAAATAACAGATTTTTATTGTTGAGAAATATGAAATTTAACATATTTTCTGTGTATAATGACACCAAAAATAAGAAAGTTATCTTATTTCTTATGAATTACTATGCATGGTTAAGTCATTTTCCTAAAGAGTTAAACTTCAAAACTGTCCACAATTCATAATTTTGGTCATTCATAATTTTTTTTTTTTAATTTTTCAAGAATTTCAGCGACATTATGGCAAAATGGTATTTAATATTTTGGGTAATTTCAGGAATGAACAAAAATATGGTACACATCAATACATAAAACAATATTACAATAACGTACCTGATAGTGTTGCCAGTCTTCATTCGAATCCATTGTGGAATTGGTCTGTTCTGCTTCATCTTTTTTGCCAACTTCTGCTTTATTTTAAATGTCTTGTGGGCAGCCTATTAAAATTTTTTAAACCTTTTAACTAACATTGTAATATACAGACATTAAATTTATTGCAATAATAAATAAACAGAAAAAGATAAACAAATATTAACCATCAACATTAAAGGCTTTCAACAGTAGGCTTTCAATCCAAGCCTACTGTTTGTCTAAGAACATGATAAATATATTCATGATCAAACAAAAATCCTATACTGTTTGTCTAAGATAGGTACTCTGCCAGACATTCCCCTGGAACTGTGGCAGTGACTATGGTAACAAGGCATGATAATTTCAAGCAGGGGCACGGGATTCCTCTTTAGGACTGGTTTCAGCGAGGGAAGAGACCTCTATCATCAAAGCTACCCTCCCTAAAATGCCCTCTTCTTGTTTCCATAGCACCAAACTGCCACAGACTTAGTGGCGGTCAGAGTACCTATCTTAGACAAACAGTAGGCTTGGATTGAAAGATGTAATAAACATGGCATGAATTTAAGAAACCCTCCAGGCAACAGTGCCCAGGTGTCTAAGTTTTTCTGAGAGGCACCTATTTTCTGAAAATTTAGACATATTTTGTGAAAATAAAAAATCCTTGCGAATAAAAAAGGGCACAGAGTTTTGACAGGGTTCAGGTCAAATTAAGTTTTTCTTCAAATTTATTTTCATATCCCATAAGAAACTATCAATTCATATTTTTACCAAATTTTTTTGTTGATTTTTAATTTAATCTTTAATCTTCAAAAATTATGTCTTATTTTTCACAAACAGGTATCTCAGATAAACCTAGACAGATCCCTGCTAAACATCGTAAATGTTTATCAAAAGTGTAATATTATCTAAAAACTGAATTCAACACAACAATTTTGAAAACAGGGTTTCTGCTACATTTTTGATTTTCAAATTCATGACTAATTCCTAGAATTTTTCACGACTTAACAAACTTACTATTTTCGACAAAAACACAACAAGAAATTTAAAAAAAGCATTATAATAACATAAATTGAAATGATAGGTGCAACCAAAACTGTTCTCATTTCAGAATTTAAAAAAAAATTCGCCAATGACCGGCTAGCTGCAGCTAGAATTTTAAATTTATAAAATAAAAAAATTTTTAAAAAATATCAAAAATTCTGAAATCACAGAAATTTATAAGATAATTTGCTCTAGAAATGATGCTTTTTCTTTCATGTTTTAAAAGAACACCATAACTTTCAAAGAACATAATAAAAATATTTTATATTTTAATAAAATATGATGGCGAGGATTTTATTACAAATTCAGATATTCGGAACACCACGAAATGGGGGGGGGGGTATTTTTAAATTCCATTTTTTAAAATTAGATTTTTCAGCAACCTAATTCCATGATTTTCTTCAAAAAAATAGTTAAAATCACGACAAATTTTATTCAACACCGAAATTCATGTCTTTCCAGGTGTGCGGATATCCTGTTTAAATAATCCTCTATTTAAGAGCAATGAACAATGTTTTTCTCGTCCTAAGTATCAGATGGCCCAGCAGTGGTAGCTATAGCAACACGTGCAATGATTATGCATGCATACTGCTCTTGAACACTCAAACTATCTTAAAAGTATATCTCAACTGGTGATTCTCTTTCATTATCAAAAGAGAAAAACTTGTAGTTTAAAATTAATAAAAACATTTTAAACACATTTTTTTTTTTTAAAAAAAAAAGGTATTTATTTATGAAAATTTCTTCAAAATCACTTGAAAATAACTTTTAATATCCCCTCTCAAAAAAGGGGTCAAAAACGTTTAGGGAGATCACTGGTGCCGAACTTTCTACACAATGTAAGTTCATGAACATTTTACATATCTGGATAGCAACAATTCTTAATTGTGTACATTTCTGAAAATACAATAGAAGGTGCTACAGTTGTAGGTACACAATATAATATTATATGGGTTTTATAATAGAACAGTGCACTACTATTTGAAATTGCACTAATACATGAAAAATTGAATTAAAGTTTAGATGACACTATTACACCAACACTAAAAAAAGATTAACACCAAGGCAAGAAACAGAATACAAATTTAAGACAATTATGGAGATCTCAGCACTTATTTGCAATAAAAATTGGCCACCAAGACCAGTTGTTTCATAAAACATTCTAGAATTACTGGCAAATAATTTAACTTTTAAATAAGTTGGTAAAATCATACTTTTGCCTCAATAGATTCTTCCACATTAGTAATAGTTCCTATAACAGTAATACACGTCTGACTTCCAGTTGGGTAAAGTGAAAAAAGGGAGAAATTCTTCATAGAAGAACACTTCAGAATGCAATTGCTAATCAATTCCCCCCCCCCTCAGTTGTTGGGCATCAGGTTATTTCCTTAATTCCATAAAAGCAGGTTATTACATTAACACAGGTTATTATGATCATATTAAGTCAATTACTATATAGGATTACTTTATTACCAATTTTAGACCAGTATAATATCAAAATTAGACACATTTTGTAAAAACACGCTACAATCTAATGGCAATATTATCATTAATTAGCTAAAACATTGTTTTTTAGTACTAAATAACAAAATTCACTTCATAACAACTTTAAATGGCCTTTGAAAATCTTTAAATTCAATTTAATATATGTAGACTTATTGTTATTTAGCAATAAAATTATTAGCTNGTGAGTAAAAATAAACTGAACATTTTAGAACAAAAAAAGTTTTGGACTGATTTCTATAAATGAAGTTCACTTCATTATGTATTAGTAATACTTTTTAATTATTCAAGCAATAATCTGCACAAAAAATTAATTTCAAAAGGGATTTTTTAAGGAAACTTACTCAATTTTTGGAATTTTCTAAATTGTACAAAAACCAGGAGAATTTTAAATAAACCAGTAGAAACTGGCAAAATCCAGTAGTCTACTGGAAAATCCAGTAGAGTTGGCAGCTATGATAATATCAAAATTAGACACATTTTGTAAAAACACGCTTCAATCTAATGGCAATATTATCATAATTAGCTACAACATTGTTTTTTAGTACTAAATAACAAAATTCACTTCAAAACTTTAAATGGCCTTTGAAAATCTTTAAATTTAATTAAATATACGTAGACTTATTGTTATTTAGCAATAAAATTATTAGCTGTTCAAGTTTTTCTAAGCATACATGAAGTTTACTAAGACTCAATTATATGTCATCTTCAGCGTAAACATATTTAAATACAAGAATTAAAAACTAGCTTTAGACAACTAAATTAAATTTTATCTTAACATACGAAGCCTTTAACACTGTTTCACAGCATTTAACAAAATTTAATCAAGACATTATTTCATAGGTTAACACATAGTGGACATCCAGCTAGTAGGTACAATCACTAATCATCGAAAAATAGAAAAACTTTCGACTTAATTACAAAATGAAATTTAGAAAAGAAACTTACCATTCTTTAAACAAAGAATGTATTTCAATAAAACTTAAGTCTTATTATACTGAATTTTTCTTATAATAATACTTCAATTCTACGAAAAACAGAATCAGACAAGAAGAATCAATAAAATCAGTAAATTTGTAGAGTTGAGAAGTGTGCAGCAACTGGAAGCGCGACTTGCAAAAATATTATTTCTAGGGTTCGAAACTAATTTCGCTTACTTGACTAGGACAGAAATGAACAGTTTAAAGCTATCTCATACAAGCAAAATAAACACTGAAAGCTGTTGTATGAGAAAGGTTTGGGATCTTGTTAATATATATATAATAAATTATTTAAACAATGTGATGTTTTTATAACAAAATTTTTTTCAAATATGCCAAGATACAGTAGTGATTCTGATGCATCTTTAAGAAGCAGATCTAGACGGAAAAAAACCAAGAAAACTAGACATCGAAGGTTTGATAAACAGATTATTTTATAGCAAAAACATATTGTTTGTAAAAAAGAAAAATTACTTATGTGATTAGCAAACTTTTAATCTACAGGAATTTAATTACTGCTATTTTACCTAATAGACAATAATATTATTAAAAAATTCGATAACATTATATTGCTAGTTTAGAATTTATTACTTAATCGGTTACTTATTTTCCGTGTTTGCTAACTACATATTCTTGGTAAAGAATATAACACATACTTTGCTTTCTTTTCAGTAGCTCATCTCTATCTTCAACAAATTCCGACAAGTCTAAAAGTCTCCATAAGAGTCGAAATAGATCAAAAGATCGTCATTCTCGAAGATCCAGATCCAGCAGTTCTCGCTCTAGAAGCAAGAGAATTCGTAAAAGATCTTATTCGAATGATCGAAGGGATCGCAGAAGTAATTCTCACTCAAGAGATCGGAAATCCCTAAGTATATCACCATTAAGAAAACACAAAGTAAGAAGACGATCTACTTCGAAAGGTAGAAGATCAAGGTCTAGATCTCTTTCACATGGCCGTAAAAGTCGCTCTCTCTCTAGAGATTACAAATCTAGATCACGCTCAAGAGATAGAAAATCAAGGAGTAAATCTGATGATCGTAGTATTTCTCGTAAAGGCAGTCATAGAAAGCACCACCGGAGACATTCTTCTTCTAGACGTAAGCACCGAAAAAGGAAATCTAGATCCCATAGCCGAGATAAGCACACATATAGGTCTAGGTCTGATTCACAGGATTCCCATACCCGCAGTGCCAGGCACTCACGACGAAGTTCTCGTTCAAAATCTTCATCTCCTGGAAGGTAAAAATTATTATCTTAATTGTTAAGAAATTACTTTATTGTTTTACAGAACATTTTTTGAAAAAAAGGGGTTTATTTTGTGTTAACAGTCAGAATTATTAATCATTTAAATGTTGAGCCTCTGAGCGAAATCGTACTGAAATCTACCTGGTTTATTGGTGCTTTAAAGCTTAAAATTAATAATGGTCTGTTGGTACAGGACCAGTAAAAATTTAACTCAGACCATCATAAAGCAACCTTAATGTGATCTCTTTGACCAACATGCAATGTAAGAAATGGTATGCTGTTTTTTTGTTTTTTAATTTTCTGATTCATGTTTTAGTCTGAGTTATTATGACAAAATATCATGTTTCAGTATGATTGTAAACCTTTCCTATTCTTTGTATTGTAATTTCTCATTTTTGTTCACTTTGTTAACTGTTTTTTCTACATAAGATATGTATAAACAGATAAGTAAAAATGTACATAGACTAGTTATATCATTTAGTTACTAGTCTCATGTACCATTTTTTTATAATTAATTATAAAAAAAAAATTTAAATTTTTATGATTTCTACCCATGTTTTTAACTGTAGGAAAGCATGCAAGTTCAGAGAATCAGCTACTAAACTCAATAAAAGTAATTAAAAATAGCAAAATAAAAACTGCTTTCTAAATTTTAATCTTTCAATAATTAAAACATTAGTTAAAAATGGATTTCTAAGGTTGATACTTTACTATTTCAAAAGATTTCTGTAATAATTTTTTATCTATTTTCTCAATATGGCAAGAATGCATCAATATTTATTTTATTTCAACCTTTGCAATCTGGCTTTTATGTGTAATTAAAAATAAAAAAGAACACATTCATGCATGCAATCAAATGCATATTTTTAATGGTATCTTGATTCGTAATTGTGATGCAATCTTTGAACCATTTTAAAAAAATTTCAAAGATAAATATTCAGTCATTATTAATGGATCCAAAAAACAATTTCAAAATTAAACTACTTTTAAAATTTATAAGTTAATGATGTGATTAAACTATGTTAATTAAGCTAATATGAGTTTTGTATAATGTTATAAAATTATTTTTTTAGGTTAAAGTTATCAAAAGGAAATGAGATCAAAGCAAGTAAAGATGTAAGTAAATTAATACTTTTGATATATATTTAAAAGACATATTGTCAGTGTTAGAAATTTGTAATTAAAAAATGTGCAATTTAAAAATATTACAACTACTTTTTACTTTTTGGTACAACTCCCATCTTAAGCATTTTTAGCTTTATTTTTAATTAATTAAAAGTAAAGCATATTTTCTTTAACTAAATAGAGAATTATTATTATACCAATAATAACATAAATGCCAATCTTTCTTATTTTTAGAAATATGCCAAAATTTTGTTTATTATTATAATTTTTTTTAATAATTTTCTTTAAAGAGTTATTTGTTTAATAATATAATGCTATGTTAAACACAGTTTAATCATATAAATTACTCATATTAATATGAATGCTAACAATCATTAGAATAAAATATGTTATGATAAACTTTCTTATTTTATTTATCAAATATTTTTTTTACTAAGAATTTTTACATTTATCAAGAGAAAATTCTATTGAGAAGAAAAAAAAAACTTGATAAATATAGTGATAAAAATAAATACTTAGGAAATCACTTAAAATACATTAAATATAAAATTATGTTCATTAAATCTTGAAATTTTCATGAAGGACTAAAGAGATCATAAACAAAAAGGATAAATTTTTTTCCTAATCACCTTGTTATATTATGAACATTAAATTTTGAAATTTTTGCAAAGGACTAATAAAATCATAAATGAAAAGGAAATTTTTTTTTCTTCTCCAGATTACAATACGAATCAGTTTTTGATGGCATTAAATTTAAATTACAATAAAGAATTTAAGTTCAGGTTTAAAAGTAGTTTATTTTAATTGAAAGGTAATTCAACTTTTTAAAGGCTTAAAATATAGCTTTTAATTATATTTTAGGCTTTTAGATTAAATTTAACAAAAATGTTTGCATAGTTCTAATTTTGTTTTGCAATTCCTTATTTAAAAACCTCTCAAATATCTTTTTTCAATTGCTAGTTGTTATGTTATGCAATAGATCTGTTATTTTTCTTTCTAATCAGATATAATTAAACTATTAGAATAATATTTGTCAGAAACACTGTTGTTTTCCCTTTTTCATAGACTAATAAATTATTTTTAAAAAAACTAACAAGCTTATATTTTAATGGGGAAAATTTAGCTGTAAAAAGCTTTAAATTTTTATTTTAAATTACTATTCTGTAAATTTAAATATTCTATTAATAATAATTTAATTTGTTCTAGAACCATGAACTTCTCAAAGTCCAAGCTGTTCTTAAGGCTGCTGGTTTGTATTAAAATATATAAATCATATTCATAGTGTTGTGTTTATAAAAATAAAAAAAATTAAGAGATTTTTTTTTCTTTTCTGAACCTAAATAATTTAATGATTCCATACTTTTCTTCGGTACAGTGTTTTTCCCACTTCCTATGCCCAATGTTCATGTATTTTATTTTTAATTTGTTTATATTTCTCTCTATCCTCCATTTTAGAAAGGTATTTGAGATGAACTATCCTGGCTATTTACTCTTTTGGAATATTTGTTCAGAATCATTCTAACAAGTTCTTCCAAAAGGAAGTAACAAATGATTATATTTTATAAGAAAAAAAATTCCATATTAACATACTATCCCTTTGAGGTTAGTTTAAAATTATTGATGTTGTTTTTAAACATTATTTAAATCTTGATGTACAGACTCACTAATTTTGTTCACTGCAAAGATTTAGAAAAATGTTTAATGTCTTTTTTTCCCTATATTAATTTATCTTATATTTTAAAAGCTGAACTGTTATGTTTCAACTGCACATAAAATATTGAGCAAAATATTGCTCCTCTTAAAATGTAAATTTTTTTATTTTTTGGAATTTTATAAAAAGTGCCAATAAAAATCTTCTTGACAGCTAAATTTATCTCTAAATGCATAAAATTGAAATTTTCACAATGTACTAATAAAATCATTTAGGAAGAGGAGAACTTTTTTTCCATAAGCTTTTAGTTTGCTTTAAGTTTAATACAATAAATATTTATGTCATTAAACTTTAAACCCAGGATAAAAAAAACTTAAGTTCAGGTTTAAAATTTAAAAAAAAATTTTTAAACATAACTTAGGTTCTTCCTAGGTCTAAAACCCAATTTTAATTTAATTAACTAAGTGACTCCTAAAATTTATGCTTTTAAGATAATCACAAATGATCTTAAATGTTGGAAGAATATTCAGGAATGAAAGAAAGAAAATTCTTTGAAATGAAAAACTAACTTTGAATAATAGACCATCCTTTCTTACAGTTTCTCTAATTATAAATTCTTGATTGATGAAAATATCTATCTCTAAATTTTTAATATGTAATCTTAATTTTTTTTTATTATCATTCTTTTAGCCAATGCCACTGCTTCACTTCGAGAAAAAGGACTTTTGCCAGAAAGCTCTAGTAAAGAATCCAAGTCTGTGTCTGAAAATTTAGAACTTAGTATTGATGAGCAGCTTAGAAGAGCCAAAGCTATAGATGATATAAATGCGTCATCTTTTGTACAGCAAGACTTTAAATCTTCAAGATCATGGGGCAAAAAAAAGTTGGAGGTGAGACGGATATCCAAAAAAATATGTGCATGTTTTTTAATGATTATTTCTTTTAACTCAGAAAAAAAAAACTTGTATGCCATTTCCTACTATATAATGTGAGAAGAATCAATTTTTCTCATGGTCTATTGGCTTTTCTGTCTACAACTAACAGTTTGAAGAAAACTGTGACTAACATTTTTTTCTTGATGCCATTAAATTATCATGGAATATATTTTATTTTATAACACATTGAACAGCTGACTTAATTTTGAGTTTATGTCTTTTAATGTACAAATCTCAAATGTCTTACAATTTTGAACTCAATCCAATAGACCAGGCAACTCCTTGATCAAGCTTTGGGACAAACTAGTCTTTGCAGAAGACTTTTTGATGGAGCTAACACGTAATTACTTTACATAAAGAGAAAAAATTTACACTGTTTGCCTGATGGCCGGGAAGTTCTAATCCATGATCACTCTATCAGTGAGGATATTTTATGTCAGCATTGTGGTCGGGGAGAGCAGAATTTGCATCGGCCAGCCATTGCTGAGATTCAAACCACATCATTGGGAGACGAGCACCTTTATCCTCTTAGCCACCATTGCTCTCTTTAGACTTAGAAAAAATGAAGAGCTTTATTGTGAACACAAAATCTAAATTAAAAAACTTTTGGCATGCCTTAAGCCTTAATTAAATCTTGTTACTAGTTTCAACCCTATTGTCGTCACCTCATTTTGGCAAAATTTGTTTGAAATTTACTGAGTTTTTTAATAATGTTTAATTTTTACTGAACTTTATATTGATTTACGCCACAGAGATTAGTTTGGCATAAAGTGAAAAAAGCTGCAACTAGAAATCCAAAAATGTTTTGAGCAAAAGTACTTTTTAAATAATTGAAAAAATACCTGAATTTTAAGCACAAAAAAGGTGTATGTAGGAAGCATTTATCCACATAATGTTATCAACGTTTTAATAAAAATATCAATGCGAGATTTTATTTGTTTAAATTATATAAATACGAATCTCCATATTTGATTTTAAAATCATGTGATTATGAATTTTTTGTATAATTTTTAAGTCACTTGACGACGAATCGTAAGAGTGGCTATTAAGTCGTGTGAATATGAAAGGCAATATTTTTTATGAAATCAAAATTATACAAAACATGATGCACGGATCTTTAATTGAGTAATTAGAAGTCGTGATGTGTGATTTTAAATCATGTAAATGTAATTTTAAATTGTATTTGCTTTGATAGGAAAAAGCATAACAGTGTTTTTCTTATTCCTCGGGAATTCAGAAAAAAAATTCTTTTTTGAAGAGGCAGATATTTTTTTAAGTAATAGCTCATACATTTTTGCGATGGTGATAAATTTTCGACGAACAGCATTTGTGTATATTATACAGGTCCGGATCTCATGGAACGTATTGCACCAAACAGCAGCTTTAATTCCAATTCTGTTATCTTAGGTTGAAAATCTACAAATTGTTATTTATAATACGCTTCTAACTTACCAGCCTCCATATAATCTGGACTTGTAAAGCTGAGAAATAATTGTACTAGCTGTTCGTAAAACTTAATACAGTAGGGAACCGATTATTCGTAACGATCGGGACCATCGCTATTCCGGATAACTGGTTTTTCCGGTTTTCTGAATCGCTACAAAAAGCCGTTTTTTTATTGTTAAAAACATAGAAATAAAGTATTTGGAAATAATCTTAAAAAGAAGAAAAACGCTGAATTAATACACTAATGATTATTTCCAAAATGATGGTAAGGTAAACATCTTTCAAAAAAGAAAGAATAATCCTAAAAGCTTATGAGAAAAATTTTTTTTTTAAAATGGCGGGAAAATTTTTGGAATTTCGTCCCGGTTTTTTGGTTTTCTGATTTCCGGATAACGGGTTCTGTACTATACTAGGAAGGTAAATGAGGAATGATAAAGTAGTTCTCTATATATTTTAATTCTTCCTAGTTATAACTTTTTACTATTGATTGATTTGGTTAATGAACAATGATTAACCAAACATGAGTAATGATGAACATGAAGTAATGATTTGGTTAATTGATTGGTTTGGTTTGGTATTGACCATCTTGCATTTATCTTAAAAAATTTATAATGTGTTTTATTTATGAGGAAGGGAAGAAGAAGTGGAAATTTGTCTTATCTGGCTATTATATTGTTATCCGGCCAGCCAGGTGGCCGAGTGGTTAGCATGTCTGACTGCGGAGCCAATGGCCGTGAGTTCGAATCACGCTCTGGGCATGGATGTTTCTCTCTCTGTGTTGTCTTCTGTTGTGTGAATGTGGCCCACCCTATGAACGGGTTTGTGGCAGTGTGGCATGGGTAAAGTTGCTCGCCTCCGTGACTTTGGTTCACAGGTGCCCACTGGGTAACGCTAAATGAGTAACAATTCCGGCATCTTCTATGTCGAAGAACGAAAAGTTCAGTGCCTGCCGTTATTAAAAAAAAATTGTTATCCGTACTACTCTTATTCCGTATTAAACCACAGAGTCAGGAGCCTACTCTATTTGAAATTAGTATAGTAAAATTAGAAAATTTTCTTGTTAACCTTTAAAATATAAAAAATAAAGACTTTATAGTTTAAAATTCTAATAGTAGATAATTTTTGTAATTCAACAAGACATGAATTTAATATTTTTGTCAAAGACACAGATTTCCACAAAACATAGTAGAGAATTTTAAAACTTATAATTTTGCATTTAATTACTAGATAAATTCATAAATATTATCTTTGAAACAATCATTATTGGATCATATATAACAAAAGTTGTTTGTTTACCATAATAGAAATCACAAAACGAGTGTTAAAATGTATTACTTATACAACAAACAAGGATAAAAATGTATTTTTGACTAAGACAATGTTTTTAGAAGTGTAATTAAAAAATATACTGAATTTTTTGGTAAACCTAATATTATTCTTTATAAGCATAACTAACATTCCTTGCTGTAAATATTGACTTATTTAATTTAAAAAATAAAATTTTAAATATTTATTTAGATACCAGTTGAACTTTCTAAAAATGGAGTAGATTCTGAAAATTCAGAAAATTTGAGTAACATTAAAGCAGATGATAGTTGGAAAAATGATCCAGCGAAATTGGTTCATCCGAGTGTAAGTATTTCAAACTTTTATGAAATTCGTTTTATTTTCCTTAGGAAAAAAACTTCTTATTACAATTTAGTTTCAAATATATATTTATAAACTTATTTACATTTTAATATTTTGTAAATTTCTTTAATTAGAAAGATTTGTCTTGTTTCTTATTTCTTAGTTTATTGTAAGAAAGAATTTAAGTTTTTTTTTACATTTGTGCAATTTAATTTTTATTCATTAATATACCCTCTAACATTTGAGATTTCAGCAAATTAATTTTTCCGAAGGTATTGAAACAAATTAGAATTCAGAATCTTATAAAAGAAATATAATTTTTATGGAACTTAAATCAGCAGATTTTGAATGCCTGTTAATTAGTCCAACCTTTTTTATATCTATTTATATCATTTATATATTATGGTGGACAGAATTCATTTTGCTTTAATGTATTAAAATATTAGTATATCATCCTAGCTACCACTAGGAATGATTTTTTTCCCCTGAAACAACAGAAATATTTGAATTTTTAGTGGATATGCATTAATTACAAAACTATACTTTATATGCATTATTTATAAAAAATATTTAGCAAACCAGACTGTTACATGTTAAGAAAGCATAGCATGGGGAGACATGAACAATTTAAATTAAAAAATCTGATAAACCTAATCTGTTCAGTTGTTTGTCATGCTTGCTATTGCTTTTGTAAAAAACGTATTTATTATCAAGTATAAAAGTAAAGCTTTTTTTCTTATTTATTCAACTAATAAACAATTGAATATTCATCAAATTTATCACAAGATTAGTCTTTAAAACTTCCAATCACTAAAATGCTACTATTTCATAATTCATGTTGATACTATGTTCATAAATTGAATTTTATTGATATTATGTTCATAAATTAAGAACTATAAAAATTATAGAAAAAAATTTTTTTTATTACTGCACAGATGGGCGATTCTTTCGTTACGTGTGTTACTTTTACACGACATATTTCAACTTTAACACTTATTATAATAAACTTGTTAGATATTTTTTATGTTTTTCTTAATTTGTTGTTAAATCTATATGTATTGTAAGTTTTCAAAACGAAGATTGAAGGCGCAAATTAATTTGATGTTGAAAAAAAAAATTTCTGAAATNTTGGAAATTGATTAAAAATATTTTTTGAGTGCTTAAAAAGCAATGGTAATTATTTTTTGTTGAAAAATCTGGCTATGCACCCTGTGTTTCCTCTGTTTTAATGTTACTTGCAAATTATTTTTAAAAAAATTCCCAGGTATTATGACTCATTTTAATAACCTTTTTTCCTTTTAGTTGTTTGAAGATTTAGAAAAGAAGAAACAGTTGTGGAAAGAAAGACTTGCTTCATTAAGACATCTAATAAATACATAATGGTTTAATTTAACAACTGGTTGCTTGAATATATGATAAAATTTCTTTAAATAGTTGTAAAATGTTATACTGCATCGACTTGATTATTTTCACAAGCATATGTTTCTAATAAAAAATTATGAAAGCAATATTTCATTTTTCATCTTTAAATTAATATAGAATGTAGTTTCTACTACTTCATTATAACGTGATTAGAATGGGATGGGTTTATAAAATGTCATTTTACATTTAACTAAGATTTTATACATAAAATAAGATTTATTTTGTTTTTATAGGGAGAAATATAATTTTCTACTGCAAATAATTGAATAAAATAAGTTATTTTCCATTCAAATAATTAAATTTGCCATAGTTTATATAATTCATCAACTGTATCAGTCTATATTTATGACATGTTCATCACATATGCTAGAAATTATTCTAATAGCTTGCAGGTTAAATAAAAAATCTTGAGTGTATCTGAAATTTATTTATTTTTTATAAAAATTTCCATAACTGATTTTGTTAATTACATGTTTCCAATTTATTATTTTTTTTAAATATTTTGTGAATCAATTCTGTATAACTAAAATGCATTATTTAAGTAATTTTATGATTTAATATATAATCTAGAGCAGTAGTCGGCAACCTATGACCTATGGGTCACCTAGTGATATTGGACAAGGTTTTATCCAATATGCGTAATGTTTTTATTTTCTGTTTTCTAAAATTGTAATAATGTTATCAAAGAATCTAATCAAAAATAGAAGTGATGTGTCTTACCAGAAAAAATTTTTGTGCAATAATTGAAAAATGACCCACTTGAGGAAAAAAAAATGCTGATGACCACTGATCTAGAGTGTGCTTATAGCAGTAAATAAATGGGTGTTTTTTTTTGTATTGACAATGCTAAAATATTCTACTAAAAAAAAAAACATTTTAGAAAAATTATTTATTGACATAAGATTTTAACTCAGTTAAAATCATGGCAGTTGTATTCAATATATAAAAAATATAAACTAAATATAATTATATATTTTAGCAATTAATTAATATAATTATAATATCCATTACATTTGTACCTGTGTGTCCAGTTTTAATATGAAATTTTCCATTACACAGTTTCGAATAAAATGTGTAAGAATCATTATTATTCAATAAGCAGTTAAAATTTAAATTTTCTTTCTCAGCCAACTCTATCACATGTTTTGTAGCTAACGCACCTGCTGCATCAGTAGGGCCATCAATCCCATCTGTACCTGAACTAAGTAGCACAATATCATTTTTAAGTTTTTTTATACTCAATTCTATTGACGCTGCTAAAGCTAGTTCTTGATTTCGACCACCAATTCCAGTACCACATACTTCGACAGTTGTTTCACCTCCTAAGAGTATACAAAGTTTTCTTCTCTCGGATTTCAGTTTGGTATAAGAACTCAAAAAAATAGGCAGTGTTTTTTCTGGTAGATTTAATGTTTTGTATATTTCTATAGCTGATTCTATCTTACCTTCTAGCATTAAAGCAGTCATATGTATTAATTTTCTGCTAACCAATCGAGCCATTCCAGAAAATGCATCGGTAACTATTATAGGATGATAGTCAAGACTTTTTGATGCCAAGGCTGCAGCTTCCAATGCTACTCGATTGCTTCCTATTATAAAGTTGCTTACATGTGAAAAATGTATATCATCATCTGATTCTTCTTTAACATTTTCTAGAAGATTTAAAACGGCTTTTGGTATTTCATTTATTAATTTATACTTTTCTATGATATTTAAAGGAAGCGTCGGAGGATCTGTGTTTTTAACTGTTGGTCCACTTGCAATTAAATCTAGAGGGTCTCCAATTATATCAGATAATATAAGACTGACAACCTGTAAAAAAAAATATGGAAACTTTGTTAAAAATAGTTTTCTTAAATTTCTTTTAGTAATTTGATGATATTAAGATGCATTGAAATCTAATTGAAAATCACTGTGATTAGCAAATACACTTGTAAAAATAATGTTAACATCCATTAACATTTTTACATTTTATTTAACGCTTATAATCCTGTTTTTAAAGGTTTTCAAATAAGCATTAAGCTGTTGTTTTGATATTTCTATGTCAGTTTAGAAAGCATAACATGTCGTTGGAAGAAATGTAACACAAATATATGCTTATATTCCAACAAAAATGTTAACAGTTTAGATTATTTTTTTCAGATTTCTAAAATCGTTAATTTATCTTTTTAATTACTTTCTCCTTTACAAGATTTTTATACATATATTATTTACTTCACACTTAATTTACCTATCACAGAAATGATGTGTTTTAACAATTCAATTAGTCAAAAATTGTCTTTTTACTGTTAAAAATAGTGAAGAAATTCATTAAATTTACCAAATACTTGCAATTTAACAAATCAATTCATAATGGAATTAAATCTACTACTTTACTTATAATTTTGGCAGAAATACTTTTATTGTGCAAAAGTTTTTTTTTTTTTCAAACTTTAATAAGTTTCATAAAAGAAATATTAAAAATTGGATGCTACAAAATAAAAATCTCAAAAAATTTTACTGTAGTAACATATTAATTTGTTCCATAGATTTAAATCCTGAGATTATTTACATAATTTAAACCTAACACATTTACTTCATCATAGACTTCTTAATGGACTGATCGTTAAGACACGGTTCTCATCAGATCACCGAAGTCAAGCATCACTGGCTGCGGTCAGTGTGCGGGTGGGTGACCCACTTGGATCAGTCTGCGTAGGGACCGAGGGTGTGCGGTATTGGTCCTCGTTAAACTGTGCTACCGTAAAGTGCTCGACTTCGCGCGCAGGTCGTCGGGCTACCGAAGCGGGGGTGCCATCCCCTCCGCAGAGGATCAAAATTGTGATGGCATGTCTTCGGATCATCCTCCGGGATGCTTCCCAGACCGTCGCCAATAGCCCATTGTGCAGCTCTAGTGCGACGTAAATTAACAACAACAACAACAATCATCATACGAATAAATTAAAAAAAAAAACTTTTGTGCTCAGTCTTTCATTAGTAAAAATTAACAACAAATTAAAAAATCATTATCTTTTAAAATTCAAAATTTTTTTTGAACTTAATTTTTAATTCAATAATTTATTTCAAGAGGTTACCTATATATGAATACATTTTTTTTCTTATTTCTTTAACCAAAAATTACAATGTTATTAAATTTGTTCACCAAATTAATTTATTGTTACAAATTTCAAAAGCAAAAACGAAATTTCTAAAAATTTGGTAGTTTTAAAATTAACACATTTTAAAACTTCTTTTTATATGCAAATATTGAATTTTGATTTGGTTTCTGGATGATTTCAACATTCACTATTCCAATGAATTCCTGCATTTTAAAGTTTTATACATTAAAATCTAGCGTATTTTAAATGAAAAAAACTTTTTTAATTTTTTATATAGATACAAATTTATAGTTTCTTTGAATTTTCAATTTATGCAAAACATATTATTTTTATTTAAATTTTTTGTTGAAATTTTACTTGCACTTTTTACTTGCTACTTTTTCAAATCGAAACTTTTTACTAAGTATTTGTACTTTTACTCGTTACTTTTTAAAAGTAACGTTCCCATGTATGATCAGATCTATTTCTAAAACTTCTTCTAATTTCATCATTTTTAAATATTCCTCGATATTATTAAAGAACCAAACCTTAATTAACTGATTATCATGGATGAAATTCTCCTGTATAAACTTGATGAAAAGATAACTTCATATGACCTGTTAATTAGAAATGTTTACTTCTAGCTATTAGAATTTCAGGAGTTAGATATTAAAATTGTCGAATGATTCATGCACTGCTTTGTGGTTTTCTGATAAAAAGTTTCGGATTTTAAACGTGTAAAAAAAAAGAAGAAAAAAAATTAAGAATTTTGAAAAATTGTTTAAAACATACATTAATTAATGACAGTGTTGATTGTAAATATAAGATCATACACTGGCATGCACTTATGTGTGAGTTAGCTCTAAATAACCATGTTTCTTAATGTTCAACCTGTTTTCTTAAAAAATAGAGATATAATTATAAATTGTTTTACAGTCTTCAATATTAAAAAGAAGAAAAAAAAAAAGCTGTTTTATATTGCTGTTCTATCATGATTCAAATTTGAACTTTTTTCACAATATGTCAGAAAATTATTTTTGATAATATTTATGTTACCTTAAATATTTTTATTTTTTTTTGCTATAAAAATAAATCATTGAATCTCATCCTTAATTAATCTTTTACTAGATGACTAAATTATTACCTTTGCAGGTTTTGCTAGCTTTGCTAATCCACCACCTTTCAATTCTGAAAGTCTTTTACGCACTGTATTTAATTCGTTAATTGATGCACCTTTGGATGCTAGCAACTTTATAACTTTAATTTTCTCTTCTAAAGTTATAGGTTCTTTTGGCGAAGGTAATAAAGCTGAGCCTCCACCTAAAATTTAAAATTAACTTATTGCTAATGATTTTAAAAAGTGAAAAAGTAAAATTCCATTTTTAGCCATTAGTAATTTTTTTGTATATTTCAACTTACCAGAAATGAGTATAAACAGTAAATCTGTTTCTGTTAATGATGCCACAAGTTCAGAAATTTTTCTGGCTGCTAGATAAGATTTTTCATCAGGAATATTATTATACGCTCCTTTATAAACTTGTATGCTTGAATATCTTTGCTGGTTACCTTTTAAGAAAAAGTACATATTGATCAATGCTTATTGCATTAATTAATAGTTATAAAATTAGATTAAATAATTAGATTCGATAATTAGAAAGGTTATGTGTTAGAAACATTCCATTAAATTTTAATATAAATTTTAAAAAAAATTGTAGAAATTACAAGTTCATTATTTGATACAAAATATTTTTTTTAATATATTCCTCAATCACTACTATAAATAAAAACTACTCATTTCAATGTAACTTGCTCTGAAAGGTAATTCAGTGCTTTTTTTTTCTCTTCTTCTTTCTTGACAAATACAGTATAACATGACGTTATTGTACTAATTAATTTCAAAATCTGCTTACAATAACTTTCCTAATTAAATGTTTGTTTTCCAAATTAAATAGACAAGAAATGTATCTAATAAGCCAGTAAGTTTTAATGAAATTTAATTTTCCAATTAACCCCTGTCCCCGTTAGCATCATATAATTAAGGTTTTACTGTGTATCATATTTCCAGCAATATTTTTTTAACCAATTAGCTGTTGCCTTAGAGAAAAATTTAAAAAAAATATTTCTTCTCTTACCCATTTTTTTAAGGGATGCCGCAAACCAAGGAGGTTAGAAAAGCTTTGGGAATAAATAAGTTTAGTGCTTTGACATATCTAGGATTGTGAATGTGTGCTCCTTTTTATTTTAGAGTAGTGTTAAAATTTAACCTCATCAAGTTTGCTAGACACATATGTTTAGCTTACATAACATCAAGAATCTTTCATTTTAAACCCATTGGAATTCAGGGGCAGTAACAGACTATGGGGAGGGGTTGGCTGCATTTATGACGATTTCAATGCACTAAGAATAAACAACTAGAACACCCTAAAAAAAGCAGAATGTAAGAAAATTCTAAAGAAGTCTTTGGCCCACAAAGGGCTGTTGAGTCAATAAAGAGTTTCAAAATTAATAGTTATAGGTATACATTTCAGCCTATTGTTTTAATTACAGTAATAGTGTCATCAGTGTTTTTTAATAATATAATACATATAAATTTAATGTTGGATTAAAGAATAATAAAAATTGCTTTAATCATACACACTTGAACTTTTAGAGCCATCTGGAATAGACACTATTCCTGACACCAAATGTTCTTTCAATTTATTTTCTAGTGCATCTGCCATTCCCAAAACGGCTTTGCCAAAACCTACAATATAAATGTTTCTCCGAAGATCAAATTTTTGTCCTTGAATTTGAACAAAATTTGAGTCAACTTCAACGGATTGGTTAATTAAAGTTTCAGGTTGCACAGAACTCACTGCTGCCTGGAACATTCCTTTTGCGTCATTGCATAGTTTCTCCATTGTAAAAGCACTGCTATAATGGAAATGACCTACCTTCAAACTTTTTCTTAAATACGATAAGAGCTTAGTTCTTGAAAAATCTGGAAGAATAAAATGAATTTAGGTCTTTAAATATATACATATATATGTATATATAGAGAGAGAGACAAAAATATTAGCATATGTATACTAAATGATTTTTTACGTCATACAAAAACAGGATGAAAAGGAACTCGTGAAACAATTATTCTAAGAGACACGAAAAAAGGTTATGTTTGTTTCAGTGCTTTGATGTTTTCATAAAAACGTTGCAATAGGCCATTTACTCATGACTAAGCAAAATAAGGCATTAAAAAAAAAAGACTTTTCCCCCAATCCTTCTAACTCAAATTGATGTAATTATTTACTATAATGTACCCAATGAAGAAAATATTTAAATTTTAAAAGAATTCTGGCTGCATCTTCATAAATTATTATATTTAGTAAAAATTAATTACACTTTAATTAAAGTTACAATTTTATAATTGATCTTTAGAGTTTAATTTTTTGTCTTTTTAAAGCTGGGCAAATGTTTTTAGTACAACTTTTAATCAAAATAATAATATAAATATATTTAATTGTATTTTAGTTCTGCAATATAAGATAACTTTATACTATGTTCTGCGAGAACTGATAACGAAAGTAAATAAACCCACCTTACCAGGGGTCTGTCCAGGCCGAATTTACTACCGTTTAGCTGTACCTTCACAAATTCAATTTTAGGAAAAACGGTAGTTTCACAAATTCAACTTTAGGAAAACGGCAGTTTCACAAAATAGTTTTTCATAAAATTTTATTTTTGCATCCTTTAAGAAACGATAAATCAATATTTTTACCATGTTTTTGTGTTGATTTTTTAATATAATTTTTAATTTTTCACAAATTATGTCTAAATTTTCACAAAATAGGTAACTCTCAGAAAAACCTAGACTGACCCCTGCTTACACTCAGCATCACCTTTGGTTGTTTAGCCCCAAGGTTATTACAGGCAATGCTTGTTTGTCTAGTGGTCAATATGTAAAGAATTGCTGGATTAGTAAGGAACAGGCAGAAGGTGGTAAAGTTTGTGATAAAAAGCAAACCTTCATGTTTATTTCTGCTTTTAATTCTCACTGAACTGAGCATAGATTTTTAGTTGTATTTTCAACTGTATCTTGCAATTTCTGTCATAGAAATTTTCCTTTCAACTTTCATAAGATTTCTAATAATACACTTAGCAAGCAAAAACTTTTTTCTAATAGTTATATTTCATGGTGATTCATTTTAACACGCATTAATTTGACCAGTTCTCATGTTTAAAAAAAAAATAAGATTCAGCACATTCATATCATTTTAATTTTATCATAAACTACTGCTTTATGGCATCCCCAATACACTATTGTATGACATATGATTTCGGACAATACTAAAAATAGTTACCATTATTTTTAAGAATACACAAATGATTAATGAATAAGTAAAAATAAAAATAGAAGAATGGGGGATATTTCTGTATCATGATCTGTCCCGCCAACTACAATCACCAAGGTGCTAAATAGATTTTAAAAAAAAAAAAACATGTAGATATTTTCCTGCAGGTGGCTGTGAGTTATACCTTTCAAGTTGGTACATTTCTGTGGCGCTGTTTTTAGTTTCTCGCTGGCCACTGCCCGGAAGTTTCCAAGACATGGTAATCATTCTGCCACAGATCACGATGCAGAAATCTCCCCGAAGAATGAAAAAACATTAAACTGAGAATGCTCATTAATAGGCGCAGAAATAATGATTTCATGTCTCAGCACTGATAGCGGTATTTATAGTACAGACATTGATGATTTGAATTCAGAAATTATCGCCTGTTTTTGTTAACTACATTACATGCCCTTTTATTTGTTGTGGTTCAAGTTCATATTTAATACTACAAGTCAAATATGTTTCAGAAAATTTGAGTGTGTTTTTAAACATTTAATCAAAGCCATAGTTATTTAGATTAACTCCACGCAAAGAAAAGAAAACACCTATTTATATCAGGAGCAGGGTGTCTGTTAATGCTTTTGTATACTATAAATTATCGCAAAAATATTTTGGATATATATTGCGAAAGCAGATGTATTTATTTTGTAAAAATAAGCCATAAAAATATTCAAAATACAGATTTTTACCAGTAAAAAATAAACTATAAAAATCGCTGGAAATAATGAAAATAATTTTAAAAGTAATTTTGTTTTGTACTTTTATTTAGTTTCTGATAAAGATATTTATCGTGCTTGTTTTGAAACGATAAAAATGCTAAGTGTATTATTATTTTTTTTTTACGAGAGAAAACTTTTTGAGGCGATATGATTAAATTCTTAAAAATGAACGTATTAAATGTACTATCTCTTGTATTCTTAAAATTATTTAACCAGCAAAAATATTATAATTTTAGATTTCAATTAAATATGCAAACATACTTATCATTATCGATTACAAACAAAATATTAAATGCGTTTGCTGTTCATAATCGAAGCATGATCTGTGATAAAAACAAATTTACAACAAAAAGCACATTTGAGCTGTCTGCTTGTTTTGGTTGTGAGATGCAACGGTTACGAAAACGGTTCCTCTCCTCCAGAAAATGATGATTTGAAATTCAGAAGACAACCAATCAATGATTTTATTAAACCAATCACGTTGAAGTATATAAATGCTTGAAACGCTCAGAAAATACATCCTAAAATATTTTGAATTATGAATAATTTTTTACAACCATTTTAAATAGCTTTAGAAATTTAAAAAAAAATTCTTATTTTAGATTAGGTTTCATTTAAAGAATTTTGAGAATATTTTAAAGGGAGATTAAAAGCCTTCTTTTGCCGCAGACGCATTTATTTTAACTTTCTTTTTTTATCTAATTATTTAAAAAACAAAAGATACTTTTCAATTTGATATAATTTTAACTGGTGAAATGTGGAAGATTTTAAGCAAAAAATTTAAAAAAATAAAGAAATAAAAAAATGGAATATAAACAGTGAGGTTTCGCGCCATTATCGGCGAAGTTTGGAATCATAATCGTATTTCGTCCATTGAGTTTTATAAATTGGTCTCTGAAATTGTTTCAAATAAATATGAAATGGTTAATTCATAATAAACCTGCAGATTAATGAAAGATAAATCAAGAATAGGTTGAAATGCACATAATGAAGTTAATAGATCCCGTAGTGCGAAGTTTTAAAGTAGCTAAAGTATTTAGGGAAAACACAGATCGAATAAATAGCATAGACTTTTCACAGAATGGCGAAACTTTGATATCGAGTAGTGATGATGAATCAATAGTAATTTATGATTGCGAAAGAGGAACGTAAGTGAAATACATATTCATGGGAATTACGAAGTCTATTAAACTTAACAATAACTAAACAATCATGCTTCAAAAACAAACACTGTTCCCGGGTTTTCATTTTCAAAATGGCGCCGATGTAAACAATAAAAAGGGGTGTAACCTTGAAAACATGAATTCCTCGAATTCGCATGGAAATACAAATGGTTTAATTTCAATTCAAAACTAACTTTTATCATTATCAAGCGTTTCTTAAAATGAAATGTTTCCATAGTTAACGAGTTTCTTTATTTTAATATTTTTATTTATTAATTCGAAGATGAAAGAGCGATTTATATTCTCGAAAACTAAATTGATGAATTCTCTGAAGTCAATTTTTTTAAGCATACAATTACACTTCATTTCGTGAGATAGTACTTTGTAATTTACTGTATAATATATAGAATTTAATACGGGTTAGTTTTTTAATTTAAGTTTCTTGCATGATCCCCTCGAAAGATTCATTATCGGCAATAAGTTTCCAGATTAGTAAACATTTTTATTGTTCGCGCTAAAAAATAAAAAAATGGAGGAAAATAAATAAATTTGTTATTAAGGAATTTTTAAAGTTAAATGTTTGTAATAAAAACTAAGGATCTGTTATAAAGGAGTGATAATATATCATAACTGGTTATAATTATAAATGTTAAAGTATTGATACATAAAGGAAAATGGGTATATAATGGCTATTTTCGGTCAGGTCAATTGATTTCATATGTTTTTTTTTTTCTTCTTTCAGTTATTTATTGAGTTAATAAAAAAAACTGAAGAAATCTATTATAATTCTCATAATTAAGAGAGAAAGTCTGATGTTACTATTGAATTATTTTTGTAACCATGAAATATTATTCTCAATTAAGTTATGTTATAAGTAAAACTGAACTCTTAATAAATATCTATCTTATTGAACAATACATTTGGCTTATAATATCAATCATTGATGTGGTAAAAGTTGAAAATGTCTTGCCCAAATAAGAAAAATCTTAACATAAACAACTGTAAAATAAATGCAAATACCTAAAAATCACAAATCTTAGATCTGTTAATTTCATTTTTTTTTTTTGTATTAAAAAGCAAAAAAATTATAAAATTGATTAAATCTATAGAAGTATTATTATAAATCTGACTACTTTATGCCATTGCATTAGTTTTCATTTTATATACTTTTATTAATATTAAAAAAATTATGTATCAGTACTCCGCAAGTTGTCAAGTTTTTGTTGTTTCTGAACGGTGGCATGCAAGAAAGTGAAGGAAAAAAAATTACAGAAAGAACCAACTCAAAGGGTATAACTAAACTTAGCCACTTATAATGTATTTCTTACTTTGGGTGGCTGACTGGACTAAACTTTTACAAACTTGACCTGAACCCTTTTTGAGCTGTCATTATTGGCATTGATTCTTCACATGATATTCCTATTTCCACATTTTCCTATTATTTTATAATATACTGTTTATATTATCTGTGAAGTGTTATTCTGAGGTATATACTGTATTATCATGCAATATATTAATGACAATGTTTTATAATATTCCAGGCACAAAAGAACTTTGCACAGTAAAAAGTATGGTGTTGATTTAATCCGTTACACTCATGCTGCTAATACAGCGATTCATAGTTCAACTAAAGTAGATGGTAATGTCTTTGAATTTTAAAACATTAAATAACTTTGATTGTATTTATTTATTAAAATCTGTTTATTTTTATACTCATTTATTGTATTTGTATTGCAGATACTTTACGTTATCTCTCACTTCATGACAATAAATACATCAGATATTACCAAGGTCATACAAAAAAGTGAGATTTTTAATTTTTTTATCTTTTATTATTCATATTTCTATCTATTTATAACACAAAATGTGAGCTTGTTCTTTCTTTGACTAATAAATAATTTCATTCGAGCAAAGAAAAATATCTTAGTATTTCTATATTTGTATACTCATGAAACACTTAGCTGAAAATTTGGCTATTACCGGGATTTCATTTTGCTGCATTCCAAAATCAGGCATACTAACATACTATTGTATGGCTATAGACACTTTATTGTTTTATATTGTTCTTTCTTATATTTTGATTTATTAGTGCTAATTGTACAGATAAATTAATAAAAATCTTGATTGCAATTACATTCCTGTTTTTATCATTAGATTTTGATTTATAAGTTATTTTACTAATTGACTAATAAATTAATGTATAACACTATTCAATTTATTATTAAACAGAAGTACTAATTAATTGTAATATATCTATTAATTAATTTATCATTTAAATTCCTAAATTGTCATTTATACTTTTGGCAATGTTTTGTTATATATTCATGCTGCTTAAACATATAAATAACTCTAAATAAAAGTGTCTTTCAAAACATAAAAATTTATTTGTTAGTTAAAATAAATAGTTTTTGTTATATTATAAAAATATTTTTTTTTACTGACTTGTTGACAAAAATTAATAAAAAATGTTTTTAAAAGAGAAAATAAATGTAATTGAATATTGTGATTCCAATATGTGTATTTGCTTGATAATTTAATTGTTGAGTCTAAACTCAGTTTGACATAGTACCTATATGCTGCCTTGTTGCTCAATAATTTCTATGTATATTAATCAATTATTAAACATAGTAGAAATGATAAAAATATATAGTTTCTTTATCATGAATCTATTATTAATATCTATTATATTATTTATTATCCTTACTTCTAAACTGCTATTAGATAATATGAATAACTATTTCTGTAATCTTAGGCAGCAGTTCGAGTTTAAAATAGAAAAAAGATCAAACATACAATATTACCTAAAAAATCTGTAAATTTTAATATTCTGTAGAACAAATAGAGATATCTTCCTTAATAAATCGAGAAATACTGAAAATAGTGATATCTGACATAGCAGATATTATTTTATAAACAATTACTGTTGTAAACAATTGTTGAACTGTAGTTTGTTAACATTTTATTTGCAATAATTTCTTTAATGGTCTTTGATACATATCTTAACAATTTATTATTTTTTAGAGTTGTTTCATTAAGTATGTCACCAGTTGAAGATTTGTTCATGTCAAGTTCATTAGATTCAACCATAAGAGTCTGGGATTTAAGATCTCCAAATTGCCAAGTATAAAAAAATTTTCTCTACTAACAATATCTTGAATTAAGTTAGCAGAAACAATTTTAACGCAGTAATTCTTTCAATAACAACTTTGACTCGAGTAATTGTGTTATCAAGAAAGAGTTTAGTGGTTAAAGAATGAATCGGACTCTGGTCTGGAGGGGCCAGGGTTCGGTCCTTTTAACTCTGTTCAAAACCACTAAGGAGACTTAGATAAAATGAAAAACATTCTGCAAGCAATTTATCGACTGTTGTAGCTAATGTGAACCTTTTTATTGCCATCTAATTTTGACAAAATTAGTTTTAAAATCATTTTTAAAAAACTAAATCAATATATATACGCTGTGTACATATCAGCATGTGTTTCTTTAAAATTAGCAATTTTATGAAGATATAAAACTAGTCATTGATTTATTTTATTCTTGACTTTCTCTGTGATAGAAATGTTTGCTCAGAAACATTTCAATTAAACATTTAAATAAGTTTCTTTTTATGTAAGAATCACTTTTTTTTAAATAAGGTGTAAAATTCACTTTCTGTTTTGAAAATGACCTTTAATGTATGAGTATATTTATTTAGTTTTGTATGATCTGTGTTGTATGACATAAATTAATGTCATTACAAATAGAGAATTATTAGAGACTTGGTTTTCTTTTTAAAATTGATTTTAAGACCCTTGACTTTATTTTGATCTTAACAAACTAACTTTTAAGATTTGATTTATGAATTTGTTATATTTTTCATTCATGTTTACTATTTTCCAGTGTATATAATAAATACTTTATCTTTTAAACATAATGCCATTTGTAGCTTTAATTAAATTTTATATTCTATTGTTTGTTTAAATTTTTTTTAAAAATAACTTAATCAGTAAGAGTTTAATATGTAACTATGTTATGTTTTCTGGTGCATTATTTGTAACAGAAAGATTTAAATAAAGAAATGTATAAACATAAAATGTCCTTACTTGTGTGACTTAAGATCCTTTATTAATTAATTTTCAACTTAGGCTATTAGTATTTTATTCCAATGGTAAAAAGAGTCTGATTTGCATTTTTAAGACTGTCTTGTTAGTTGCTAATTTTTAACTTTTTTTTCAGGGTGTGATGCATTTAAATGGTCACAAATCTGTTGTAAATTTTGATCCAGAAGGATTAATTTTTGCAGTGGGACTTAATTCTGAATTGGTCAAGTTATATGATTTAAAATCATTTGATAAAGTGAGTATATAAAATAATATTAATAAGCCTCCTTTATTAACATTATTAGTCTTCTAACATTTGTAAGAAACTGCATTTATTTCTCAGGGACCATTCAACACATTCAAACTACCTCAAGATAAAGGTTGTGACTGGACAGGTTTAAAGTTCAGTCCTGATGGGAAAACAATTCTTATTTCTACCAATGGTCAAGTCATTCATTTAATAGATGCCTTTCAGGGAACGCCACTTCAGGCATTTACAGTATGTATTTCGCTTTCAATTCTTAAAAGGGATTATTTTTATTACTAAATTGTAAAATAGTGATATTGCCTAAATATATTTCAAAGAGGTTTATAAGTGAAAAGATCACTTTATTTAAATACTTTTCAATGTAATAATGTAATTTTAAATAGTGAAATTAGTTTTAAGACCTTTTGGTCTAAAACAGGAAATAAAAAATGTTAGGCAGAAGAAAATTAACCTGGAAAGGGAAACTTGAGAATGCTAAAGCCCAACTCTGATTGTCAAATCATTGAAGAAGAAATTAAGAATTTGAATTAATTAGACAAAATTATCATTTTTCTCATACTTAAAATACTACTAAGATCAAAATTTTTATAATGTAGGTTTCATTTTGGATTTATTAAGGTCCATTATGTTAGACAGTTTCATTTTTACCTATTGCATAGAAATCTTTTTGTTAAACAACTGATTGTAAAATTTATACAATATCAGGGCAAAATTTTCAGATTAAATCTGAGAAATTTTTCTTTTTTAATATCAAAACTTAATCTAAATAGAAATCTTCATTTTAAGGGGCTAAATAATATATAAGTCAAATCATGAAAATTTGAATCTGAAACTTCTCCTTTTCTATAAATCTAAAAATTTTTTTTTTTTTCATTTCTTCCCCTCAAAATTTTAGGTTATCTTTTGTGTACGGCCAAGAATACCATAAAAATTATTTAAAAACTTTAAATCTATTTATTCCAAAAGATAAAGCTTAGGGGAATTTTTCAAAATTGCATTTTGGCAATCATTCCTTGGTAATTATTGAGGTCAGGTGTTTTCATTTTACCTTTTTAACTAATGTTCTTATGTCCTGTTTTGCTACTTAATCTTTTCTACTCAAATTATTAGCTTCATGATTTATTAAATTA
The DNA here is from genome assembly GCF_043381705.1 of Parasteatoda tepidariorum. Taxonomy (NCBI): domain Eukaryota; kingdom Metazoa; phylum Arthropoda; class Arachnida; order Araneae; family Theridiidae; genus Parasteatoda; species Parasteatoda tepidariorum. The sequence goes on along the minus strand of NC_092205.1, from coordinate 83,075,201 downwards.
AATCTTTGTTTTTCTAAAGCTATTTTTCTAAGACAATATGAATTTGAGAGTACTACTACATTTCCTATCCCTTCATCTTCTAGTGCTTAATAAATTTATAATTTTTTTTTTGGTTGGTTTAAGATGTGTATTAAGAAATTAATATTTAATAAGAAATAATAGAAAATTTAATTGTTTAATTTGAAAAATTTCCAATTAAGTGATATCAGTATTTTGTTATTTACTTTATAAAGTTACATATCAAAATTTTCTTCTGCATAATTAATTATTATATTTGTCTAAATTATAATCCACCTACGAAATAGCATTTAAACTGAAATGTTATTGGTAGATTGTCTGTACAGAAAATAATGTTCTTGATTTATTTTATTTTATTTTTTATTTGTGTGCTTCCCCACTTTTCTTCATTTTTAAAATTATGTTCCTGTTTTTTTAAAATATTTATATTTGATGCATTTAATTTACTTTGAATGATGCACTTTTTTGAAACACCTGTTATATAAGCTGTAAGTAAAAGATTAAACAATTTCTTTTTGCAAATATTTTCATTTATTCATAAATTTGTTGAAGGTTGAGTAATAAAAAAAAAATATGTATGTGCATAAAAAGCATAGATTTCAGTGTTATTGCAGCAATTTTGTATTAAAAAAAGATTTATCTGCAATCAACTCTAAAATTTAGTCTTTTTTTTTTTTTTAAAGGGTCACATAAACAATAAAGGATTGCCATTAGAAGCATCATTCAGTCCAGATTCTCAATTTGTGTTTAGTGGTAAGTATTAAGCATGATTTAAATTTAAAATGCATTCTTTTCTGAAGGAGTTAAAATAAGTATTCCCTTGAAAAAAAGTATTTTTGTAATGAGCTCAATTTCTCAAAAACAAATACACCAATCCTAATGAAATGTAGCACATGTATAGGATGGAACTGCCTGACTTTGACAATGAAGAATTAAAAAAAAAACTTAACTAAACATTTAAATTGAAATTCGATTGTTTAGTTGAGCTTTATGCAAAAAGAAATATTAGTTTCTGTAAAATTGATTGTGCTCGAAGAAAATAAAAACCTTTCTGTCTAGAAGAAGTGTGGAAATTTCAATAAAATCAATACATCAGTTTTTTTTTTTTTTTTTTTTTTTNATTTTTTTTTTTTATTTTTTTTTTTTTTTTTTTTAGAAATTATGTTCATAGATTTTAAAAAGAGTTATAAGAAAGAAAGAAAAATTAGGCTTGCAGTCAATCTGGTTGAATGGGTAAAGGCTTCAAAATCTGTTAGTATTTTTATGTATTAAACATAGTTTCACCTTTTTAAATTATTTAATATACATATAATACAATCTTAGCTGACTTTATATATTTTAGTAAAATTTGTTACCTCCATACCGATATAAAAAGGATTTCATTTTAACTTTCCCTTATTATTTTTCTCAGTCTTTTTCATTACTGATCCGGTTTTTAATGATGCCAACACAAGTGCCATTTCTCTATCAAGAAAATGACACTGACTAAAATTAAAATTATTTTGCTAAAAATCATTCATCTTCGATAACATTTTGAAGTCAATAAAGGTAACCTCTAATAAGGACCAACCTCCATTAACAACCATTTTACTGTGGAGCAGAGAGTGGTTGCTCCAGAGAGGTTTCACTGTATCAACACTTTTATTTAATATTAAACTATTGGTAACATTGATAAAAAATTTTGTATTTAGGGTCTACAGATGGTCGTATTCATGTGTGGAGTGCTGAAACAGGCCTGAAAACTGCCGAATTAAACTGCGACCACACGGGGCCAGTGCAATGTGTTCAGTTCAACCCAAAATATATGCTACTTGCTTCAGCATGCACAAATATGGTAATATTTCTACAAAGTGTTATTAATCTGTAGAAATTGCTAATAAAAATTAAAATTGCTTATAAAAAAATTTTTTCTCATTATTTACAAAATTTGCTTTTATTTTTTAAACTAATAATTGCAGTTGTTACTTTGTTTAGAATCAAGTTGTAAATATGTTAGACCTAGGTACCATTTATTCTAAATGCTATTTTTAAAAAACTGTGTGTCGTCTACTTATTAATGGTTTCGTTAATGAAAGAAGATTTATTTAAAAAAAATAATCCATTTTTATATGACCTTCTATGCCCTAAAGCAGAGCTGAGAATTGTCAGAGATATCCTTTTCTTTTTGACCTATACACCTGGTTGTAGAATCAGTCTGCAACACAATTTTCATAATTCAAATTTGTCTGTGACCTTAACCTAATTAAAAAGAGACTATAACTATAAAAATTAGGTTTAATCTAACATGTGTACAGCAAAATCAACACACATAAGGTAGATAAAAATTGGGCTCAATAAATTTGTCCTTTTAATTAAAACATTTTTATACCTTTTATATGAATGGAATATTTGAAATTTTAAAAATGGAATAATTTCTAATACAGTCTATAAACAAGTAATTAGAATTTTCAAAAATTAAAAAATTTTTATTTTTTTAAATTTTCTTTTTCAAAATTTCAGTTGATTAAAACATTATTTAGAATTTTCAATCATCATCACTTTCTTTAGCTCATAATATCTGCAGATTAGCAAACAAATTTTATTAAGAACCTGAAACGGATAGTTATTAGATTAAAAATTATTTTACTGTTTCTCCTCTCAGTTATATTTTAGGCTTGTTTTTTAAATCTGAGATGACAAATAATTTGCAGATACTCTGCATCCATGCCTTGCTGTGCCCGCTGCCTTGTCGAAGGATTTCTGTTAACATACCTAATGATAATTGAAAAAGTTAAGTGGGATATAAATTAGTGAAATGTATCTGTAGAGTGAAAAGCTTCATTGTCAACAAATTTTGTGTCCTGGCATTTAGATAAAAAAAATTCTGATTCATTGGAATTATTAAAAAGATATCAATTTTTTAATATGATACAAATATTGTATAGTGCATAAAAAAAAATTAAAATTGACCAGCCTGATTAACTTTTGATCATATCTTCACACTCTTGTAGTCTATCTTAATAGTTCGAAGGGATAACCTCAAATATGCTAAATAATAAGTGCAAACAGTATTTTAAGATATGAAATCAGATTAAAAAACGAATGCAATTTGTACTTCCTAGTGAGCAAGTTATTATATATAGTTATACGAAAAACCATAAATAAATCACCAAACTATTAGGGACACCCCAGTGATGCTTAATTAATTGCAGGTATTGTGGTAGTAGATACCATATGCAGTACTGTGGTATTAGATATTTACGGCCCACATTAATGTAATAGTACCAAAGTATTTATAAAAAAGAAAGTTTCATAGGATTTATATGTTTCTTTCCTTTTCTAAGAATTTCATTTTAAAAAGAGAATCAGCAAACATACAAAGATAGACTAAAATACAAAGATATCTTATGAGTGAGCACGAACTGCGAAAGCAGTACCGAGGTTTGGAGAGTGTAGGGGATGGACCCCTTATAAATAAAAATAAAAAACACTGAAGATAAAGCTGAATAGAAAAAAGATTGAAGTTTTTTTCCCACTTGGGGAAAAATAATTGAAAACTAATATTAATACAGTCAGCAATCATAAACATGAACACTGAAATGTACAGTGCACAAAAACACCACCCTGAATAACTTATGATTTAATGATCAGATCTCCACATTCTAGGACTAATTCTTAATGGTTCGAAGGGGGTGATCTCAAGTATGCTAAATAATTAGTGCAGACGATATTTTAAGTTAACGAAATCAGACACAAAAGCGTACTTTCTCTGAATAAACGCATCTCTTTTTTTTTCCAAAGGATTCTGATTTCCCAAATTTAGGGGGTAGCCACAATCTGGGTAATACCATACGATACAAAGTTTAAACCCCTTAATGTTAATTTTACTTTTTGCACACAAATATAAAATTCGTTTGTCTAAAGATAATTCCATGCAAACTATAAATTGTAGTAGATATTTATTATTATTTTTTTTTATTTTATTTAATAGTCAAAAAATTCTTTATTGTAAGGCATACAATTTTTCACATCATTTTAAAGTATCTAATTTTAAATTATGAAATTTGAGTGAAATTGGTAAAATAGTTCCTGAAAAATTGAATTTTAAATTTACGACTTTTCTCAAGAACTATTCAACCAATTTTTCTCAAATTTTGTATTTTGCCATGTAAAATTAGATATTTAAAATAATATAAAATATTGTTTACCTTATAATTCAAAATTTTTCCTCTATTATTAAATAAAATAATTAATATTTTTTTTGCATGGAATTATCTTTAGACAAACAAATTTTATAGTTGTTTGCAAATTTTTTTTTTAATTTGCTTCAAAAATTCTTAAGCTGTTAAAGCCTTTTTGTATTTTGTGTATTATTTATTTTAATGTGTTTACTAATAGTTTCTAAATTAGAATCCGATTCATTTGTGCTAAACCTGTGTATTGTTAGTTTCCCAACTTAATTTAAATTTATAAGGGCCTATCTAACTTTTCTAGTTATGAGTCTTACAAAAACAATTATTTACTTTATACCTATTTATTTCAGGCATTTTGGCTCCCTTCAGCTGAAGAAGTTTAATGGGTTAGAAATTTTCATTTGTATAGATTTCCTTTTCGGGTTTCAAAGCTTCTTTAGATGTTTTAAGCCTACCATTTTTCTCCACCGTCGTCACTCAACCGCCTGTATAAATGTCTCATTTGTGACATCCTCTTAAATCATATTGTTAAAATGCATTCTTTTTAATACTAATCATTTCGACGCTTTTATTGACATAATCATTGTTATTTTGCCTTGTAGATACTGTTACTGAACAAAGACTACATACTTTTGTGGTATAAAATTGTGTTACGTTTTAATCTGTACATGTTGTAAAAGTATGTGTCAATAAATTTTACTTTATACTACTTAAAAAAAAAATACTGATTACCTTTAATCTCTTCTTTTCTATTTTTCATAATAAAATAATTTTTTTTTTTGTTATTTACACAGAAAAACAAACTGTTAGTAAAACTAATTCACTTTCACATTTTTGTGTGAGAGGTGGAAGTAAAAAAAAAAAATTCAGCACTTAGATTTTTAAACATTTACAGAAGAGTATTTAAATATTGGCATATATTTGCTTAAATATCCAGTATAAATTAAAAGTTTTTGTAAATTTCAGTATTTCATTAAATTATAATTTATCATTGGGACACAAATCTTTCTGTTTTGGCTTGCTGCTACCAGCAAAATAAATTCTAAGGTAAACTGTACCCTCCATTTTTATTCATAGCTGAATTATATTAGATCACAAGTAAAAACTAGTTTAACCCTTTATCTACTGCATTTTGAACTACTGAAAATTTTTTCATAAATATATTTTTTTTTAGCTACCATATTGATAACTAAAGAATATACAAGAAAAAAATCTCCCCAGTGCGAAATTTATTTTGTTAGAACTAATTAATTAAGGTGGTACTTAAAAGTACAGTTTTAATTAGTTAGTTTAAAGTAATTATTAGNTGAATTATATTAGATCACAAGTAAAAACTAGTTTAAAAATGTTCTATTTACTGGTTTCACTTGTTTTTAATAAAAAAATTTACACAACGGAGGATATTCTTTGCTTACGTTCATTACTTTAGTTTGCCTATTTAAGAGAGCTAAAAGTGTACTGTGGAACCCAAGAGTTCTATCGTAGAATCGTTAGGGTTTCTAGATAGCTTCTTTTAACCCCATAATTTTTGAAACCTGTAGTTCGATTTTATTGCTCGGAAAGTAATTTAATATTTACTCCACAGAAAATTTAATTCTTTTACAGCCAACTTCACACTTCAGCCATATAATCATTATCTATTTTTACAGCTGATATAGCAAGTCTTGCTGTTGAAAACCTTCAATTTATTTCTACACAGTAGTTTTCAATTGATGCCCTTTCAAATATGCTATTTAAAAGCAGCATTTTTGGCAAATTTTATCTATTTATTATCATAAAGGTAAAAATGCTGTTCAAGTAAGAAAAATAATTATCCGATGTAAGTGTAGAAGATGGATTAACAGTGTGTCAGTGCCACATATAGTTTTCTAAATCTGGCGAGCAATTTTGACAAGGTGCCCCATGTTCTGGAAGGCCAGTTGATGCTATTGAGACACAATAAAGGCATTAACTGATCCAAACCAAAAAAATAAATTTATCAAATTTAACTGTTCATGATAATTTAAAATGCCTAGGTTTAATCTCAAAGTTCAACTTATTGGTTTCTAATGGAAATTTATGCCATCACGTTGATGCTTACCAAGCATCAAGAAAATTAACCATTTTTGAAGTTAATCATTACTGGGGACAAGAAATGGGTTGTTTACAATATTTGTTTCAATCTCTACAAATATATTTAGATGGTAAAACTTTAACTTTAAATGAGGACAAAAATCATCTGGATCAGTTTTTGTGTCAGCAAAGAACAAAAATTTTATAAACGTGGATTTATGCTACTTACTTTTAGAAAGATAATAAAACTTTCTGAATGACCCAATATTTATGTCCGAACAATAATCGCTAATTTATTAAATATTTTAGTAATGTTAATAAAATTATTTAAATAAAATACCAGTTAAAGAAACGTGGCAATTTTAAAAGAAAAAAAAAAGGATATTTTTTTAAAAAAATATGTGAAAGAAGTCATTTATTAAAAAAAAAAACGTCAGTATTTCCCATCTAACTTTTCAATTCAGATTAACTACAGTACCTCAACCATAAGTCACAGGGTGCGTAGCGTTTTTAAAAAGTGCTTAAAGGTGCTTATTTTCGTTTTTTAAAAGCCCTTAAAGGTGCTTTTTTCATTGGGTGTTTTTAAAAAGTGCTTAATTTTCCATTTTTCAAAATAAGATTTTTCTTTTACTATGTTGATTTTCGCTTCGAATTATGCAAAAAGACACAGTTCACATTGTTCTGCTCAACGTTTTCATAATTAATTCAACCCCAATCTATTTCGACTTATAGTCGGTCAATAGCGTATGAAAACGTCATTCGTTTCACATGATTCAAAATTTCATGATTTTTGACAATTGTCAAGAACAATGCCAAAAGGTTTTTTTTTTTGACATGACGATTAAAACAAAATAAAACCGTCGATTGTCAAAAACTTTCCAACTCTGCCTAGCTATGATATTTTTTTGAAGTGTTTAAAAATATTTTTTGAGTGCTTAAAAGGCGCTTATTTTTTGTTGAATAATTTGGCTACGCAGCTTGAGTAAGCTTATTTTCATTAAAAAAAATTTTCAGATTATACCTACACCAAAAAATAAATTCAGAACAAGACTAGATGTCGCCCTAGACCTATGAATTTTAAGTCTAATATGAAAAATTTAGTTGCCTAGCAAAATAATTTGTAATTTTTCTGTGGCTATTATGTTCATAGTCACAAATGTTCTTCATTTATAAAGTCAGGGTTCTATCAATGAAAAGGAATCGCTACTAAAGTGGATTAAATTGTTATCAAACTCTGAAAGCGTTTGTTCAAAAGGTAGTACAGTGCAGAACCTCTTATCCGGAAATCAGATAACCGGAATGAAATTCGAAACCAGAAATGAATTTTCTTCCATTAAAAAAAAATTTTTTTCCTGCAAGATTTTGAGCCCATTTTGTTATTCAGAGCGTACGGGGTATCGAGTTAACAAAAGAACTGATTTAGAGGACGGATCAAAAGCCGTTTGTAGACGAATCTCACATAAGCACAAATAGCTTATATATGTTATTAATGTTAATAATAACATTAATAACATATATAAGCCTGTATATAATTTTTATTTCATAATTTCTTTCCTTATTTAAACTTAAGTGTATTATTATTTATCATTTTTTATTATTTCTAAAACTATTTCAAAATAATTTTTTAGTTTCGTTTTATAAACATTAAAAAAACGGCATTTTGTAGCGATTCAGAAAACCGGAAAAATCAGTTATCCGGAATCGCGATGGTCCCGATCGTTCCGAATAATCGGTTCTCTACTGTATTGACTACATAAATTTGAAATACTTAAATTGATTATAACCACAACTTCAGTTCAATAAATTGTTTAAAGTTTCACTTTTATAATTTTATTACACAACAACGGTTTTTACAAAAACAGAAAATCAAATTTTGGCAACTTCCAAATAAATATATATATTTTACAAACAAATAATATAATGCCACAGAAATTGGAAACTCACATTAGTAACTTAAAATTGGAAAATATGTTTCAAAATATAAATATATACTTTTGATCACAGTAAGAATGTAATATTTGTGTACTGATGATCTAAGGTGCAAAATGAGTGAAAAATTCCAATTTCAAGTGCTTGACCAAATAACAAAACTTTTTTGCCGGTTCCGGCTTCAAATGAAGATGTTCTTGAACATTCACTTGATTTAACATTAATAATGCTTGTCCATCGATTTCCTAAAGAAAATACATGAGTTGAAATGCTTTAGAAAATTTTTAATTGGAAAATAATTATTTTAATATTATCTTAATCACAATATATTTCTGTTTAACCTCTTAAAGCACAATTTTTTCCCGGAACATTTGTTGAAAAATGATAAGGATTTTTTTAAAAAAAAAAAGAATATATAGGTAGTGATAGTTGTTTTTTGTAATTTCAGTTGTGGAACCAAGGAGCAGAGGTTGGTGTAAAAGTTATTAAAAAATTACTCTACAAATAAAGTTTAAACAATTTGATTACAGGTTTATTTTGAATTTCAAAATATTAAAATTAATTCAACTAAAGAGATTTGAGTGGTTGAAATTTTCTGATAAATTGGCATATTCAAAATTGTTAAGACTCACTCATTATCGGCTAACTTTTTCAAAACAAGTTACAAAAGTTTTTACTTAAAATTAATTTATGGTTAATTGTTTACTTTTATGATATTTAACACAATAAAAATGTATTTATTACTTTTTCCGAACTCAATAACAAATTCCTAACAAACTTACAGCTAATCATCAAAATGTACCATGTGGTTTACGCAAGAAAAATGCTGTATAGGAAATGTTTGACACTTGTTTCTGGAATTAAAAGGTAAAAAAAATAAAATTAAATCTATTTTGGATTGAATAGTTTTGGTGCAGACATTCTAATGGTGGTTGAAATAACATTGTGTGTATAGATTAGCAAACGGGACTTCGTCTACTGGTCGTTTTAATAGAAGGGTCATACTAAAAAGCGATGACTCAATAATTTTAATTATGAGCTCATTTAAAACTAAAATAAATTTCTAAGTTAAAGTATTTGAATCCTGATTCATACCTTTGAAAATTTAATAAGAATGAACTTACCTGATCTTTAATTAATGGCGCCAAGGGAGCACACTCAGTTTTTTGTAAATATTTCACTACTTCTTCTACAGACCAGTCTAAAGGACTGCTTTCCAATTTGGAAACTTGTTCAGGAGGTTTGGTATCCTAGAAATAAAATTATGTTTAACTACTTCCATACACAACACTAAAAATAAAGAAATTAATTGTACTAATAAAAAAATTCAAAACATAACCAAAAGAACAATACTTTTCAGTTTCCACGATTGACCTATTGATAATACAACTATCAATGATATTTTTATTAAATTTATTTTAATAAATGATATTTTTATTGATAATACAACTATCAATGATATTTTTATTAAATTTCGCCAAATTACCTGCAAATAAGCTTATCTTTCAATTGTGAAAAGCTACTTTTGAGTCAAACTTGAAAATAATAATAAAATGCTTAATAAGTTTGCGTTGCCATTAATAAATTTTAAAAGCACTAAAAGTAATAAATATCTCTTCAAATAAGAACTCAAGAACTCTATCTTAATTTTAGTAAGTTTCTGCGAATGACCAAATATAGATGTCTAAGCTGATGTCATTTCACTTACCTGCCTACTGCTAATTTATCACTGATCAATCAGTTATTAGTAGCAACCAATTGAAATAGGTTTAATTTCAAAGATGCAAAAATTCAATTATACAAAATAATGCAAACAACTGGTTGCCATTAACAACCACAATGTGACTGCAATTGATTATATGATAACAGTCAAATGATTTAGTTCAGTTTTTGAAATTTTAGAGGAAATATTTAGAAGATTATTTTATAACTTTGAGCTGTTTAGGTCATGCGATTTTTTCATATTTATCAATAAAGTTTAAAGTTTTCAGAGTATTAGAATTAGAACTTCAGAATGCTGTCAGAAACCTATAATAAATTAAAAGCGAAAATAAGTATTTTTCAACATACTGAGCCAGAAAATGTAACAATAAGCTTGTAACTTGTATCAATTACTTTGGTTGTTATTTGCAAAAATTACCTAAAATTCCATATACCTAGCTTAAATACTTATGAAGATATGGACTTTTTTTTATAAAAAAAACTTATCTTTTTGTCTTATGTTCTTTTGCTATAACTTTAAATATATTCAATAAATTTAAACAAAATTTTTGAATCAATCTTTAATTAATTACAAAATTATTATTTTAAAAACTTGCAATAAAAATTGTACATGATATGAGAATTTAAAGAAATTCTTTCATGCATTGAAAAAAAAAATTCATACTTATGTTTTGAATCGTATTTGGTAAATAATGAAAAAAATCCAATTTAAATAGCTTGAAAATTTAAAAAGTTTCTAGCAATTTTTTTAACTAGTTTTGTATACTTTTTTAATAATAGTTCTAAATGATATGCACAATTTTTCTTTTGTATCAAAAGAAAAAATTCAATAACAAATGATAATACCGCTCAATAATCATTCCTACACTTCTAAATGTTATGATATAAGGAAAGAAAACATGTGAAAGAAAAAATACTTTTATGAGGGATGATCTGCCACATTGCAGATGTAACTTTTAACAAAACTCGTTTATTAGTATGAAATAACTATTTGTGGAATAAAATTGCTAGAAACTCTTATAACTTCAAGATATTCAAATCAGATTTCTTCAGTAGTTACTAAATAGAATTCGCAACAAAATATTTAAAAAAAAAAATTTTTTTAATTTTTTCATAAATATTAAAACTAAATTTACAAAATTTTATGCAATTATTGAAAATAATTTAAGTAATCAATACAAATTACGAGCTTATTGACATATTTTCTGCCAGAGGGTGTTCAAAAATACTTGTTTTCATTTGCAATTTACTGTCAATCCATCAAACCTCTGAAAGCTTTAAAATTTATTGACAGCTATGAGAAATTGCATGTTCTAAAAAAACAACTCTAAAGTTATAAAATAATTATCAAATCATTTCTTGAGAAATATAGAAATATGTCAAAAACTGAAAGTGTATCTTCTATTATGGTAGGGAAGTGCAAAAATACAAGGGGAATCCAGAAAGTGTAGACAAGCATAAATAATATTTACTAAAAAAAGAATTAGTGACTTAATAAATAGGCAAATGGTATTTATATAATGCTTCGTAGGTTCACATGAGAGGTGGAGATACCGATAACAATATAGCAGTAACCAGTCCTTGAAAAATATTAATATTTTCCCCGCCCTGCTCGAGATATGAAATCACAAAATACATGCCCAGATGAAACTTTTATTTACACAAACATAGTTTTTGAATCATATTAATGAAAACATATGAATGTAAACATATGCCTGATTAATAAAAACGCATGCTTGAACTGTATTTTTACTAGCCATTCTCAGGTATAATATGACTTAAGACTCATGGCAGTAACATAAAAATAAATAAAATTTTAAAACATCAATCTTTTACAAACCTTTTCCTCCACAGTATCTCTGGAACTGTTTTCTTCAGATTCTAATAACCGTTTAGCCTTTAAGTGAGCTGCAGCGATAGCCTTCTTTGTGCTGCCAAGAGGTCTACCAACCTTTCGTCCAGGAATAGGAAATGGACGTATGGGTCTCGTTCTAGGTCTACCTCTTCTAGAATGAAAAACAGACAAATGATGCCACAATCCAAAATTCGGTAGTTTAGCCCCTCGAGTTACAATGTTTGAACTAGGTGTATGTTTTAGTTTTTTCTTTCCAACTAAAGGAATTTTTGAGGAGGATGACGAGGTACTGTCCCCCGAAGATTTACGAGATTCTCCTTTATCACATTTTTCCTTTATTGTTAAAAAATCAGATTCATCAATATTTATCACAGAGTCTTCTTTATCCCGCCTTTCTCTATGTTCTACAATTAGTTTCGGTGGGTCGTCTGTTTCGCTCGAATCTCCAGCTTTTCGTTTCTTTTCCTCATGAGCTTTAGTAAAAGCTTTTAGCAGGTGAGTCCAGTGTTTTCGCTTCTTTCGTCTACCGGGTCCTCTTTTTACCACTTCTTCATCGGGATTAGAAGGGGTATTATTGCTGGAAAGAGGAGGTCGACCCACTTTTTTCTTCTTAACAAAGTTATAACCTTGAATTAAAAAGAAGTTACAATTACGATAAATAGTTTTACAGACAATAAAAAAAAGAAAGTTATGGACCTTAAAAAAGTTGCCATATATTGTACAAGTTTAACATGTAAATTAAATATGGTGCATCCATATATGCACCGTATACCGGTGTATAAGTTGAACCCACTATTTTTTATTACAACATAGCGAATTTCTGGTGTTTCGAGTGTATAAGTTGACTGTTAAAAAAAATTTAAAAAACATAAAAAAGTTAAATCTAGTACCGTAAACCGGGGGGAGTCTACCCATTTTTTCAGTTTGTCAACTTTCAAGTGGTCAAACTTTTGTAAATATTAAAGAAAAAAGGTTTTTAATAGGTGTTTCGGAATCGCTATTTATTCCTCTTTAAAGCTGTGAAATCAATTTTAGAAAATATTAACAGTTATGCTGTTACTGTATATTTTTATAGAACTGCTGACAAATCTCTCGTATGGGGCGAGTCTACCCATTCTACTAAAATGAATGTTAACATTGTAAATAATCAAATTTTACTATTAAATTGT